>NC_051065.1:75129220-75429220 GCF_004664715.2 Peromyscus leucopus | reverse complement strand
CAATACTATATGCTAATCTCTATATGGGTCATCCAAAAAATAAAAATTAATGAAGAAATCAGGGTTAAATTATACCATGGATCAAATGGACATGATGGGTATACACAGAATATTACATCCAACAAATACAGAATACACATTCTTGTCAGTAGCTACTAGAACCGTATCTAAAATAAACCACATTGTAAGTCTTAACCAAATGCAAAATAATCAAAATAATCTCTTGTATTTGATTACATGATTGTGTGATAAAACCAGAAATTACTAGAAAAAAACAACTACAGAAACTAAACAAATATATGGAGTAAGAACTGCATTCTTGGATGTCCAGTGGGTCTTTGGAGAGGATATTTTCAAGTTTCTTGGTTCATATAAAAATTAAAGCAACCTACCAGAATACTTGGGACATGAAAGTAGTTCTACAAGGAAAGTTTACCAGTAAAACATTTTTACTGATAGATTTTTCAGTAAATCAGAAAAAAACTCAAGTAAATAATGTAATCATACACCTTAAAGTCTTTGAAAAACAAGAACAAACCAAACCCCAAAATATTAGAGAGAGAGAGAAAAATAACAAAGATTAGGGCAGGAATTAATCAGAAGTTGTGGTGGTATTGTGTTCCCCAAAATATTGTGTACTCTAATAAATTTATCTGGGGTCAGAGAACAGACAGCCACTAGATACAAAGGCTAGAAAATGGTGGCACTCACACCTTTAATCCTAGCATTCCAGAGATAGAAATCCCTCTGGATCTCTGTGAGTTCAAGGCCACATTGGAAATAGCCAAGCATGGTGACACACGCCTTTAATCCCAGAAAGCCAGCCTTTAATCCCAGGGAGTGGTGGTAGAAAGCAAAAAGATATATAAGGCGTGAGGACCAGAAACTAGGTTTTGGCTGGTTCAGCATTTTGGCTGGTTAAGCATGTGGCTGGTTAAGCTTCAGACTTTCGAGCAGCACAGTTCAGCTGAGACCCATTCCGGATGAGGACTCAGAGGCCTCCAGTCTGAGGAGACAAGACCAGCTGAGGATCCGGCGAAGTGAGATAGCTGTGGCTTGTTCTGTCTCTCTGATCTACCAGCATGGACCCCAATAACTGGCCTCGGGTTTGATTTTATTAATAAGAACTTTTAAGATTCATGCTACAAGAAGTAGACTAATGAACAGTACAAAAGAATTCTTTGAAAACATAAACAAGTTTGACAACACCCTAGCCATACTAATCAAAACAAGGAAAGAAAATATCCAGATTAATAAAATTAGTGATGGAAATGGGAGGTTACTACAGATTCCAATGAAACACAGAGAATCATCAGGAAGTACATTGAAAACATATTCTGAGTAACTGGAAAATCAAGGAGAAATGTATAAATTTCTGGACACATATGAACCACCAAAATAAAATCCAAAAAATATAAACAATTTTAACAGATCTATACTAATTAGCAAGAATCAAACAGTAATAAAAAGATATATCTACAAAAAAACCCAAGACTAGGTGAATTGACTGCTGAATTCTCCCAACCTTTTAAAAAGGAGCTAATAGCAATCCTCCACAAACTGTTGTACAACACAGAAAAAGAAGGAACACTGCCAAACACATTCTACAAAGCCAGTATTATCATGCCACCAAAATGGCAAGAAACGAAAATGATAGACCAACTTCCATGATGAACACAGATGCAAAAATTCTCAATAAAATTCTTGCAGAGAAAATTCAAGAACACATACAGAAGTTCATGCACTGTAGCCAAGTTAATCTTTTCTCAAGAATACAAGGAATACAGATTTGTAAATCATTAAGTGTTATTCAATGCATAAATAGACTGAAGGTCAGAAATCACATGATCATCTCAGGTGATGAAAATAGGACTTCAACAAATATCAACATTTCCTCATTTAAAAAAAGTACTGAGGAAACATAACAGGAGAAACTTATCTCAATATCATGCAGGTTATATACAACAAACCTATTGCTAACATTATACTATGTGGGAAATCCCAGACCATTTCCTCTAAAACCTGAAATGAGACAAGGATTACTAGTCTCTCTAGTCACTGAGTATAGTACTCAAAGCCTTAGTTAGAGCAATAAGCTGTCTACCTTCTTTTATTTAAAGACAAGTCATTAGTTATGTGCTCATACTAGCCTCAAACTCATGGTTCACTTGTTTTGGACTACCAAGTAATCACAGGCATGTGCTACCACTATTGGCTTTATACAGCAGTTTTTACATAGTAGTCAATATAAGCAATGTGTGTGTGTGTGTGTGTGTGTGTGTGTGTGTGTGTGTGTGTTTGTCTTAGTTAGGTTTCCTATTACTTTGAAGAGTCACCATGACCACAGCACTTCTTATAAAGGAAAACATTTAATTAGAGATAGCTCATAGCTTCAGAGGTATAGTCCATTATTGTCATGGTGGGAAGCATGGTGGCACACAGGCAGACATCGTGCTAGAGAATAGCTGAGTGTTCTACATCCAGATCCACAGGCAGCTGGAAGAGACAGTCAGGCACTAGGCCTGGTTTGAGCTTTGGAGCTCTCAAAGCCCACTCCCAGTGGCACACTTCCTTCAGCAAGACCACACCCACTCCAACAAGATCTCACATCCTAATCCTTTCAAATAATGTCACTCTCTTTGAGCCTATGGGGCTCATTTTCATTCAAAGTACCACAATATTTACCTGAATTTTGGTCTTACAACAAGAACAATTAATCAAAACTGCTGTGATCTATAAGAAGGAATAGAGAGTAATACTCCTATTGCAAGAACTATTAGTAGTTTCATCCTACTTCAGTCACAGTCTGAAATCTGCTTGAACAAATTCTGTCAGTTGTAGTAGAGATCACTGACAGAGGGTGCTTAAGATCCACATGGCATTCCCCAAGGTAATTTGAAATTTCTTGTACTCTTTTCTCAAAGATGCTCATAGAATTTCACATAAATTATTCTTGCATTTCTCAACAAGCATTACATGACATCAGAGAAAGGTTCACAAAACAAATGTGGAAAGGGCATTATGGTGAATTGAAAGAGGTGGCCCCCATAGGTGCATATACTTGAATAATTGGTTCCTGGTTGGTGGAATTGTTTGGAAGGGATTAGGACAGGGGGCTTGTTAGAGGAGCTGTGTCATTAGGGATGGGCTTTGAGGTATCAAAAGACTCATGGGATTCCCTGTGCTCTCGATCTGCCTCTGGTTGTAGATCAAGATGTGAGCTCTCAGCTGTTCCTTCACTCTGCCGTCATGAACACAAACACTCTAAAAACACAAGCCAGATTAAATGCTTATGAGTTGCCTTGGTTGTGGTACTTTATCATAGCAATAGAAAAGTAAGTAAGACAGGCATCTGTGTAGGTGATGTTTAATTATAGACATGAGTTTTCTTTAGATGTCAGGTTCTGAACCACCTTCTGGTATTATCTTTCTATATATTTCCCTTTAAGGATGCAAGGGCCCCATGGATGGGGCAGAGAAGAACATATGACACAGAGAAAAAGCAATCCTTAGCTTTAACTATGATGAGATTCAAGCCACATCTCCTCAAAATATGATTAAAGGAGATCAGACTATGCCATAAGAAAATATGCAACTTTGGTGCAATAGTTATTTTGACATGAAAGATACTGAAAACTGGTCAAAGCAGGAAATGCCCTTTAGTTTTCCTTAAATTCTGTAGTGGCTTGAATGAGAATGTTCCCTCTGGGCTCAGATGTTTGAACATGTGGTCCCCAGTTGGTGGTGCTGTTTGGGGAGGTTTAGGAGGTGCATCTTCACTAGAGGAAGCATGTCTCCGGAAGCTTGCTTTCAGAGTTTGGAGACTCTGCACCACTTCCTGTTTGCTCTCTCTGCTTTGTGTTTGTAGTTGAGATGTGTGCTGTCAGCTTTCTCCTCCTGTTGCTATGCCAGCCACCTGCTGCCACCTGCTGCCATGCTACCCGAGCTATTACGGAGTCTAGTCCTCTGGAACCATATGCCAAAGTATACTCTTTCTTCTTTAAGTTGCTTTGGTCATTTTTTTTTTTTTAAATCACAGTAACAGAAAAGCAATTAATACAAATTCCTTAAAATTTTAAGCATCCTTTGTGCAGAAGAAATATATGTGGAACTTTTCATTTGTACACGTATCAGGGCAAGAGCTACCCCCAAACACAACTTTTGAACTCAGGGCTTGATATGCACCCTATCACTGAGCTCACAGCCATAACCCCTGGAAAGATTTCCGTCTGCACAAGGCAACTTTTAGTCACTGTACATTTCCACTCCTACGTTTCCACCTCGCTCTAGAATTGTCAAATGTAATACATATTTCTTTCAGGATGGTACATGTTAGCCTCATTCTCTTGGCTACTTCCTGGAGGTGTTTTGTTTGAGCCAGAATCACGGTCCATGCCTCTAGTTAGCTGGCCATTGTACCCGCAGCAATCATCTGCCTTAGGGTCCTAGGTGCAGACATTAGAAGCATGCTGCACCATAACCAGCTTGAGTCTCACAATTTTGTGGGACTGCCATTTGCACAACACATAAATTGTTTTACTCTGGTTAGTATGTCTTATACCAATTTGCTTTTAGACCAGCTAATAAAACCTAGAAAAAAAGAATTCTTTCTCCTCCACAGTTATTAGTTCTTGACTTCCTTCGGTTGCATGTTTCAGGCCGAGAGAGCCTGGTCAAGCCTCAGCGTCAATCTCACAGACTATCCTAAAAATCCCTCTTGCACCCCCAGTCACACCCATTCTGAGAGAAGCAGAGGAAACGCTACCAAATCCCTTGAAAAACACTGGGAAGTGAGAACAACTGCAAGTCTGGCTGCTCACACTGTTGAGGAAAGTATGCTAAACTAGTGAGTAGGATGAGGCTGCGAAGGGAAGACCTGTAGCACACAGAGCTCCCCAGGAAGCCTAAACCCTGGCCTTCCAACCCAGGATGCTACTGCGCAAGTCAGACACGGCGCCGCTGAGGCTGCTGGGCGTTGTAGTCCATGTTGGCAGAGTCGCGACACAGTTTCTGAGTGGGCAGTGGTTGAAGTCTCTTTCACTAGGGCAGGGCTTTGGTTGTGGCCTCGTGTATTTCTGGGACGGCCTCACTATGTACTATAGGCAGAGCCTAGCGTCCGGAACGCTGGGATTCTGGATTACATATGCGCTCCTCGCTTTTAGCGCGACTTGCGAAGGTCTCCTTCCGGGTCTCTGCGGCGCAGCTCTGGCGTCAGGGTCAGAGGAAGTTCCGCCTCCGCGGTAGGGGCGGGGGGTTCCGGGCCCGGGCCCCGTTGTCCCCGCCCCGCGGTCCCCGCCCCTCCCCTCTTCTGGGCGGGGCCTCCTCGGTCTCCGCCGCGCGGGGCGGAGCTCCGGGCGGGTGTGCGGCGTGCTGCCGCGCCCCTGGGCTCGTCGCCGCGGGTCTTGGGGCTTCCGCGCAGCACGCGGGCTTGTCCATGGACCGCGCGGCCGTGGCGCGGGTGGGCGCGGTGGCGAGCGCCAGCGTGTGCGCGGTGGTGGCGGGCGTGGTGCTGGCCCAGTACATATTCACCTTGAAGAGAAAGACGGGCCGCAAGACCAAGATCATCGAGATGGTGAGTGCCGGCGCAGCGGCTCGCCCGCGGGTTGCCGGAGCGGCGTGGGCCGAGCGCGGCCCTGCGAGGGCAGGCTGCACGCGTGCTGATGCTTGGCGGTGTCTGAAAGAATAGGACGAACCGATGCTCCGAGACAACGACCTCTTGCTGCAAAACCTGTTTCTCCAGAGCTAATCTCAGATCCGCACCCGCCTCCAAGAGGTGCAGCTAATCCGATTCAGACTTCTGTTCAGGAGTCGGTTTTTTGTTTTTTGTTTTTTATTTTTGCATCCGGGCTGCCTTGAATTATGTTGTGAAAACGGCATCCTCAGTGTTTTTAGAAATGCCAGCCAACCAGTGGGATATTGGGCTCGCCCGAATATTTGAGTGGTCTTCCTTGTCTAGTGCTCTAAGAAGTATTCTTGTGTCCCCCAAAGCTCCTGCGTGAATCCTTAAAATGTTCTTTGAAGAATTACTTACAGCTTCGTTAAAATTGTTTGTCTCAAGAATTCCATGTGAGGTACATTTTAAGGTGACTTGTTGTCCCCAGGCTGGATGTGTTTCATTTGGGGTTTTTGTTTTGATGGTACTTGTTGAGCATGAGTGTCATTTCGGAACCAAAACATAAAGTTGACGATCTATTACTACTCTAAACACTATTTTAGGTTATTTGTGGGTTATTGGAGCTTATTTTCTCTGTATATTTCTGGTTGCAAACACTTTGTGTCAGAAGTTTTGCTGCCTGTATCAAGAACTTAAATGGCTCTGTACTCAAAATTTATAATACATCAGTGGGGGGAAAAAAAGAAGAAAGTGTATTCCTGTATCTTTCTGTATGTACTTAAGCTATCGACTGGTTTTTCACAAGATCTCAGGAAAGGGTTTGCTTTCGTTGTGAAAAATAATGAAGGCCCATCAAGACTGCCAACTTCACTTGTTGGTACCGTACAAATAGGTCCATCTTTGTGTGTACATATAGTGTGTTGTTTTAAATTAGATGTAATTTGTGTCTGACCTGCTGGTAGCTTTTCAATAAAAAATGTGAAAAGAGATTTTTTTTTTTTACTTTTGTAATTTTAGTTGATTGTTCCTTTAGATGGTAGATATATTAGAATGACCTGAAATATGGATTCCAGCTCTGGGTCTTTCTCTTTATAATAGTCTTATAATAGTCTTATAATAGTCTTAGGGTCTGCTGTGCCTACCTCTATGCCCTTCCTTTTAGAATTTGTAGAAACCTGGGGATAGCCAGATTCTGGTCACAGATAATATATAACTACCTAGCCAAGGTAGGCTAGGGAGAAAAAAAAATGACACCAGTTGTGATCTTCTGAACCCATGGCAATCCTTTTGCCTCAGCCTCCTGAGTGCAGGGTTGCATGCATGAGCCACCCTGCCAAGCAGGGCATTTTTAATTGAAAGACATTAGGGAATTGCTGGTGAGCTATGCATGCCATAGTGGAAATGTCCATTACCATAGCAACCTAGCTATCCAGAGAAAACCAATTAGCAGGCACATTAGAAGTATTCAGAGAGACAGGACAACCCGTTTAGCAAAGTTGGCTAGTGCTTTCCAAATTTAATTATCCCTGTGTGTGCTCCCTGACTCTGTATTAACATCTCCCTCAACTTACACATGGAGTTTTCAACATACACACCCCCCCTCTCTAGGGGGTATAGACCCCAGGGCTTTACACCTGCTAAGCAAGCATACCTACTTCATTAGCACCCCCGCCGCCGCCGCCGCCGCCCCCCCCCCGCCCCCTCGCCGCCGCCGCCCCCTTCTGAGGCAGGGTCTTTCTAAATTGTTTATCCCTGTCTTGACTTTGTTTACAGGTGTGCACCAAGGATTGTTTATCGTTGCCTTGAATTTGCATTCCTGCCTCAGTTGGGTTTACAGGTGTGCACCACCATTGCCAGCTCCGGATTTCTCTTTCACACCTACAATCTCTTAAGATTACTGATTAACTTGTCATCATCAAACACTTCCTCTGTGCATTTTATTTTAAGACAATATAGATTTACAGTAGTACGAACAAGTTTCCGCCTATATCACAAGCTAGTTTCCTTCGTTAACGCCTTGTATGACTCATTTGATACAGTTAATGAACAGACATTGACACATTAAATGGCCGTGGTTGGTTTTGGTTTTGGTTTTTCAAATTTCCTTCACTTTTACTCATGTCCTTCTCTGTTCCAAGAGTCTATCTTGGGTACCACAGCACACTTAGTCATCATGGCTCCTTATCTTACCCGACTCTGGTCCCAAGATTAAACCTCGGGACATGCGCTGTACCCCTCACCTACACCCCCAGCCTCCTTATCTCTTCTTGACTGGGGCACTTTCTCCGACTTGACTTGTTTTTGTCCCTCAGTCTCAAACTGTTATCGATAGGTAGTCTGTAGAATGTCCTTGGCTGGATTTCATCAGGAGGTTTTCTCATGATTAACTAGGGCTGTGAGTTTCCCAGAGGGTGACTAGCGAAGTGTTACTTTCAGCACATAGCAAGGGTTCATGCTGCCCCCTGGCCTAACTGCTAGCTTGTAGCTGTCTCCAGGGGAGGTCCATCTGTCAGCATTCTCCACGGTCAGTTGTTTTCCATCTCCTCCTCATGGAGAAGTAAGTTTGTGTTTCCAGTACAGAGTTACAGTTCACGTCCTTGGGGTAGAGTATCTGCATTAACTACCTGGGATTATTCTGTACTGGAAAGTTGTCTGTCCTCATTGATTTATACATCATACAGGCTCATAGGTAGCTGTCTTCTATTTGGAGTTAAAATTCAGTACTGCTTTATTTGTTGCTCATCTTGTTCCCGCTTGACCCCTGAGAGCTCTGTCAGTTGGGTCTTCTGTCTTTGTCACACTCCCAGCAAGTCCATAAATGTTTTCCAGCTGAAAATGACATGGTGGCTGCCCAGTAAATGGTGTGGCAAGAGTGACCAAGGCTAGCCTAGGTCTTCGGGTGGTGTTGTTTTGAGACAGTCTTGCTGTATTGCCTGTCCTGATAACCTGGATTTGATGCTCAGAATACGTGGGATGGCATGGGGATAACACCAGCTTGCAGGTTATCCTGTGATGGCCACATGCTCAGCCCTGTACCCCCTTCCCCCAAACAAAATAAAATAATAGATGTAATTAAAATTTTCTAATGATAGAATTTTGAGGCATTTGAAATTATATCAGTTTCAGTGGTCCTCAGATTTGCTGGTGTGTTGAAACAGGGTCTTTCTCCTTGTGTAGCTTAGGTTGACCAGGAACTTGAGTGTCCTCCAGCCTCAGGCTCCAGAATGCTGGGATTACAGGATTGCTCTATCCTGCCCAGATTTCCAGATTCCCTGCGCTATCAGGACAACATGGTCATTGTTGTCGTTAATTTCTATATCATCAGGGTTGTCTCCTGCAGCAGCAGCAGCAGCATTGGGTCATTGAGACAAGGTGAATTATTTCCTGCTGCTTGACACACAACCAACTTGACAACAGTTCAGGTGCCACCATGTCCTGTATCTCTGTGAAAAAACATTTTCAACGGAGTGTGTAGAAATGTGAATATATGTTAACATTACAAGTGAGCATTTACAATTAGATTTTTAAATTTCCTGTTCTGGGGATTGAACCTGTTGCATGCCAAGCAAGCCCTTTACAAAAGCCCATTTACATTTTTATTTGGAGACTGAGTTTCAGTAAATTGCCCTGGCTGACCTTGAATCTGCAATTCTCTTTCCTTGTCTCCAGATTAGCTGGGGTTACAGATGTGTATACCAGTAAGCCTGGGACAGTAGATTTTGATAAGGAATGATGACTCTGGGACTAGAAGATAGTTCAGAGGTTAAGAACACTTATGGCTTTTACAGAGGACCTGGGTTTGGCTCCCAGCAGCCACAGGATGGCTCAACACCATCTCTGACTTCAGTTCCAGAGTGTCCAATGCCTTCTGACCTCTTCAGGCAACAGACACACACACGGTGCACATGTGTGTGTTCAAGCAAAACACTCATACATATAAAATAAATAAATCCAATTTTTTAAAAGAAATATGATTTTGAATCACAACCAAGTGAAATGTTAGCTAAAAATACCAAAAAAAAGAAAACAAACTGAACAACAGCAACAAAAATCTCCAAAACAAGGTTTGATGCTTCTCATCAGTAGAACCTGTATCTAAAAACTCGTACTTGCGATGCTTGGATTTCAACAAGCCAATAGATGTTGGGGTTGTGCTTTTTTAATTTTTACAATTATTGTATGTGTGTGCATGATATGGGAGGGGCACACACATGCTCGTGGAGCTCAGAGGGCAGCTTGAGGGTCTGTGACGTCCTTCACCTTGGCCTGGACTCTGGTCACTCGGTGTGTGCTGCAGGTGCCTTTACTCCAGAGCCATCTTGTCAGCCCTTGTGTTGTCTTTTAAGGCAGCATCTTGCTATGAGGCCCAGGCATGCATGGAACACAGAATAGCCCTGCCTCCGCCTTCCAAATATGGGACAGAAAGCCATTTTTTAAACTGAGAATGCTCGTCATTGCCTTGTCCTAAATACTCTCTAATAAGATCCAGAATCCAAGAAGACTCAAAACAAACAAAAAGTCTGCTTGCTGGTGATGGAGTCATGTTGTCCTGGGGCCATGGAACTGCAGAAATTCTGTAGTGACAATATGTATACTTTAGATTCAACTTCTTTCTGCTTGAGGTGTTGGTTAAAGCATTATCTAACAGATTGTGCTTAACAAGAGTAAATCTTTTATTTATTTGTTATTGTATGTGTGTGTATTGTATGTCTGCACACATGTCCCAGCCCATCATGGAGGTCAGAGGACATGTCTGTGGAATCAGTTCTTTCCTAGCTTTACATGGGACCTGGGGGTGGAACTCAGGCAGCCAGGCTTCACAACAACCACTTTTAAAACACTAGCAATCTCCTCAGTCCCCAAGAGTAAATCTTTCTTTTAAATTCGGACACCTTCCTGGAGCAGGGGCCTGTGTCTCTAGTTCTAGATGGCCGTTTCTTGGACAAGTGCCACTCAGAATCAGCCCACAGAGAGACTGCTCCGGCAGCAGAGACAACTGAGTGGTTGGCCAAAAGCTTCCTGCTACCACATACACGTTTGCTTGGCTCCTGCTTAAGTTTTACTATTTGCTCAGAGTTGTCAAATTATATTTGTCTTCATAGTTTTTAAGACTTAAAAAAGAAAGAAAGACAGAAACATTGGAAGCAAAGTGGGGTGGGTTGTTTTTGTTTGTTGGTTGGTTGGTTTGTTTTTGTTTTGTTTTTGAGACAAGATTTCTCTGTGTAGCTTTGGAGCCTTTCCTGGAACTCACTCTGTAGCCCAGGCTGGCCTCAAGCTCACAGAGACCTGCCTACCTCTGCCTCCCAAGTACTGGGATTAAAGGTGTGTGCCACCACCACCCGGCCTCAAAGTGGTTTTCTAAGTGGGTGTACAGTATCTTTTCCCTGGCTTAGGCATTACCACTGTGACATTACTACATTACCCTTGTAGCACCCAGTAAGAATGAGAACACTGGGTCAAACAGCTCAGGACTCAGACCCTTGCTTTTCAACTTCTCAGTGGTGTGGCCTTGCCCAGGTTGCCTGCCCTCACTACACCTGAGCAAACTGTAACTTGGGAAGTTCTCTCTAAGCCGGGGATTGTTTTCCATGTCAGTGAAAGAAGGGTACTGTTACAGGCTGAGTGGGCCCTTTGTGGCTTTAGGATGGAAATCCAAACAGACTGCAGTTCTAAGTCTGAACCAAAGGCAAGGCAGAGAAGGCCCAGTGTAGGTATGTCCAACCCTCCTTCCGGGAGAGTGTGCATAGCCAGGCCTTCAACTTCACCTGCACCACTGTCCGTACACTTGGCTCAGTGTGCCTGTGCTTGTGTTCTGGACTCCTCTGCAGCCCCCCATGGACGGTTCTAGGTCAGACTTGTCATGGTCATGGTCCTCGGATGGAACCTGCTAGCCAGTGTTTTATTGTTGGGAAAGACAACCAACTGAAATGCAGGCGAAGACTGGCGTGCATGCCAGAGAGCCAAGGAAAAAAGCTCTGTTCAGGCTACAGCTCCCTTCAGGTTGGGAGTCCGCCAGCAGTGAGGCGGAGAGAGGCCCCTGGGTGCTCCCATTTTCTTATCATCTTGCCCAAATGTTTGTCCTTGAGCAGTCAGTCTTCCCTCACAGTGTTTCCCTTGAGAAAGGAAGTAGCCTCTTAGGAAGCCCCACCTACTCTCTCTGTACCCTTTTAACCTTCCCTCAGTATATCTTTTTTTTTTTAATTGAATGATAAAGACAATGTGTTTTTCTAGATTAGTTTTTTGTTCTATGCTTTTTTTTGTATTTTAAAAATGGTGTGTGTGTGTGTGTGTGTGTGTGTGTGTGTGTGTGTGTGTGTGTGTGTGTTGCTGTTACTGTTCCCAGCACTGGGGATTCAATATTGGAGGAAAGCATTCTATTTCTGAGCTGCACTCCCAGCCCTAGTGTTGACCACCCTTAGAACACAACCCTCACCTCATCGTTCCTCCGAGTTTAGGAAGTTACCTTTGTTTTTCTGTAATGAAAGTTTAAGCTGTATAAAGCATGGCATTTTCTGACAGGCATTTCTGACAGCATGGCATTTTCAGAGACATGTCTAACTTCTAGTCCCTTGTGGTATCCTTACAGGCTGTGATTTGGTTTTGTCCTGGAAAATGAACTGATAGCTGATAGCTTAGCAGAAGTAGGGGTAGTGAGAAGGAACACGTGTTGTCCTAGTAACAGAGGATTTAGAGATTAGCACTTTTAAATAGATTGTGCCTTCCAGGTAGATTGGCATCTGATGAAGATTAAGGAGGTCATTTGTAACTGGATATACCAAAAGATGTCACCATGATCTCCTTTGCTTTCAGGTCCTTAGTTTTCTAAGCTACTTATGAGGCAAGAACTAAGAAAGGAAGGGCAAGAGCCCAGATGGGCTACCAGAAAACTCTGTCAGTAGAACAAGAGCCACGGGGGACCACAGGACTCCAGGGAAGCCTGAAGGGACCACCAGGACCCCAGGGAAGCCTGAGGGACCACAGGACTCCAGGGAAGCCTGAGGGACCACCAGGACTCCAGGGAAGCCTGAGGGACTACCACATAGGTGGTTAACACTATAGTAGGGTAAAGGCCCAGTAGGGGGACTGAGTAGAAGAAGGGGCACCCCACAAATAAATCCATGCCAACTTATGTGGTTTGAATGAGCATGGCTCCGGTAGGCTCATATGTTTGAATGCTTGTTCCCCAGTTGGTGGAACTATTTGGGAAGGATGAGGACGAGTGGCCTTGTTGGAGGAGGTGTGTCACTAGGGATGAGCTTTGAGGTTTCAAAAACCCATGCCACACCCTATTAGCTCTTTCTTGTGCCTATGGATCAGATGTAAGCTCTCAGCTACTGCTCCAGCAAGCCATGTCTGCTTGCCTGCTCTTGTCTTGTGTTCCTAGTGATGGTCATGGACTCTAACCCTCCAGAACCATGAGCTCTAAATTAAACACTTTCCTTCTGTAAGTTGCCTTGGTCATGTTTTGTCACACCAATAGAAAAAGTAACTAAGGCAGTTTACTCCTCAAGTACCAGGATTTTACATTGTGAGTGTTTTTAATATGATGATTCATTTCAGATTAGGTAGAGCAACTCAACTGAGATTCATGTGAAGGTGGGCTCTTACACCAAGGAAAAGAACTTCAGCATGATTCAGCTGGAACTAGGAGCTGTATTTGTTAAGAAAAAGATAGTCCATGCTTTAGACTTAAGTTGGAGTGGAGGGAGGAGAGGAGAGACTGAGAGAGGTTTAAGTGTTTTAACAGTAGTGCTGTGTGTGTGTGTGTGTGTGTGTGTGTGTGTGTGTGTGTGTGTGTGTGTGTAATTACGTTTTTCAGAGACTATAACTTAGAACCAAGTTAGAAGATGAAGCAAAGTTTGAAAATTAAGTAAGAACTGTGAACTTGTTTCCTTTTGAAACTGAAGGTGGTTTATGAGGTACATTGTTCAAGGAAGAGGGAAATGCTGATAAAATTAAACCCAAAGGTCACAGACTTTTAAAAAAAAAATCTAATTTGTGAGAAATCCTGTCTTCAAGGAAGTAAGAGATGACCCTGATGGCAGAATTTGAGGAACAGCAATCAGTTAGTCAAGTTTGGAGAAAATGTGTTTTAAGACAAGAGATGTAAGTACGCTAAACTTTGGACATTGACCTTATCTTTATAGCTAACTCTCTTTCTGTGGTCTGAGCATACTAGGCAAGTACTCTGCCACCAAGCCACATCCCCAGCCTCTGAGATTATCCTGAATCCCCAAATTAGCAAATGTTCCAGAAATGTTTGTAGCAGGCTATATGACTTTGTTCTTCTAAATCACGTGGGTCATGCTTCCTTTGCATTATCTTCATGCCACAGTTAACCACACTTTCAACCCTAATGAGTTTGATATCCTAGCTAGTGAGCTTAGAGTTACTTCCTGAAACAATTACTGTTTTTTCTTGTTTCTTTTATTGTGTATTCATCTGTGTGACAGATGAGACCAGTTTCAAGCAAGTTCCTAACATTGTTAGTTTGTTCAAAAACTCTTTTCCTTTTTTTACTTTCTGTATTTGTACTAACAGCATAACCATTGATTGAGGGTTAAAAGGTAGGCATGTTTTTCCTCAGCAGAGCAGTGTTTACCACCTGGCTAAGGCTCACAAAAGCTGCTTACAGAAATCATGGCAACCAGAAAATATGGAACATTATTTTTTTTTTTTTATTTATTTATTTATTTATTTTTTTTTTTTTGGGAGACAGGGTTTCTCTGTATAGCTTTGCGCCTTTCCTGGGACTCACTTGGCAGTCCAGGCTGGCCTCGAACTCACAGAGATCCACCTGGCTCTGCCTCCCGAGTGCTGGGATTAAAGGCGTGCGCCACCACCGCCCGGCTGGAACATTATTTTTTAAGTGCAGTTCTCCCACTTACAGCCCTATCTCATATACACAGACTGAACCAGGAATCTGCAGATAAGGACCAGCAATCTGAAGTTTCTGTTTGGTTGTTGTTTTTTGAAAGGAATGTCATAACTGTAGTCTTAAGTTGGGATCAACTCATCCTCCTGCCTTGTCTCTCAAGGGTCCCCACAGATATGAACTCTCAGGTCTAGCCAGCCTTCTGCTTAAACAATGTGTTTTAAAGTTGTACAGGACTTTCAGTTCATTCTGTAGATTTATTATATTTACTTAAAAATATTTTGTGTGTGTGTGTGTGACACATAAGTGCAGATGCTTTCAGAGGCCAGAAGAAGGCATTAGATCCCCAGGAACTGGAGTTGCAGGCAGTTATGGACTGCCTAATGTAGGTGCTGGGAACTGAACTCAAGTCCTCTGGAGGAGCAGCCACTGTTCTTAACTGCTGGACTATCTCTTCAGCCACCAGTATTTTACTTTTTGATACAGCTGTGAATGGGATAGTTTCCCTGATTTCTTTCTTAGCATGTTTGTTATTGGTATATGGATAGAAAGCCTACTGATTTTTTAGTGTCTTAATTTTGTATACCTCTATTTTACTGAAAGTGTTTATCAGTGCTAAGAGTTTTCTGATGGGGCCGTTGTGATCTTTATATATAGAATCATATATCTGCAAATAAAGATACTTTGACTTCTTCCTTTCTTATTTGTGTGTCCCATTTATTTCCTTCTTTTGTTCAAGCTAAGGCTTAAAGTGCTATATTTAGTGAGTGGAGAAAGTGCACCCTTGCCTTAGTCCTGATTTTAGTGGAAGTGCTTTGACTTTTCCTCCCTTTTGTGTAAGTTGACTATAGGCACGTTGTATTTAGCCTCTGCTATGTTGAGATGTTTCTTCTGTTCCTAGTCTCTTCAACTGAATGGAGTGATAAACGTTTATTTTGAATTCCTTCTCCAGAGTTTCGTCTCATTTATTCTTTGTGGAAGAGATTACTATGTGATTAGTAATTTTTAAGACTTATGCTACCTTGATTTCTCATGCTGCTTATGTTTTTGTATTGGGGTTTATGCATCTGGAGCTCAGGCATTAGTTGGATTTTTTCTTTTTAATCACCTGTATTCTTCATTGGAAGTATTTGCAGTGTCCTAAAGGGACTAGGCTGTAATTGGGTTGTAGTTTTTTTTGTTTTTTTAACTCTTAATACTTGCTTCTACAGTGCTGGGCCAGGTTGCGTTTCCAGCAGAGGGACACATCTTCTCTAGCATTTGTTGTTTTATCATGACTGCCATTCTGACTGGGGTAAGATGGAATCTCAATGTAGTTGCTTTCTCGAGGCAGAGTTTCTCATTGCAGCTTTGGAGCCTGTCCTGGAACTCACTCTGTAGACCAGGCTGGCCTCGAACTCATAGAGATCCGCCTGGCTCTGCCTCCCAAGTGCTGGGATTTAAGGGGTGCGTCACCACCACCCCACGTGTAGTTTTAATTTTGCATTTCTCAAATGGTAAGTGTGGTGGTTAATTTGCTGAAGGGGCTTTGTGTGATTTTTAAAAAATAGATAGCTAATAAAATCCAGAATGAATTTTGTATGATTAAACTGATGTTTATCTCTGAACACACAAGAAATTGGCATTACTAAAATCTAGACTAGGGAGCAAAAATTAAAATAAACCTGGGGTCTGGCATTGTAGCTCAGTTGGAGAGCTTTTGCCTGGCATGCAGGAAGCCCTGGGTTCAATCCCCGTCATCCCATAAACCAGGTGCTGTGGCACACACTTGTCACCCCATCAGCACTCAGAGTTCCAGGCAGTAGGATCCAAGGTTCAGCACCATCACCAGCTATATGGAACTGTGTCTCAGAAAACGAGAGGAGGAGGGAGGGAGAGAGGGAGAGAGAGAACACGAACAGAGCTTCAACTTGTAGAACTGTAGAAAATTTCACAAGGTTTTTGGCTTAGCCTTAATTCTCATAGTAGTTGAAATCTTTCCTATATGGTTTTGTGTAAAATCCTTTATTTACCTTTTCTTGCTTTAAAGTTAATTTAAGCATTGAAATCATTTAGAGATAATTAGGATACATAAAAGAACGTGTATTTTTAAATTTTGATTCTGCTGGGACCAAAAATGGAACTCAGGGCCTGGCGTATGCTAAGCAAATACTCTCCCATTGGGAATTTGTCCCCATAATTATCTAATTTTAATCCTTATTTGTTGATTGATTGTATTATTTTGAAACAAGGTCTTGCTATATAGCCACATAGGACCTCAAATTCATAATCTCCCTGCCTTAGCCTCCTGAGGACTGGTTTTGTTGCCAGCGGTGCAGCTTTGAGGAACCCCCTCAGAGCCTGAAGGGCTCTGCTTGGGCCCCAGGTACCTCAGCAATAGCTGTACATTGTGATTTGGGGGTGGGGAAACTTTTTTTAAAAGACAGGTTCTTGCTATGTACCCTCAAGTGGTGTAGAAAACTGTAGTCAGGACTGGCCTCAAACTTGCAATCCTGGTAGACTCTCAAGTACTGGAACTGATCTGGGGCCGTTAGAGCTGGTTAGTCTGCAACTAAATTTAGAGTGTGTGTGTGTGTGTGTGTGTGTGTGTGTGTGTGTGTGCGCGCGCGCGCGTGCGCGCGCGCGCACGCTGTTCTTGTTCTTTTTCTTTCTTTGTTTCTAGTCATTTTCCTTATCCAAAGAATTCTGTCCTTGAAGAGGAGACTTACTTACTAGGTACATTGTGCAAGCTTTCAGATGGATAAGGGACATTTCTCAAGGCTAGGTTGGTGGCTCATGCTTATAATTCTAGTACTTGGGAGGCTGAAGCAGGATGATTTCTAAAAATTCTAGACTACTGTGGGCTACTCCAGGCTAGCCTCAGCTACTGCATGAACTCCTGTCCTAATATAAAACAAGGAAGAGGCGGAGGAGGAGGAGGAGGAGGAGGAGGAGGAAGCAGAACCAGAGCCGTAAAACCAAAACAGCAGGAAGACTCTTCCCTGTGCATGGGTGAGGAGAGTTAACTGTAGTTGATGGAAGGGACCTTCCCTGTGCATGGGTGATGGGAGTTAACTGTAGTTGATGGAAGGGACCTTACCTGTGCATGGGTGACAGGGAGTTGCACTGTGGTTCATTAACCATTTAATGGTCTGTGGTGCCTCTCAGAGGGAGGACTACAGTCCTTTAGCAGGTGGCATGGTCCATTATGTTGAAAATAATGGGTGTCAGCCAGCAAAATGTTGAAACCAGAACCAAGAGAATAAGGCGGCCCTTTCTCTTGTCTTGTGTCTTCTAATCTAACTACATATTGTGCCTTGGGCTGATAGGCATGTGCCACAGCATTGGCATTTTCACTGTTTATTTAAATGAAAACCATACCTGAGAGATTGTTTTGCTCCCATTAAAGTGTCAGTCATGACTGGGCAGGTGGCCCTCGGGAGGCAGAAACAAATGGAACTCTGTTGACTTCCAGGCCAGTCAGGGTTACATAGTGAGATTCTCTGTCTCTAAATAAATAATTGTTAATTAAACAAGCAAAAGTCATTAAAAACAACAGACAACCCAAAACATCCCAGCAGTCAGGAAGATGTACAAGGTGCAGGTTTTTGTCAGCAGGTGGCAGGCTTCTCCTGCAGTAGACACAGTGTTGATGCACTTTTTATATGTGTTGCTGGAGATTGAGCCAGAAGCCGAGGCTTGCTAGTGAGGCAAAAGCTGTCTGCTGAGTTACCTCTCTGGCCCTGGTGTTAGGTGCTTTGATTGTTTCCTTAGTATATATTCATTGTCTGAAGGGCATGTGCTCGTTTTTAAAGACAGGATTTGATGTGTAGCCAGGCCTTGTCCTCACAGAGATCTGCCTGCTTCTGCCTCCTGAGTGCTGGGGCTGAAGGGGTGAGCCGCCATGCCTGGCAGGTTAGTGCTCTTGTGTAAGCCCTCAGGGTTACTTTAACAAGTAAGCTATAAACTTTTAACAAGTGTGACAACAATTATGGCAGACTTAATTGTCTTTTGGTCATTTTGTTTTACATGCTCTTTGCCTTCTCTCCCTCTCATTATTTTTTTTTAGTCTACTTGAATAAGAAAGATACAAAATTGTCTTGTAGTTGATGAGGCGTTGCTTAATCGGTTTGGTAAGTTCCTTCTTGTACAGAGGTGGAAGCAGATAGTGTGACCTGAAAAGTTCTCTGTTCTCCCTTGTCTCCTCTGCCTTGTCCCATCACAGAGCCTCTCGTGTATGGCCCCATGTGCCCTTCTGTTTGGGAAGTTACATTGGAGACATCATTAAGAACCCTGTAGTCAGATCCGTCCCTGGTGCATGGGCAGGCTTCTGGGAATCCGGTGCCTGTGGTGTGACACCTTGCCCAGCCTTGGTGCAGTGGGAAGGGGCTTGGACCTGCCTAGGCTCAGTGAACTGGGTTCTGCTGACTCCCCATGGGAGACCTTGATTTGGGGGATGTGGGGATGTGGGGTGGCTTGGGAAAGAGGGCTGGGGGTGAGAGAAGGGAGGGGGGTCTGGATAGCAGCAGGAATGAGTAGAAAATTTCTTAATAAAGAAAAATAAAATAATAATAATAATAATAAAAGAACCCCGTAGTCAAAGCCAATTGTGGTATGCCCACCTGTAGTTCAAGCTACTTGGGAGTCTAAGATACAGGATCTCTTGAGCCAATGCATTTGAGAAAACAATAAATGTTATAACAATAATACAAACACCATATTTTTTAAAGATTTATTTATGTATATGAGTATTATTTATGCATATGAGTTTTGCCTGCATATGTGTGCCTGGTTCCCAGGGAGGTCAGAAGAGGGTATCAGATCCCTTGGAACTGGAGTTCGAGATGGTTATGAACTGCTGTGTGGGTGCTGGGAACAGAAGCTAGGTCCTCTGCAACAGCAGCCAGTGCTCTTACCCCCTGAGCCATTGCTACAGCCTTCAAATCACCATGTTCTTATATCCAGCTTCCTCGGGAACAGCAATCAGTTAGTACATCCTCCAAGGTCTTGTCAAACTGTTATAATTCTAAAAGAACAAATGAGTCACTAGACGGATTCTTACAGAAGCAGAGAGGAACCAGTTGAGAACCTCTAAGCCTTGTAGCATGCTGAAATATAAAAACTGAAACTTCCTGACGTTAGTTAGCATTAGAAGAAAAAAAAAAAAGTCAGGTATGATACAGGGCACACCATAATCCCTGCTCCCAAGGCTAAGAAAGGTGGGTGGTAAATTCAAGGCCTGCACCTGCATAGCAAAACCCTGTCTGTAAAATGAAAAAAGAAAAGAAAAAATGAAAGAACAAAGGAAGGGAGTGAATAGAAGACAGAAAGAAAAGGGAGACTACAATGCACTGGACTGGAAAGCCCTAGAAGGAGCAGCTCAGTCTCTTTGGGTTGACAGCATGGACTTAGCATCAAGCACATACTGCATTATCTACCTAACTGAGTACATCTAGCTCTAATTATTAGCATACCTGTCTTTGACTTCGGCTGAGTCCGGCTGCCTGAAACTCAGGTAATTGCTGTTTCCAGGTAATGTTAGTGACAAAATCACCACAGAAAATAATGCAAGAAAATCACCTGCGATCCCACCCTTCATCTCTGATCACTTAACGATATTTGATCTGGCTTGTATTGGCTGTTAGAGCGTTCAGTTTAGTTTCTAGCTAGAGCATCGAAGACTTTAGAATCTGTAAGTGGAATTAGTTGTGTTCCATCTTCTTGTGCTTTTTTAATTTTTATTTTGTTTTTCTTGTGACAATCTCCCTGTGTAGCCCAAGCTAACCTGTACTAAATTTAGTGATCCTTCTGTCTCAGCCTCCATTGCAGGCTTAAATTGTCTTTTTTTGTGTGAGGGATCTTCCCAGGGCCTCCTGCTAACTAACTGAAGCACATGTGTTTCCACTAAGCTGCACCCATAACCAGTTAGCCATGCTTGTTCTGTGTTGTTGCCGTTGTTAGGTGTGAACATCTTGCTGTGCGGTGAGTTGTCTTTGTGTTCTCCATTCAGGTATGTCAGATAGGATACCCTGAAGTATGCTTTCTCTTGGGGACAGCCAGCCCGCAAATAACGACAGGGAGACTTACGATTAATTATGGAAGCTCGGCCTTAGCTTCGGCTTGTCCCACTGGCTCTTATAACTTAAGTTAACCCATATTTTTATTAATCTACATTCTACCACGTGGCTTTTACCTCTCTCCCTCTCTGTGTGTCTGACTTGTTCTTCGCCTCTATTATCCCCTTCCTCTCTCTGCCCGGAAGTTCTGCCTGTCTCTCCTGCCTAGCTATTGGCCATTCAGCTTTTTATTACGCCAATCACAGCAGTCCCTCTTCACAGCGTACAAATATCCCTCAACAGTGCACCAATAGGAACAGCTTACCTCACGTTTTTACTTAACATGCCCTGTACAAAATAGCAATCTGTAGCAGCAGTGTTTCTTCTCAGCAGAGTCCGAACTGTGCTGTGGAAAGTCCAAGATATAAAAACGTTTTCATTTGCTTCTGTGTCAGGCAGAATTTAGCTGCACTAAAATGGAGACAACATTTTGAAAGATGCAAATCTTGAAAGACCAGGACATGGTGCATTTAGCAGGAAGCATAGAAAGCTTTTTAACTAAGAGAAAAGATGTAAAGTGTTAAAGACTGTGTTTGAACTTATCAAAGGAAGATTGAAATCTGAAGCCACTTAGTTGAGATTTGGGGGAAGGTTGTAATCTCTTGAGATGGAGTCTGTAGACTCCCTTCCCCTCCCCTCCCCTCCCCTCCCCTCCCCTCCCCTCCCCTCCCCTCCCCTCCCCTCCCCTCCTCTCCTCTGTGTGCACACCATAATCCACCAACCAGTTTACCAAGTAGGCTAGGCTGGCTGGTCACTAAGTTCTTGAGATTACAAGTATGTGTCACCATACCCAGCTTTTTGAAATGGAAGTTCTAGGGACTGAACTCTGGTCCTTGTATTTGCTGACCAAGTCCTAAGAAACTTTTTAGTAGCAAACTATGAAGTAATGGTTTTGGTTTTGATTCAGTTAAATAATTTGACAGGCTAAAGGCTCTGAGTAGTTACTCAAACACACAAATGGATTTCGCTTTCTCCGTTGATAAAGATAACCATACTTGCTAGTAAGATAAACATCCTGTTACTGGTTCAGAGTGTGAGAAAAAAACCTGGCAGACAGTTAAGTCCTGTCCTGTGTAGAAACCTCTGCCCTTTGGCATCTGAATTCCTGAGGTAGTACTTGCCATTAGGAGGGGTATGGGTGGTTTCGGCCAGGCCAGTAACAGTGCAGAGATGAAAGTCCACTCCACTGCTGAAGAGCCACCTCTGTGGCTTCCAGCTTCTTTCCAGCCTTCTCAGAAAACACTGGAAAAGCTATTTAGACGAAACCGGGTTTGTGTTGCTTGTTTTGTGGTTCTGAGGTTCAAACTCAGGGCTTCATGGATGCTAGGCTGATGAATTACATCCCCAGTGGCCAAAATTGTTTGTTTTCAATTAAAATTTTCCATACAATACATTTCGATCACTGCTCTCCACCAACTCCTCTCAGACCCTCTGTACTTCCTACCCACTCAACTTGGTTCTTATCATTCTCATCCATGCTCTCCCTCTGTCCCTCTCTCTACTTCTCT
This sequence comes from Peromyscus leucopus, assembly GCF_004664715.2. Classification (NCBI taxonomy): domain Eukaryota; kingdom Metazoa; phylum Chordata; class Mammalia; order Rodentia; family Cricetidae; genus Peromyscus; species Peromyscus leucopus. Next base: position 75,407,128 of record NC_051065.1, on the reverse strand, counting down.
CTATCTTTAAACAAAAAACAAGACAACCAAAAAAAATCAAAACAAACGAGAAAAAGACCAGTAAGACCAAAAAAGGCCAAAATGACATAAAGGTAATAAATATCTTAGTTTCTCTGGATTCCGTATTGCTTCACTGTGAAGAAGGGGAGGTGTATGGAGTTCTCTCCGGCTAACCTGATTGGATTAGAGTGCTTGTCAAGGTCATTTGCATGCTTCAGGACTGGCCATGCAGAAGCCCTCAACAGATGTATACTCGGTCTTCGTTAAGTCTAAGCTCCTCAAGGAGGGGTTTTTATTCCTATGTTTTAGACAAGGTTTTGTGCTATGTAGCCTTTGTGGCTGGAGCTTGAGACAATTCTGCTGCTCCTGGGTGTGTTGTGGGCCCCTGGCTCCCAACACAGGTCTTGCTTTGTTATTTGTCGGGATGCATTTCAACTTTTCTAATTATGGACAAGATTGATGCTATTTGCTGCTGACTCTCACTTTTAAACACACCATTTATTTCTCAAGGAAATCATTTCTTTTCTAAAACTCAGGCTATAAAAGTGGGCTGCTGGTGCTGCCGTGGGTGCTATCATGGGTCCTATTTTAGACTTTCTGTGCTTCCCATACTGAATCTGTTGCTGCTCCTTAGCAGCTGCATGCCTTAACTCACTTAGGAAATGAAGGATAGTGGCATATGATAGGCAGGGTGGCAGGGATATTGAATGAAGGATGTCCACACACTTAGAATTTTGTAAAATTGTTTATTTATTCATGTCATTTAGTTACTTATTTTTTCACTTCTTGGAATCAGACCAGGGCCTCAAGTATTCTGTGTGATCACCCTGTGTACTCAGCCACACTCACACAGAAGCTGGTAAATTGTGGCTACTTACAGTATTTTGTCTTATTATTTCTAAGACAGGGTCTTACTGTGTTGCATCGAATGGCCTAGAACAGTGACCCTCCTGCTCCTTCCTCCTGAGTGCCAGGACTATAGGCTTGAAGCACCACATCCAGGATGGTCATTTCTAAGAGCTTTATACATCTGTGTTTCATGTGTGTGTCAGCGTGCATTCACTGCTGGTGCTGTCTTGATGTGTTTGTGGTACTGGGACCAGAGCCCAGGGCTCTGTACATGCTCAACAGACTCTGCTTCCCAGCCACAGCCCTGTCCCTTACCTGGCCTGTGTTTTGGACTTTCATGTTTTGTTACGGTTCCATGTTTTGTTTTGTTTTTGAGACTGTATCTCATGGAGCCTAGGCTGGCCTCCAGCTCCAGAAGAAGATGACCTTGAATTCCTAATCCTCTTGCCTCTCCCTCCCAAGTGCTGGATCGCAGGCGTGTGTCACTGAGCCTGCCTCTCTCCTGTCTTAAGAATCAACTAGGTCTTAGTCTGTATTTTTTCAACTGTGTCTTTGTGCACAACCATATTTCCTTGAGATCAGTTACTAGACACCAAGTGGTATGTGGAAGGAATGTTTCTATCTACAGCTTTCAGGAATATTTCAAAATATTTGTCTAAGAAGGTATGGAGGTGTAACTCCCAAAGTCCTCTGTTAAAGGAGGTAATCATTAGGGTAGAGTAGTTAGCGGGTTTTTTTGTTTGTTTGTTTGTTTGCTGTCCTTGAATTCCCATCACTAATTAGATATAATAGGTCTTCCTCTTGGAGAAATGTGTTGTTAATGAACCTTATTAAATCTTATTACAGTGAGATAGCAGTGCCTGGGGCTAGAGAGATGGCTCATTGGGTGAAGCCCTTGCCACATAAGACTGGATTTAGGATTCCCAGCACCCATGGAAATGCCAAGCAGTTTTGGTGACCTACCTGTAATCCCAGTACCGAGGAGGCAGATAACAGGGATGCCCAGGTCAAGCTGGCTAGCTCACCTCGCTGAATAGTCAGGCTCTGGGTTTAAGTGAGAGAGTCTGTCTCAGTAGTAAGGAGGAGAGCAATTGAGGACATCTGAAGATGACCTCTGGGCTACACAAGCCCCCCCACCACCACCACGCATGTGAATATGCACACAGCAGCTGGGTGGGGGTGGGATGTCTCTGAGTCCGAGGCCAAACATAGCAAGTTTCTACATAGCAATTGTCAGGGCAGCCAGTGGTATGTAGTGGGACCCTGTAATTCCCCACCTGTCGTCGTCCCCTCCCCCCCCCCCGTCCCCGTCCCCGTCCCCGTCCCTGTCCCTCCCCAAGGCAGTCCAAGGACTCTTGTGGAACTGGGGACTTGTAGTGGACAGTTCCCGCCACTCTGGAGGCAGAGGAGGCGTGAAGATCACCTGGACCCGGGAGCTTGAGCCCAGCCTGAGCAACAACATAATTGAGATCCTTTCTCTAAAAAAAAAAGAACTTACTATTTCACAAAGTTTCATTACTAAAATACAGCCTGGCATTCACTGTCTCTGAGCACAGTAGAGCGAGCTGATAGAAAAAAATATTTACATGTATACAGCTTAACCATGTTCCTGATGATAAAGCTCCCCACAGCCCGTGTTCTACCTTATCTAGCAGGCCCTGGCACAGCATTAGCATATTGCCATCCTGCTGCTCAGTTAAAAAACCAGACTGGTTTTGGTTTTAAAGGAAAAACATTTTATCTCTTTAGCCCCCTTTTTAATAACAACAACAAAAACTCTCATGTTGTGTTCCCCAGGCTGACCCACAGAGACTCGGCGATTTTCCTGCCTCAGATCCTTAGTAGCTGAGACTACAAGTACACACTGTTATACCTGTATTTTCCAGTTTTATAAGAGTTTCATAGTTGTGGCCTGGTTTTATTAAAATTGACCAAAAATTCCTGGAAGATATAAAGAAAATATAAAAGCCACCTTAAATCCCACTGGAGTAAAATATGTATAATGTGAAAGGTACCATTTTAGTCACACTTAAGGATACAGTTTGGTGACACCGAATGCATGTCCGTTGCTGTGTCCCATCACCACAGCACACCACCCTCAGAACTGTTTTCATTTAAAAGCTGGAACTCTGCCAAACTGAGCACCGGCCTCTAATCCCCCTTCCCTGGCCTCTTATCCCCCTCCCTGTCTCCAGCGGCCAGACTCCCTCGTTCCACTTTGTCTTGAGTAGAGCATCCACCAGATGAGTGCACACACCACGGTGCAGTGCAGTCAGAGACAGGGAAGGGGCGGCTGAAGAGTGACACAGAGCCGTTCCTCCTTGGGTTGCAGAGCTCGCAGCTCTCAGCCGGCGTGTTTGCCCAGCTAGTTATGTTCTGTAAACTGAATGGTATCAAGCTGCGAGCCAGCGAGCCTGTCACCCATAGCAGAGTGAGGCAGGGTTCCGCTTGCGTCACAAGACTGTTTGCATAAGGCTTAGTCAAGGCTCTGGGAGCCGCCCTCCCATGCACCTTGTGCTATATTAGTGCTTCTCAGACAGGAAGAATTTTCTTTTGCTGGTGCTGCCGTAGCGTGTCCGGTTACCTTCAGAGTAAGTGCTCACTGTTCCTGAAGACATGAGTTCTGGTATTTAACTGGTCGTGGTTCTCGTCTGGTTCTGTCTCTTATTGAAACTTGGGCCATGTAAATGTTCAGAGTAGGAAGTAAAAGTAGACTAAAATGCAGCGAAATGTAAAATTCTTTGTAGTTTGCAAAGGTCTAAGTGTGTAAAACTTTCAGATGTCTTAGGCTCAATAACTAAATTTTACACTCTGATTCTAAACGTTTTATATTTAGACATGTGGATGTTAGGCAAAAGCAAAGTACTTTTGGAAGTCAAGGGTAACATGTTCCGTTGCTATGTGACTTAATTTTGCACAGAGTCACGTGAGTTTGTAATGGCTGGTAATAAAGATTAATTTTTATGCCTGTGAGCCTTACCCAGGACATTATAGACTGTAGTTATACTGGTATATTTTATGAATTGATAAAGGCTAGATTTCTAATGTAACAACTAGCATATTTAAAATTAAGATTCAGACATGGTAGGACTGGGGATGTAACTCTATGGTAGACCTTTTGCCTAACATGTATAAGTCTTAGGTTGGAAACTCAGAACCTCCAACACATATCCTTAAAACAGAACATGCATACCACAGTAAGCTCTGGAATACTTGCGGCTGTGTCAGATTTCTTTTGAGGTAAGGTCTTATGATATAGTCTGTGTTGGCCTCTAACCTCCTAAGTGCTTCCTGCAAGGAGGTGCCACCATACCTGGCTCTGCATTACATTTAAATAATTAAGTTTTCCAGGTTTTGTATAGCTTCTTAAAAGTCGACCATGCAACAGACTGTGTGTGAGCAGCTTGCTTAGTCTTGCTGGGTGCTGTCATCTAGGAGAAAGAACAGGACAGGAAGAAGTCAAAGTATGTTTGGGGTCAGCAGCATGATTTCTGTGGGCCATAGTTTACTCTCTTGAAAAATACTGTTGGGTTTTAGAACCATAGGTGTTGAGCTGGAGGACTACATTCTGAGCTTACAAACTATTTGTTTTCACAATTATCCCTAAAATCTGGACTGCATTTTCTCATTTAAGGAAATTGGCATAAATTGCCCATCCTGAAATAGACAGTCTCTGAATTATTTTTCCTGTTTCCTCCTACACCTTCAGCTGCTCAGTTTCAGTTTTGTTTATTGTCTGTGTCGAGAGTGTTTCACTTTCCAGTCTGTGTATGTTTATTTCTGTAGAGAGAGAATTATTTAAATGCAACAAGGAAATTCCTACAATCTTCCATTAAAAGTGAATTTATAGTTTATATTTCCATGATAATCACCCTCAAAATTTGATGTCTTAATATACTGAACTTAAGACAAATAATATTGGTTAGTTGAGAGAGGTGCAATAAAAAACAATGAATTTACCAGGGACAGTTAATACTGTTGCAGGAGCCCTTTCCTTATTATATATAATAAGATGTACATTTTCTCAGGTAAGAGACACAACACGGTGTACCATGTAAAATTTCATTACCTTATCATTGTAATTTTCATGTTTCCGCAAACATCAAAACTAAAGAGTCACTATTTAAAAGTCATGTTAATCAATTTATTTTTTCTACTTTCCTATGAGACAGAGTGCAACAAGCCTTTAAAGATATGCAGTTTACACTAAGATACTTTAAAGTCTCTTTTAAACCAAATAAATTGCTATTGTAGACAGATTGCCCATTTTATTGATTTTTAAAAACTATAGCCTTTACGGTAACTAAAATTCTTACATAACAAATTTAAGTGAAGTTCTTACCTCTTGCTTCATTCTTTAGCCTTGTTCTACACATTCCTGTGTTAACGACCTTAGAAACCTTAAGTTCATACTGAAAGTACACAAAGTAATTGTTTTCTGGTTTGCAAATTTTTCTAGTTCATATTTCAAGGTTCCAAATTTAAAGACTTTATAACTTCCTTCAAAGAGAGTTCATAGTTCAAGGGTAGAGCTTTCTATTTTTGAGTGTGTCTTCTGCACCGGCTGTGTTTTCCAGCAGCTCTTCTCTTGAGGCGTCTGCCACAGATGACCGTTGGCAGAACAAGCTGGAACTTTATATGTACCAGGTGTAGGCTTACAACACTGCTGGTTAAAAATACTCTGCCCTGATACTCGGTCTCTTCTTTCAGCGAGTCCCAGAATGCTGACACTATGTCTTTCTGTGTGTGTTTACACTTCTATAACAATACAGGTCTCAAGACATGTGTGGGCACTGCAGGATCCCATTCACACGGGTTTACTTCAGTGAGTGGAGGTTAAATTTGGTCACATTGGTGAGCACTCAGAAGAAGGAAAGCTCCTGGGTTGACCTTAGCAGAGCATATGTGACGTACTAAAAGCCAGCAGCTGCTGAGTGTATGGTTGTTTGCCTGTAATCCCAGCATTTGAAACAAGAAGGCAGGAGGATTGCCACTGGACGATCAGCCCTATCTGTCAGTCAGTTGGGAAGGGTCTGATGTGGGTGCTGGACATGGAACTCTGTCCTTTGCAGGAGTAGTGCACATTCTTAATGGCTGAGATGTCTCCAGCTCCCACTGGCTTTTTTTCTTAATCTTTATTGATTTCTAGTTTTATGTCATGCTGAAGATGAAGTCCAGGACTACATTCTAGGCAAGTCCTCTACCACTGAGCTACATCTCCAGCTCTTCAGTAGCTCTTTTAAAACAGGGTTTTGACCATTAAATTTTTGCTTACCTGGAGTAAGGTAAAATTAAAGTCATTGTGGGGGAAATTAGTAATCTTCTCTAAGATTTGTACTATAGGACAAAACCAGAATAATTATAAGGTATTTTCTTTTGATTTAGTGGATATAAAATTTACCCAGCAGCCTCCTAGAAAAATGCTCATTTCATTTGATAGACACGTGTTCTGACTTTGTCCCAGACACTATGCTAAGTGCAAACACAACACAGACTTATACACACAGAAAAAATTTTAACGTAAGAAAATTGAGTGTGGAGAGGGAAGGGCTTCCTCAAACTCACCTAGCTGAGGAACCATTTACAGTTGATGGCTGCTGGAGGAGGTCACTTTTCCCCAGACACTTGACCACTGGGGGCTCCCACACTCCAGTGGGTGACCTCATGCACATACACACTTGACCACTGGTGACTCCCACACTCCAGTGGGTGACCTCATGCACATACACACTTGACCACTGGTAGCTCCCACACTCCAGTGGGTGACCTCATGCACATGCACACTTGACCACTGGTGGCTCCCACACTCCAGTGGGTGACCTCATGCACATACACACTTGACCACTGATGACTCCCACACTCCAGTGGGTGACCTCATGCACATACACACTTGACCACTGGTGGCTCCCACACTCCAGTGGGTGACCTCATGCACATACACACTTGACCACTGGTAGCTCCCACACTCCAGTGGGTAACCTCATGCACATACACACTTGACCACTGGTGGCTCCCACACTCCAGTGGGTGACCTCATGCACATACACACTTGACCACTGGTGGCTCCCATACTCCAGTGGGTGACCTCATGCACATGCACATTTGGGCAACACTAAATAGACGCAGTGGGTGAATAAATACATAAATAAATAGCTCTTGGAAAAATACTTTTGTATATTATGTTTCTTCTTTTAATTCCTATGTAGATTTGGCCCTATCAACACACTTTACTTACCCTTTGTGTACAATAAGTGTTGATAATATATACTTGCAAAGCCAAATGTAGTTGAAGTTTTTTCTTCAGGTTTGTGAAACCCCGGCAGTCTGACTTATAAAATAAACACACAGACGCTTATATTATTTAAAAACTGTATGGCCATGGCAGGCTTCTTGTTAACTCTTCTTATATCTTAAATTAACCCATTTCTATAAATCTGTACCTTGCCAGGTGGCTCATGGCTTACCGGCATCTTCACATGCTGTTTGTCATGGCGGCAGCTGACAGTGTCTCCCCTCTGCCTTCCTGTTCCCTCAATTCTCCTCTCTGTTAGTCCCGCCTATACTTTCTGTCTGGCTACTGCCCAATCAGTGTTTTATTTATACAGAGCGATATCCACAACAGCCAAACATGGTGGTTCACACCAATAATTCCACAACAGAAGGAGGTTGAGGCAGGAGGTTACCCAGGAGTTCAAGGCAAGCCTAGGCTACAGAAGGAGACCCTGTCTTGTTTTTGTTTTTGTTTTTTTAACAAGTCTTGTAGTAAATGTGTAGTCCATTTTACCTCTTTATTCAAACTTATTAGTACTACTTTAGTTCTTAGAAGAAATTTTACTTAATAGAGGAAATCCTTTGCTGAGCAAGCAGCCTGCAATTCCTTGGTATTTAAATCATACTAAAATACCATCTTCATATGTCCTTAGCATACATTAAGAGCCTCAAATGTAAGTGTGTCACGTGTACCTTTTTTCCCCCTCTCTTGCTGTGACATCACCTGGGGAAATCCAGAAGACTGGATAACCAAGAAATGACTAATCAGGAGTCTGCCGTCCATTTGAAAATGGTGGGTATGTGAGTACTTGCAGCTCCACTTGTGAACGGTGAATCTTCTCCAATTTTTCCTCCTTAACTATACAGTTGTGGGACTGGAGTTTTATACAGGACTTTCTTCATGATGCTTGGCACACAAATGATAAAATCTCAAGTACCTACTGAATTGATTCTCAAATATCTTTGAAATTATTATGCTTGAAATGTAATACATTTTGTAGTTCTTAACATAAAATGATGGCTAGGTTCTGGTGAGTTTGCTGTGGCTGTTGTTTTGTTTTTACTTTTTTTGAACATGAAGTCTCGTTGTGCTTGTATGTCAGGGGTGTGAGATCCTCCTGTCTCAGCCCTTCGAGGGTAATGTTGAGATTACATTACAATGCATTACATATGCCTATTCCCTTCCTGTCTTTTGCATGTGTGGTTTGGATTTTGTTCTTTGAGACTGGGTCTCTGTGACTCAGACTAGTTGAAGTCACTTTGTAGCTAGTGATGAGCTTGAACCCCTGGTTCTGCTTCTGGCTCCTGAGGCAGAGATTATAGGCATGCTCTACCTCAGCTGGATTCCCATTCTTTTCTGTATTCCTTGGCACTCTCCTGTGTAATCCATGCAGAATGAAGTATTCTAAGTGTAGTTTAAAGTGACAGACATTCAGGACTAGTGAAAAGGCTCAGTGGGTAAGGGCTTTTGCCACCAAGCATGACAGTGTAAGGAGAGAACTGACTCCTAAAAGTTGTCCTCTAACACACACACACACACACACACACACACACACACACACACACACACACACGACTATATGGAGAAATGGATGGATGGATAGATGGATGGAGTCAGGCAGGGAGGCCAAGCAGACTTAAAACAGAATTTAAGAAAAAGAAAGGTGGCAAAATGGCTGGGCATGTAGGTCAGTTGGAAGCTCTCAGTTCAGTCCCCAACACCACATAAAACCCAAACGTGGTCTACACTTGTAGTCCCATTGCCGGCCAGGTGGAAACAGGTAGATCAAGAATTCAAGGTCATCTTGGCTACATAATTAGTTTGAAGCCAACTGGGCTAGTGAGACTGTTATGTAAAAAACGATGGTGTAAATAAATGGTGTGAAACTACCAACTTTATGCATGACAAAAGGTGTGTGAGGTTCCTGAAAATGCCCGGGAAGCAGCTGTCTTCTGTATGCAGTGGTACTGAGGCCATGGAAGGGACATATGTCAGTACATTGGGGAAAACATACCATCAGCTTTCCACAGTCCCCATGACACAGCTCCTTGGAGCCAGTCGTGGTAGCATGTGCCTGTTTGTAATCCCAGTTTCCTGGAGGCTGACCCAAGAGGGTCGCCACAAATTCAACGCCAGCTTACGGGCTACACAGGGTGTGCCAGGCCAGCCAGGGCTAGACAGGAGATCCTTGTCTTTAAAAGAATAATCAAAAGAAAATAAATGAGTAAACGCTCTTTTATTCTTTAACTAGTACACAATACCACAAAATGTACACTTCCGTGAACCCTGTAACGTTTGATTCAATAGACATCGGTTAAACTGTGTGTTTCAGCCAGAGTGGGGTGTATCTATAGATGACTTTGTCTGCTTGTGTTTCTGCCTTTCTTTTGCTGGGATTGAACCCAGGGTTTTGTAGATGTTAGGTTAGGACTCTACCCATGAGCCGCAGCCTCTGTATTTCTCCCACCTGCATCGTCCACCCTTCTCTGTTCTCGAAAGGGTTTTTTTTTTTTTTTTTTTTTTTTCAGTTTTTTTTTTTTTTTTTTTTTTGTCGTAACCAGTCCATTCCTCCAGAGTCACTTGGCTGCTCCCTGATTGCCTTCTTGAAATGAATGGTTGTTTCTCCTCCGTCACCAGCAAGGATGATGCCCCCCAGCCATTGCTTCTCTTTGATGTGTAATGGTTAAGAAAAAAAAGTTCTAAAGCAATTTGAGTTTTCAATTCGCTTGTTACTGAAAATAAATAAGAGGCTAGCAATTATCATAATTGATGATTTTTAAAAAAGAAAAACGTTTTATAATATACCAAATGTAAAACGTAGGTGAAGACCTGATAGAATCAGGGTGGTTGATGGGCGCCACTAAGTGGTCTTAGTTAATATTTTTTTGTTTGGTTGGTTTTGAAACAAGAGTTTCTCTGTGTAGCCCTGACTGCCCTGGAACTTGGTCTGTAGACCAGGTTAGCCTTGAAGTCAGAGATCCAACTGCCTCTGCCTCCCAAGTGCTGTGGGATTAAAGATATGAAACACTGCTATTCTTGTTAGCTGAACCTTGAGAGCATGACTTGCTTGATTTATATTGAGTATAAAATAAAATGCTCCATTTTCTTGGTGAAAATATTGTGGCAACATAATCCTTTGTTTACTCTCCCTGTAATGAGTTACGGTGTTTTTAAAGATTTTTTAAAAATTAATTATGTGTATGTAGGAGAAGGAGTACTTGCATGTAAGTACAGGTACAGAGGCCAGAAGAGGGTTTAAATCCCCTGAAGGAGGCGTTACAAACAGTTGTGAGCCATCCAGCATGGCTGCTGGAACACAGGTCCTCTGCAAAAGGAGCAAGCATTCTTAACCACTGAGCCATTTCACCAGCTCCAATGGGTTTAGCTATTGAATCAAGTACATGCTCTTCTCAGCTGAGGTTTTTGTAAGGGAGCTGCAGAAGGGGTCCTCTAAAGCAGCAGTGGTCCTTCATACTCAGCAGGAAAGTATCGGTCCACATCACATCTAGTCTCTAGCAGGAGTGTGTTTCGAAAAGTAAACACACAGTATTTATTCTGTAAATGTCAGGGTGAATAAAGAAAGAAAGATACGTGCCAATTAACTCTTGTCTCATTAAAACTTAATCCACTGGGGCTTGAGGGTGTGGTCTTGGTGTGCTGGTACATGTGGAGGCCAGAGATCACCATTGGATACCATCCTCTATTGCTCCTCACTAAATCTGAAGCTATTGGACTTGCTAATGAACACACCCAGGGATCCCAGCTCATAAAGTGCAGCAAGTACGTTATGGACTTAGCCATCTCCCCCTCCTTAAGACGAATGAGGTCTTGTTAAGTTAAAAGTGCCAAGATCTGGTGCATTGCAGGTGATCCTATCAGTGTTTTAAGATATGGCTTTTAAAGTGTGTAACGGTTATAGATGGAGTAGAACTCATGCATTTGAGAATCCCTGGACTTGATTCCCAGTGTCTTTCCTTCCCCTACAAAAAAAGGGAGAGGGAGGAGTCCAATTAAATGTAGGTATTTCATGAACAGTATCTAAATGTAGTTCCCTTTCCCTGTCATGTGTGCCTCTGATGGTATCTTCCAGTCTTTGGGAAATGTTCTGGCCTTTGGGGAGGAGGGGCTTATTTTGCTTTTTGTTGTTGTTGTTGTTTTTCAAGACAGGGTTTCCTTGTGTAGCCCTGGCTGTCCTGGAACTCACTTTGTAGACCAGGCTGGCCTTGAGCTCACAGAGATCTGCCTGGCTCTGCTGGGATTAAAGGTGTGCGCCACCACCACCTGGCTCGTAATTTTATCTTAATTTTCTACATGGAAACTAGTTATGTGTTTTAATTTTTTTGTGTGTGTATATAATAATGGTAGTTTTATATGGTGACTTTTTTAAAAATAATGTCTCAGCATTTTTATACTTTTTAATACAAGCTTCTTGATAGCAAATGAATTGGGAAAAGTGAAGGAAAGTAGTTCATTTCTATTCACTTTTTAGATGCCAGAATTCCAGAAAAGCTCAGTTCGCATCAAGAACCCTACAAGAGTAGAAGAAATTATCTGTGGTCTCATTAAAGGAGGAGCTGCCAAACTCCAGGTGACTTACGCTTTTGAAACCATTGATAGCTGCTGGGGGTGGGGGTGGGGGGTCGGTGCTCTCCAGTGGAAGGTTCTGGGTCTGTCCGCCATACTCCAGGGCAGCCCCCACCCAGAAGTAGTTGGCAACATAAAACACACTCCATATTCAGGTTGGGTTGGATATTTCAGTTTCTTCGTTTTTATTTTTATTTTTGTTTGTTGAGAAAGAGCACAAAAGCATGGAGGTGGGAAAGTTCTAGGAAGAGCTAAGGAAGTGGAAGATTATGATCAAAATATATTGTGTAGAAATTTTAAGCCACATTGAAAAATTGAAGCAGACTCATCTGTCTGGGTTAGCGATGGAGTGTGGCAGGGCCTGGATAAAGCCATGGGTCCGGTCCCTAGCAACTGCAGGGGGGAAGCAAACTTATTAATCTCCTGTTTTGACAAAACCTTAGTAATGGGATTTTTGTTGTTGTTGCTGTTTTTGCCTATACTTTGGGAGTGTAAAATCTAAAAACTGTTATCTAGAGTTGGTCTAAATACATGGAATAATCTATTTGAAAACAAAAAAGAATGCCTTGAGACAGAGACAGCACATGAGCCATGATCAAACGTGGTGGAGATTAAACCCAAGACCTGTGGAGCTAAGCACTAATTCTCCCATTGAGTTCGGCCAGACCTCTCACTTGGGCCTTTTTTTAGTATTAAGTTCTAAGGTAACTAATACTAATCACAGATGTTAAGCCATTTCAGGAATCATGTGAAAGAGTATAGTTTCAAGTTATTCTATATTTTAATTAACTGAGTCATTGTCAAATTAAAATGAAACTTTATGAGGGCACAGTTGAGTTTTACACATTTCTCTCTCACTGTTGGTCTGGGATTTTTATGATTTGATGTTGTTTGTTGCATTTTTGTTTGTTTCCAACTCCCAAGATCATGAGCATGTATCATCCCAGAAAGGAGAGAATTACAGACTAAATGTGAAGGGGGGGCTGGAGAGATAGCTCAGTGGTTAAGAGCACTGACTGCTCTTCCAAAGGACCTGGGTTTAATTCCTAGCACCATATGGCAGCTCACAACTGTCAGTAACTCCAGTTGCAGGGGATTGGACACCATCATAAAGACATACATGCAGGCAAAACACTGGTTTACAAAAATAAACAAATAAATAAATGAAGAAGTTATTTAGTCCAACTTCATTATAAGAAATCCTTTGCTATTTGAACTGCCCAACAGCTAATTTATTATCTCTTTGAGTGAAATCAGGGCCGCAGAAACAAAGGAGACCCCACCTCAGCAAGGGGGAAGTCGAGAACCGACTCTTGGAAGATGTCCTCTATACACACACACACACACACCCTAGAGCATAGTGTGCACACACACTCACACACACCTCAGATCATGGTGTGCACACACACTACACATACACACACCCCAGAGCATGATGTGTGCGCGCACGAGCTCTCTCTCGCTCTCGCTCTCGCTCGCTCTCTCTCTCTCTCTCTCTCTCTCTCTCTCTCTCTCTCTCTCTCTCTCTCTCACACACACACACACACACACACACACACAATTTTTAATTGAAAAATATAATCATTTAACTCAGTGTGTTGCAGGGTTAGATGAGGAACTTCCCAGGGACCTCAGTGGAAAGGCTCCAGGATGTGTATTTGCTTAGCACAGTGAGCTTAGGATTGTGGTGAACTTACTTATATTTTGCCTTCTTTTTCTCACAGATAATAACAGACTTTGATATGACACTAAGTAGGTTTTCCTACAATGGAAAAAGATGTCCAACATGTCATAGTAAGTGTGATACTCTTAAGTAAATGAATGTAATGGTAAATACTTATCAATGAGATGACTGGGGGTTTTTATTTTTCCTTTTCTCTTTTTGATGTTAAAAGTGAAGAAACTTGCTTTTTCTTGTTAGGTTTTGGGGAATGGTTCTCATTCATCTTAGGTGAATGGCTATTTTTATATATGCTTTTGGAAGTAAAGGGAATGGATGAAGACTTCAAAATATTTCTCACTATATAGTCTATTTATTACCCAAGAAATAACTGAAAAGGTTTTAAATTTTGGGATAACCTAAAAAGTGACATTTATCAAATGTTGTTTGTTAGGTTTCTATTGATATTGTAAACACTGTGACCAAAAGCAACTTGGTGGGGGGAGGGTATTTTGCTTGCAGTTGCAGTCCAGTGTGGAGGGATGCTAAGACAGGCTCAGGCAGGAACCAGAGGCAGGAACTCAGGCAGAGACTCTGGAGGAGTGTTGTTTACCAGTTTGCTCTCCTGATGCTTGCTCCAAAAAAGCCTACACAGCCAGGGGTGGAACCACCCATGGTGAGCTGGCCCTTTCCACATCAACCAGCAATCAAGAAATGCCACAGGCTTGCCCACAGGCCAGTCTGATGGAGGCATTTTCTCAACTGTGGTTCCTTCTTCCCAGGTGACCCCAGCTTGTGTTTGGAGTTGACAGAAAACCAGCAGGCGCACTCTGTGTTAAGGATGTAGCTCGGTAGTAGGGCTCTGGCCAGGCATGTACAAAGCTTTGACATTGATTTGTGACAACACAGAATGAAATGATTTATAATGACAACAGCTTAGAAGGCAACTGAAAATAATTTAACGCTGGAAAAATTGTACAACCATTGTGAGTGGTATTTATGGAGCTTTAATTATATGAAAAATACAGAGTATAACATTAAATGAAAAGAACTCAAAACGGTAGATTTGACTTGATCTTATCTTACCTAATTTATTAATAATAAATAAAACTTTGAGAGGAAATATTTTACATGAAGTATCATCCTTTCAAAAATGGTATCTTTCGTGGCTGGGGATGTAGCTCAAGAGTGGTGGCCTTACATGCATGAGGCCCTAGAGGTTCAGTCTCTTTAAGACGGCATAAACTGGGCATGGCTGGTTTGTGCCTATAATCCCAGCAGTGGGGCAGTGGATGCAGAAGGATCCTGAATTCAAAACCAGCCTGGGCTCCATGAGACCTTCTGTCCTAGTTGGGTTCCCACTGTTTCAGTAAAACAGAGACCAGAACCGACTTGGGGAAAGCACGGGTATATTTGGCTTTCAGATTACAGCCCATCGCCGAGGGAAATCACGCCAGGAACTGAAGCAGAAACCAGGGAGGCACACTGGCTTGCTCAGCTCGCTTTCTTACACCACCCAAGACCACCTTGTCTGGTAGAATCCCCCACAGTGGACTGGGCCTTTTCACATCACTTATTAATCAAGCAAAAGGTCCCGCAGACATGGCCACGGCCAGTCCGTTGGAGGCCATTCCTCAATTGATGTTCCCTCTTCCCAGGTGACTCTGGTTTGTGTCGTGTTTAAATCTAACCAGGACACCCTGTCTCAAAATAGAGAGAAAAGGAAAATGATATACGCCAAGATGTATTTGCTGCTTCTGTGTATTAAAAAGGAAGATGAAAGTGGAAACATAATAGATTGTTTGAAGGTCTTGAACTGTCTAGCTCAGTACTGTATGTGAAGAATTACTAAATCTCACATTTTGAAACCATTACCTCCTGTAGCAATGCCATTTGAATTACAGCATTGAGGCCAACAATTGCAGTAACCACAGTAATCGACTTGGGTTTTAAAAATAAAAGAAGCAAGGGATCTTTATTAGTGGTAGTATCAACCAGAATATTTTCTTTAATGCCTGTGCTGTTCTCTCTCTCCCCCTCTCCCCCCTCCCCCCCTCTCCTCCCTCTCCCACCCTCCAGATATCATTGACAACTGTAAACTTGTTACAGACGAATGTCGTAGAAAGGTAAGTATCAAGTCATTTCAAATGCATAGTTAATCCTTCATTGTCTCAGCTGATTAGTTTTACTCAGACAGGAATGAATGTAAAAAGCTAGGCATGATGGCATGTAGAATAATTCTTAGAGAGTCTTATTAATAAAAACAAACCTGGAGTCAGATATTGGGGTGAAGCTGGAAGATCAGAGAAACAGAGCAAGCCACAGCTTCCTCGACTTACCAGCTCCTCAGCTGATCCTGTTTCCTCAGACTGGAAGCCTCATAGATCTCAGCTGAACTGCTGCTCAGAAGCCTAAAAGCTTAACCAGGCTAGTTCCTGGTTTTCATGCCTTATATACCTTTCTGCTTTCTGCCATCACTTAAAGGCATGAGTCACCATGCCTGGCGTTTCCAGTGTGGCTTTGAACTCACAGAGATCCATGCGGATAGGTGTGAGCGCCACCATTTTCTGTCCTCTATGTCTATCTAGTGGCTGTTCTGTCCTCTGACCCCAGATAAGTTTATTAGGATGCACAAGATATTGGGGGACACAATATATTACCACAATGACATACACATATAATCCCAGACTAGAGTACTGAGGTGAGATGATTTCAAGTTGAGGGCCAGCCTTAGCTACACAGTGAGACCTTATCCTCCACCCACCCTCAGCCCCCGAAAGAACTGAAATGAATGCTAAGTGCTTGTAGTCATATCTGGCACATAGTAAGCAGTCAATAAATATCAGGTTTATTGTATGAATTCTATCCTGGCTTTTGTTTTTTTTTTCTTCAAGACAGGATGTCTCATTTAACTTTGAACTCACTGGCTAGCTGAGGAAAACGTGGAGCTCCTGTTCCTTGACCTCCCAAGTGCTAGGATTGATTACAGGGTGTGCAACCATCACCAGCACAACCAGTGTTAGAAGTTGTTATTAGAACACTCTGGGTCCTTACATTAACTGGGAAGGCAAAGGTGCTTTAGTCTCGTGCTAATTTCCCTTCTTAAACTGATCAGGGTGTTCTGGGGTGCCTGCCTCCATCTTAACAGGGCAACTCAGGGTGCCTATCGAAGTTAATTACTTTGATTTCAGGACTAAACTTGTTGTCAGGTCTGGTGGTTCAGGCCTGTAATCCTGCTACTTAGGCTGAGGCAGAAGGATTTGAAGGTTCAAAGCCACCTGGGTAACTTAGCACAGAACCTGGCCCAAAATAGAAAGTAAAACTAGGGCTGGTCCATGGCTCAGTGGCAGGTTGGTGAGATCACCTGCCGAGCATGTTCGATGCCTTACGTTCAGTCCACAGCACCAGCAGAGCCAAGCCTGAAAATAAACCTCCCATTTTTTCTAATGACATTCTGAATTGCTGACTTGGAAGTAAAGTGGTTTCTGCGGCTGTATCTAATTATATGTAACCGAAGAGCAAACCATCTCCAGTTTTAATCTTTACTGAAAAGTAGCTTAAAGGCCCCCATTGTCTTTTATTGTTTACATTGTTTTCTGTAATAGTCAGGTAAGTGACAGAACTCTGTAATCCTCACAACTAAGTTACTGTTTCCTCCTAGTTACTGCAGCTGAAGGAGCGGTATTACGCTATTGAAGTTGATCCTGACCTCACTGTGGAAGAGAAGTTCCCTTATATGGTAGAGTGGTGAGTGCCTCTGGGGTGGTGGGTCACTGCAGTGCTGGGAATGCAGCGGCCCAGTTAAGAGTCGTGGCCCGTTCTCCTCTTTAATGTGTGCAGCTAGACACACAGACAGTGAATACAGAAAACCTAGAGTCGCCACGGTGAATTAACAGCTCGTGATTGGTCTCAAGACGGCATGCAGTGAGAGTCAATAAAAGGCCTGGCACGTAAGTCTTAAAGCCAGGTCTTTACTTTAAAGCTTCTTAGACAAGACATGACCTAAGCACAAAGAAAGAGGAGTAGAGTTCACGCCACGCCACGCCTGCCCCAACCTGGAGCCCTGGCCCCTGGTGTTGACTGTGTTCATCACGCTGCAGCATCCGAGTAGACCTCAGAGAGAGCTTTGTGTGGAGCTCCCGGACAAGATAGACCTCGGCAAATGTAGAGGTGCAGAGGAGTCCACCCGTTCCTCAGAGAAGCATTCCCAGAAGTGGAAAGTGCTTTGATTTGAGCGGCAACACTGCTTTGACATTTTAAAGAGGCCAGGAATATTCCCGGTAGCTGACGGGGAGCATGGACAGTTCACCTGTATGTGGTAGTGAATGCTGGGGAGAGACTTTCTCTGCCTACCTGCAGGATCAAAACCGGAGCTGGTTTGGAAAAGTTAGAGATTGATTTCTAGGTGGAGAAAGAACTGTTTGCAGTTAGGTTTATCTGGGGGAGGGAATAAGCTCCAGTTCCTGAGACAACGTAGTGTGT
The DNA here is from genome assembly GCF_004664715.2 of Peromyscus leucopus. NCBI lineage: Eukaryota > Metazoa > Chordata > Mammalia > Rodentia > Cricetidae > Peromyscus > Peromyscus leucopus. Next base: position 75,389,282 of record NC_051065.1, on the reverse strand, counting down.
GCACCTGTAATCCCAGAACTTAAAGCTGAGGCAGAGGGATTGTTTCCAGGTTGCACAGGGAGTATCGGCCCACGAGGGCTTTCCAGCATTAAGCTGTCTCACAAGAGGAAAGAGGGGGAGAGCTGGAGAAAGGCAGGAATCACTTTAATATTCTGGGCATGCTCGGTTACTAGGTGAAGGGAGTTCCATTGTAAGGAGCTGAGTTCTAACGGCACATCATCCTGTGCTGCTGTGGCCATCTGTGTAAGAATGAAGCAGGCCAGCCTATGCAGAACACTTTCCTACCAAGGAATTCTCTCTTACACTAGGCCGCGTTCCCGTACTTAGAGATTTCAGGGAAATGTAAACTGCAAGCAGATGAAAGGAGCTTGCCAGCCCAGGTTGGATTGACTCTCGGAGGAAAGCTTGCAGCCGTCTCCTGGTTTGCCTCACTGACGTAGTTACAGGGGGGCTGGGTTTGTGAGATCTGACATCCAGGGAAACACCATCACCCATTTTAAGCTCCTTAGTCTCAGAGTTAAGTCCACACAGTGAGGACCAGCAGCCGTGATCTCACACTCAGGAACGCTTTGCAGTGAAGATAATCGTTCCAATATTTTAACTGTCTCTCTCCCCTCCTTTGGTCCTAACTCCAGGTATACTAAATCACATGGTTTGCTTGTTGAACAAGGCATACCAAAAGCCAAACTTAAAGAGATTGTGGCGGACTCTGATGTCATGCTCAAGTAAGTCTCCTGGGTTTTGTTTTTATTGTCTCCAGAATTAACTACTATTGTATATATTCAATTATGTGTTTTTAATTAAGATAAGCAACCGCATTATTCCATAAAATAATTAAAACACATCAGTGTAAGAAAATGAATAGTGGTGAGATAAGAAAAACTGTAGGTTAGGGCTGTTAGGCTTGGGGTGCAGCTCAGTTAGCAGAGTGCTTGTCTTGCCTGCCCACAGCTCTTTGTGTGGTCCAAGCACTGAGTAAAACTGGCATGGTAAGGGGCTGGAGAGATGGCTCAGCTGATTAGAGCACTGGCTGCTCTTCCAGAGGACCAGGGTTCAATTCCCAGCACCCACATGGCAGCTCACAGCCATCTATAACCCCAGTTCCAGGGGACCCAACACCCTTTTCTGGCCTCCATGGACACCAGGAATGCACTTGATATACAGAGATACATGCAGGCAAAACACCTATCCACATAAAATAAAATTTTTTGAAATCATTTTTTTAAAACCTGGGCATGGCGGCTCATGCCTATAGTCCCAGCACTTAGGAATCAGAGGCAGGAAGATCCTGAATGAAATAGCAAGTCTGAGGCCAGCTTGGGATACATGAAACCCTATCTTAAAAAAAAGTTTTAAGTAATGATTTGTATTTCCATATTCCCTTTCTCCAAAATTAAAAAAAAAAAAATTAAGAATAATGTAGAGACTGATGTAACTATTGTTTTCAAGTTCTTTAGGAAATCAGTTTTGAAAGATCTGAAATTTAAAGGAAATATTTATAAGCTAGAAAGGTTTCAACTAAGAATTGTTTCTAAGGTTACATGAATCTACCTTCGGAGTTCTCGTGCTTTGAAAACTTTACAGGGAAGGAAACTTTTTTAGTTTATAGGTAAAATACTTGTGAGGCTTGGCATGGTGTCAAAACCTGCGATTATAATATTTAAGAGGCAGAGGTGGGGGAATCACAACCAGCTGAAGGCCAACTTGGTCTGCTTAGCAAGGACTGCACACCACACACAGTATTTGTAATGTGTAGGTTATAACTGTGAAAATCATCACACTTACTTCAGTATTTTAACCAACCTTAAGTTTTTTCTACTTGTCTGGCAAATAGGGTGATGTTGTTTTCCTTCCCTCTGTGCTGGGATTGAACCTGGGGCCTCCACATTGGGAAATCACTCTCTCACTAAACTACCCCCAATCCCTTTTCTCCTGGAATGATAGTGATTATGTTTCAAGAAGAAAAGGTTGAAATGTAAGGACAATTGAGTGGTTCACTCATAAGTACCAAGATTTTAATTGAACCTGGAGCTGGTAGAGAGTGAAAAGGAAAGAGGAGAGTTTAAGGTTTTACAAACAAGAATGAGATTATTTCATTTTAGGGAAAATGGATAGAATTGAAGATAACCATGTTAAGAGAAATAAGCCAGGCTCAGACAGACAAATACCACACCTTTTCTCTCATATTCAGGGTGTGGCCTTAAGTATAAATATGTATTTACATTTAAACCTACATTTGATATGAACATAGAGGAATGGGGAAGAAGAGGTATAAATGGAGGGAAGAGGAAGAACAGGACAGTAGTAAGAGAGGAGGGATATAACACTGTAGCCTTGCTTCCATCTGAATTTAACTGTATGTGTGACATGAGTGGATGAACTATTTGGTGAAGGGAAGCGGGTCGTCCAGAGAAGGAAGGATGGTGGGGCTCGACAGTCTGGAAAGGAGCCCTGACGGGTGGAAGAGCACAGCTAGGCTTGCTGCTCTGCTCTTGCGGAGGGAGGAAGAGCAGCAGGGCCTCGGGCAGGCGGCCTTCCAGCTCGCCTAGAGACCTTTGCAGGTTTGACCCTTGCCTTTAAATGGTGTAAATTGTAGGCTTTTATCCATGCTTGCTGTGAGTCTAAAACCATCTAACTTGCACTGTTAGAACTAATAGCAGGGTAAAGAGTCAGCTCTTGACTTGGTCATTGTTTTCGAATGAGAATATGATTTGTAGAAATAGGTAGAAATATTTTGCTTTATATCTTCTGTGTGTGTGAAAGAGAGAGAGAGAGAGAGATCTTGCTCATTAACACTCTGCCTCCTCTCGCAGGGAAGGATATGAGAATTTCTTTGGTAAACTTCAACAGCACAGCATCCCTGTGTTCATATTTTCGGCTGGTATCGGTGACGTGCTTGAAGAAGTTATACGTCAAGCTGGAGTTTATCATTCAAATGTCAAAGTAGTATCCAACTTCATGGATTTTGATGAAAATGTAAGAATATGAACTCATTCCTTAAGACTACTCTCCAATCTGAAGTATTTTAGCCATGTAAATTCACATGTTCTTTAATAATATCAGGTAGATGGTCGTTAAATTAGATGATGCTGACAGGCTATTAATGGGATTCATTCATTTGCTCCCTCAGTATTGTATGTGTGTTTTATGCCCTCCTTAAAGTCTTATTAATAAGTTAATATTAAAATTCACAAAACTTGCGTGACAGTAGTTTAACTGTGCACCCCTGAAGACTACATCTTAAGTGGGGAAAAGTGAATCATACTGGCATTTTCTGAATGAGTTTACTGTAAAATGTTGTGGGCATGTTGGAGAATGATGCAACCCCAGCATTCAGAAGGCTGAGGGTAGGGTCATGAGCTTAAAGCCTGGGCCACATAGCCTCAAGCAAAATAAAATAAAAACCCAAAACAGTAAAAATAAACATAAAATAGAATCCTTCGGATAGGAACAAAATGCAAAGTAAAAATTGAATCCGTGATTAGCTGAGTTGCCATTTAAAGTAGAGAATGTGCTGTGTTTTGGAGCCCGCCCTACCTGTCATGTGATGGACTTCTGTGTTTTGAAATCAAGTCAAAGACCAATTTAAAGATGAGATAAATAGTGGCGTCTATTTAGAATCATAAAATGTAAAAGTTCTAACAAGTAGAATATGTAAAACCCATTATTTCAAGCCAGAGAGATGGCTCAGTACTCAAAAGGTGCTTCTTCCCACCAAGCCTGACAACGGATTTCAGTCCCCAGCTGCACAGGGTAGGAGGGGCCAGCTCCTCCAAGTCGTCCCTTACCCTCCAAATACTCACTGCCACGTGTGCCTCCACACATACACACGCCTTCAATAAGTATGATGAAGTTTTTCTTCAGCTGTTTTTTAAACTATTTTCATAGGGAGTGCTGAAAGGATTCAAAGGAGAACTAATTCATGTATTCAACAAACACGACGGTGCCTTGAAGAATACAGACTATTTCAGCCAGCTGAAAGACAACAGCAACATCATTCTGCTGGGGGACTCCCAGGGGGACTTGAGGATGGCAGACGGCGTGGCCAACGTTGAACACATTCTGAAAATTGGATATCTGAATGACAGAGTGAGTGTGCAGTGCTGTAGCTGAATTTTCTTTTTAAAAACTTAGGATGAAACATTGCCAAAGGCATGTGAGGAAGTCATTTTACTGCCCTCCTTTGGCAGTGAATAGAGGAGACACGCAGCACAGCCTTGTGTGATACGTGCAGGTCATATTCTCAGAGTGGCAGTGGGCAGCACTCCCTAGACATGAGTATCAAAAACGTCTCCGTGCATTGCCAAATGTGCTACTACAAAGTTCCCAAAGTCGGAACCGCTGGAGTGGAAAGAAACTATTTAGGGAGAAAAGTACCTGTTGAAAACTTCCTGCCCGGAGTCAGGTCTGAGAGTAAGCTAGCCACGGTGATGCAGGCCTGTCGTCCCAGAGATCACGGGGCCGAGGCAGGATGACTCAAAGCTGAAGGCCAGGGTGAGCCAATACAGCAAGACCCTGACTCAGAAAATTCAAATCTTCATCGGAAACAAAATGATTTCCTTTATGCAGAATTTTAGAATGTTTGTATTTCAAAACTTTCTTGAAAATAGATTTGTATTCTACAGATCTAACATTATGGGGTTAAAACTGAAATTATTTGCCTTTCTCTGTATGTTAATTTTATTTTTGTTCTTCTGTTGATTAGGTAGATGAGCTTTTAGAAAAATACATGGACTCTTACGATATTGTTTTAGTTAAAGAAGAATCACTGGAGGTCGTCAACTCGATTTTACAAAAGACATTATAAACAAACCGTTTGTGAGAGGACGTCTCCCACGGGTGCAGCTGAAACCAGCACTGGCCAGCTTGAGGAAAGACTCTTATTTATAACACATCCTTGCTCTTGGCAGTCTCCCTTCCCTCCCGATGGGAGCCTTCTCCTCCGCAGACGGGTTGAACCTATAAACTGCTGCCCCTTCTTCCGCCTCCATCATGATACTCACCAGATTTTTTTTAAAGCAATTAAAAATGATCTTAAGGCAAAAATTAGAAAGTTAACTTCCTTTTCCAAAGTGGATTTTGTAGTTTGGTGTTCTGCAGTTTCTGGGCATCTTTACCAGGTGAGTGTGGAGGCTCAGAGGCCACTGTCTTGGTTGATGGTGTCTCTGATTTTAACCACTGCCAGCTTTGTACTTTGGGTGGAGTGTGATGAGACCATCTCCTGAAATTGTGTTTTCTTTGGTTCTTTTGTCTGGAAGAATACTTGCCAGGGAAGTCCGGCACTTAGTATGTGAAAAACTTGGTGTCTGTATCACTGACATTGCAGATATTCTGTGTGAAACCCTGAAAATAAACCTGAAATGGAAAGCTTTTTTAAATTCTGGTGTTGACCATATTCATCCCTTCATGGTGGCTTATGCCTGTAACCCTAGCACATGGGAAATAGAGGTTGGTCGCAAGTCAGACCAGCCTCGGCTCCATGAGACAGAGGAACAAAAACAAAAACACCTATTCGCAAATATTTGTATCTGTTGGGCACTGTCGTGTTTTTTTCTTCTCAGTTCCTTTCTTCATTCCTAATCTCTGTCATAGTAGATGTTTACATTACTCCTACTTTCAAAATACATAAGTAAGCCTATGCATAAAAAAAATTACCGGAAATTTTTTAATTCATCCTTCAAAAATACTGAGGACCATGAAAATTCTTTTCTTTTTTTTGAACACAAGAAAAGGGTTCATTGTCAGAGTTTCAGAGACCAAGTATAGCTGAATATATTAGTTACTTTTCTATCGCCCTGTTAAAACACCGCAGCCAAGTCCACTTAGAGAAGAGATGGCGGGTTTGGCTTTTACAGTTCCGGGAGAGAGGCCTCAGATGGTGAGGCAGGGGCGGGTGGCAGGCGGGACAGCAGGCCCAAGCAGAGGGAACAGACTAGCAAGAGCCTCCCCAAGTGCCACTTCCTCCAAGACCACACCTCCTAAGCCTCCCCAAACAGCAGCACCATCTGGGGACCAAGTATTCAAATGCCCAGGACATCTCATCAGACATCACACGGGTCCCTTGGGGCCTAGGTAATGCAAAGTGAGGGCCTTCTCCAGGCTCCATCCCAGAGGGTTTAGTTCCCACCGTTATACACTGGATCCTGACTATACCATTTGAACTTCAGCTCCTGAGGGCAACCAAGTGATTTACTTACAGTCACCAGGTATGATCTGATTGGTCTGGCCATTCATTGTGAAGAGCAGTCTCTAGCCCAATGAGATGGAGCAAAAAGGCAAGATTAAATGATAGAAAACCTCTTATCCTTATCCTCCATTGGTGTTTTTAATTTTTTAATAAACAACATATGAAAGAGCAAAAGTATTTAATATGAAGTACTTCCAAATAAACTCAAGAGTAAATGGTAAGCCTGATGTGGTGGCAAACATGGGCAGTCCCAGCAGCTTGGAAGGCTGCGCCCACACGAGCGCTTGAACCTACCAAGTTCAAGACCAGCCTGGGCAACATAGCAAGATCCCGTATCAAATAAAAAATTTCTAAATGTAAACCTATGGGCTCCAAGTATTATTCAGTTTTAACATTTTTAATATTTACAAGGCCCTTACTTCATTCCCCACAACCACATTTTTTAAAAGTAAAATTGTAGCTAATATAAGCCTATCAGGACTTCTCGGAAGGCATTCCACATATAATCAATAATCTAATGATAACACTTGGCTCCTGTATCATGGTCAAGGCCTCTCAGCAGATGCTGCACAGCTAGGTTCTAGAAACCTGACTGGGGTGAAGAAAGAACAGTGAGAGGACAGACACACATACAGGAAAGCTGGGGTCAAGTGGACTGTGCTCAGTCTGCTGGAGCCGCACCTACTACTGAGCCCCAACTCTGCTGTTTCTGCACAGGGAAGAGGGACTGGCGAGTCTCAGTAGGAGGTGTCTGCAGGGGAGCAGTCTCCCTCCGGCTGTAAACATCCAGGAGGAGGAAGATGCAGTTGATACTATCAACTGTCAGTTTGCACTCCAACCAGGGAAGACTTCACCAGTTCCCACGGGTCCGGGGCATGGGGGTCCTTGTCAATAACAGATATTCACTCAGGACTTCATCCACTCCTTCCACTTCATTTAGAGTTTTCCTCCACTCCCCACAGCTTCTCCTACTGGCTGTTTACAAAGGGCTTTATCATAAGTCCCCATAAATAACATACATTGCCTGTAAAGAATACTGAAGTTAATGAGGCAGACATGGGAATGGATACATACAATGTGTGCTCAGACCCTGAGAGGAGGAACATAATAAGTTTGAGGTCAGCTTAGGCTACACAATAACTTTGTGTCGAAAAACGAAGATAAGATCTACATTCTTTTTTCTTAAGTGCTATGGATCAAACCCAGGGCTTCTGCATGGGATAGGAAAGTACTCTATCACTGGAACATTCTGATCCCAAGATCTGCATTCTAAGCAGGGTGCAGCCCCCGCTTCGTCAGGTTCTGTCAGCCGTAACGTGGCCATCCTGAGACCTGGTATTCTCCAAGGCCCTGCTACTACAGGCTTGTAACCCATCACCTCTCACTGCTACCTGATTACTCCTGAAGCTCAGGGTATTTGCAATCAAGTTTGGTTTTCAGAGTTCAGTTTCTTCATGTAGCCATCAAGAACCGAGTTATGGGAGCTGAGGAGATAACTCAGCAGGAAGACACGTCACCTGGTCTGACAACCTGAGTTCACTCCTGAAACCCACAGGCTAGGAGTTGAGAAGCAACTTCCACAGGTTGTTTTCTGTCCTCCACATACAGGCTATGTGCCCAGACATACCCCATCCCCTCTCTCGCACACACATGATGTGTACGTGTACATGTCATGTAGATCACAATAATGTGAATCAGCGCTTCTTTGAGGGGGTGATAGTGAAGCTGGAGCCTATGGGGAGGCAGACGCCAGCTGTAAGAGTTAAGGAGGAAGCAGCAACAGCTCTCCAAGGAAGGAGATGGGTGTGCGGAGATATTACAGGAGAAAGTTTAGTGGTCAGAGGACTGAGAACACACAATGGTGTCATGTTCAAAAGAAAGAACGGCATCAACTGTAGGTAAAACTGCAGGGCTTTTTAAATCAGAAGCTGGGGCTGGGTACAGTGGTACATGCCTATAACCTCAGAACTTAGGATGAAGCAGGAGAATCATGAGTTCAAAGCCACACAGCTACACAGCAAGACCCTGTCTCAAAAAGAATAGAAAGAGAGAGAGAGAGGAAGGGAGGGAGAGAGAGAGAAAGAAAGAAGAAAAAGAAAGAAAGAAAAGCAAATGGGCTTTTTTTTTTTTTTTCCTGCAAAGGTGAGGTGCAGATCTCTGCCAAGCGCCCCATCAAAATGCTGGCACATGGATTGGTAGGTGCAGGTTAACCTGAGAAAACCTTTTGGGTACAGGATCTAAAACAAATTATGGTAAGCTGTGCAGATAGAGCCATGGAGATAAAAGGTGAATGGCTCACAGTAATTAAATGTGCTGGATGATCCATCTGTTCCAAGTTGTCCTAAGACCCAAGAAGATTCCATTCCTAGTCGTCTTCTTGAAGACCCTCCTCCATCTAGGTTGCCCAAGCCCTCAGCGGCTTGATAGGGACCACATGCCCCCTCCCCCCAGCCTCTCTCACTTCCTTTGGGTCCACTCCCCAGCCCATTCTCCACCAGCAAGTCCAGCCACCAACTGTGGTCTTGAGACCCAGTCTCCTCCCTCCCTGGGAGCCACGCCCACCATATGACCCTCCAGTTGTCCTCTCCAGGCTTGAGACCCATGACCAGTCCACACTACCTGGGAAAACTTGTTTCAACCTCCTTGACCTAGCCACTGTGGACACTTGACTAGATGACCAACAGAAGACCCGGGACCTGGACTAGAGACTGTATCCCTAAATCCCACCAGGAAATCACAAGCCTCACCATACTAGGAAACACTGCATACACCTCTGTTGAAAGAAGGTGACCTGAACAAAAAAAAGAAAGGAAAAACTCAACCACCAAACTTAGCTTCAAATGCACAGATCTCAACAAAGTACAAAAAACAACCCACACATGCAGAAAGTACACATATCTCCAAAAATACAAGTTCCATAATGATGACCCCTAATGAAAATGACCTGGAACTCCCAGACAGAATTCAAAAGAATGGTTACAGCTATGTTCGGGCAACTCAAAGAAGACAAAGAAATAATAAAACAGAAAGTCAATCTTAGGAAATGAAGTTCAAATTGCTGAAGAAATATGCAGGGTGGATGACTAGAGGAGCCTGATACCTGCAAATGGGCATAAGGAGCCCTGGGAATGGAACAGGATCACAGAAGCATTTGAAAATGGAAACATACCTTCAATGCTCCATAGAGTCTTTGAGTTGCATAAGATACCAAATACAAAGGAGACCTTCCAACAGAAACTATAAAATTGGCTGTTCATTACATTGTGCAGTCAGCTTCTCCATCAATACAAACAATTAGATAATGAAGGCGAAAGTTCATTTGGGCTCAAAATTCTTCGTCCTCTGGGCCTGTGAAAAGGTAGACCATACCCTGCGTCTCGCTGGACACCGCAGCAGAAGAGCTGGCTCTGCCCCTCACCGGAGGTAGGTGGCCCCAGGGGCCCTGCCTGACCAGCTCAGCTACCACGCAGACCCACATCCTGGGCCTTGGATTGGCCCACCCTGACATCTACCTCATCTATGACCTGCAGTGCATGAAGGGACTGGTCCTCTGGAACCCTAACCACATGATCTCCATGACTCGGGGCAACAGCAGTATATCCTAAAGGAGTTTCAGTGAGGGTCCAGTGATGAAGGTGTGCCTGAGGCCTTGAACCACAACAATGACTCAGTGCAATAAATATGTGGGTGGGGCTGAGTGGACAAAAGAGCTTTGTGACGTACCACAGCACCCAGTGCCACTAGGATGAATGAAGAGGGTTGGAGAGAGGGAGAATTAAAGCATTGTTTTTGTTTTTAATTAATTGGGGAGTGCTGTAGGGGTGAGGGGAGGATATGGAGGGACTTGGAGGTGTGTGGGACTGGGGTGCAAGATGTGAAATTTCCAAAGAATCAGTAAAGAATTACATTATTTTAAAAAATATTTTATTTAAAAAAAAAAAGGAAGAAATGGTAGGCCATAGAGGCAGGAATACATAACAAAGCAAAACTTACACCTTGTAGCCAGGAAATAAAGGAATTCCAGTCTTCTTGAAGGGCAAGCTCCCAAGGCCTATAGGCTTCCCACCAAACCAGCTGTGATGGCACGTGCCTGTAATCCAGCACTTGGGAAGTTGATGAGAGACTCTGGGTTTATGCAGCATTGCATTAACTGCGTGTGATGGCCTGCAATCCCAGCCCTCAGCTGCAGGAGATGCTGAAGACCAGCCTGGTCTAGAGACTCATGAATTAAAATAAATAAATAAAATCCAAGCTAAACCAAGTGTGATGGTGGATGTCTGTTATCCCAACTATTCTGGAAGCTGGGGTAGAAGGATCGCTTGAGTGCAAGAGTTTGGTAATAGACTAGAGACGTAAAAGCCCAGTCTCAGCCGGGCGGTGGTGGTGCACGCCTTTAATCCCAGCACTCGGGAGGCAGAGCCAGTCGGATCTCTGTGAGTTCGAGGCCAGCCTGGGCTACCATGTGAGTTCCAGGAAAGGCGCAAAGCTACACAGAGAAACCCTTGTCTCAAAAAACCAAAAAAAAAAAAAAAAAAAAAAAACCACAAACTTTACCCGCATTTTAAATATGAGCAATATAAGCTGAAACAAGACCTAAATAATTGACAGCACTCTCCTTATTAAATGAAAGGGCCCAAGTTCCTTAGGAGAGCCAAGGGGAAAGGACTTTAAATACCTGTGCCAGGAAGCCTATAGTAAAGTAGCCGGTGAGTGCTCAGGGTTACAGTCCTTCAGACAGGCCAGCTAATAAAATCGCCCCCCCCCCCATCTCTTTAGATGTGTTAGAGGGGGTCTTGCTATGTGGCCTTCTCTAGCCTGGTACTACCCACCCTATAACCCAGGATGACTCCAAACTCCAGGCGGCTCTGCTTCACCTCCTCAGCACTGGGACTGTGAGCACTCACCACCACGCCCAGCTATTTCCTGTGGGTTCTCGGGATCAAACTCGGATTCTCTTGCATGGCAAGAACCTTGCCAACTGCGTCATCGCCCCAAACTTCACTCTTCACAAGTTGTCCACTCCATGAGGCCCACCTTTGAGAAACCCAGGCCCTGAGGTCCTCTCCTTCTGGCTTAGGTAGGAGCTCACCTGATGGGAGCCAGGCACTAGACAGGAGGGTGAGAAAAGACGATGCCTCTCATTCTTCACTTGATTCACCTTTTAACCTCCAGGCCCAGGAGTGGCAAATAGACTCCAGCTGTTGCTAAGCAACCTATCTTCACAGTATCTCACCATTTTCTGCTCCTCTGGGCCCTGCCCACACACCTGTAAACAGTCCTTTGAATAGTTTATCTAGTGTTTCCTCTCAGGACACACACACACACACACCATAGATGTCCCAGTGTCCCACACAGCGCTCTGTAAAAAATGCAATGCTGTCCTGTCAGGTTTTTGTCAAGGGGGTTGGACTGACCACAGACCACATTCTCATAAAATCCTCTCCATTTTCAAATAAAACACCACAAAGCCAGATGATAAGATTCAACATTTTATATCAGAAAAAAAGTCAGGTTTCCAACATTAACTCCATCGAACAAGTGCACAGCATTTGCATGAACTATCTCAGGGCAACATCAGTACAAAACAGTTTCAATTTGTTTAAAAAGCCATTTCAAAAGGAAAAACCTTGATTACTTCAGGATAAGCGCCAACACGACTTGGGGACAGGACATAAGGCAGGAACATGGCTACCACATGGCGTGGGAACGGTCTGGCCTGAACAATGTTAGGACTTTGCTACAGCAGGAGACCTCAAATTTGCCCTCCAAGACACAAATGAGTGGCAGAAAGAAAAAAAAAATGCCACCACCTGTGTTAGTGGGCTAACACATCCACTTGAGTCACAGTAGAATTTTCTGTTGGCTGAGCAGTGAGACCCAGCGTCAGCCCTACATGGATCTATCGAACCAAGGAATGCAGAGTGGAGAGAGAGCCGGACAGGACGGTGTCACAAAGATAAGGAAGAGCCAAGCACAGACTCCTACAGAGCAAAGACAGGCCAAATTCTCGACTCGTGGGCTAAGACAGCTTCCACCTGGTCTGTGTTTTTTCCTATCCAGGAAGCTCCTGTTAAACCTTCAAGTCACACTACCAACTAGAGAGCGGCCAGGGTAGGGCGTGAACTGGAAAAGCATGAAATGGGGATTTGTAGGGGTGGTGCACAGACAGGGCCTGGTATCACCAGACCTTGTGCAGGGCACGAAGAAGAGCACAGGGAACCTTGCAGGGGCATTCATGCTCTCTTGCTGCCCATGGAATGAACCTTTTTTTAAGACACCAGCAAGATTTAAAAAAAAAAAAAAAATTCTCTTTAGGTAGACACCTGGTACTTCTGTTTCCTCCATAACAGCTATGTCTTCTATGAAATAATGTTCCTTTAGTGACACAACTTCCCAGAAGACCCATAAATAGTTTGGCAGCACAGACTTCCCCATGTCAAGGCCCTCTGCACAGATTCTAATTACTGTCACTTGAAATCTCACCACAGACATCAACCCACCCCAATGTATGCACCAGGTACTACACGGCCCACCTACTACTTGCTAACGTCACACCTTCCTAGAAACCTTCACACCTTGACAGCATGCTCTGCCATGACAGGTCACTTGGTGTCATGCACTCCTTGGCACAAACTGGTTCGTGTCAGGCTTACAGTTCATCATGTTTGGCTTCCTGGTCCTTGAGTTTAAATTCCTCGGCCACGACCTTCCCATCTCCATTCCGGTCCTGGTTGGTGAACATGTTCTTCACGATCATTTCAGCATTAAAGCCGGGAGCCAGCTTCCCTTTGCCTGATGCCACTTGGGCATGAATGTACTCTGAGAACTGGAAAGGAGACAGAACACACGTGAGAAATGGCAGAGCTGAGAATGCAGAACCAAGCCTGAACTGTTGTGGCATTAAAGCCGGGGGGAACTGTGAAATAAGAGTCTGTGTTTCCAAACCAAGTTGTTCTTGACGGCTACACGACCTGGGATTCCTCCCCGAGATGCAGGTGAAAGTCCCTGGACTAGGGGCTGCAGAGATGGCTCCGCAGTTAAGAGCACTTAGTTCCCAGCACCCATGTTGGGTCGTTCACAACCACCTGGAACTCCAGCCCCACGGGATCTGATGCTCTCTCCTGGGCTCCTCTGGCACCTGTTATGTACATACACATATCCCCCTACCCACATACACATAATTTAAAAAATAAAGATAAATATTTAACTGTTTTTAAATCCCTTACCTAAAGGACCTCAAGTCCTTAGGATCCAGGTATCCAGCTTCAGGCACGTGAACAGTGTTAGCTTCCCACCCGAGGCTGACCACTCCCAAAACAGTGGATGTGCCGTATCCACACATTCACTCTTTCACAATAAAAACCTACCAGCATCTACCATGTGCCAAGCATCGTTCTAAATTCACGGGACACGCCATAAACAGAACTGCCTTTGTGATATTGATATTCTTCCTGAATATAATAAGTAAATTACACTTGAACTTACAAAGAGAGGGTGGGGAGAGAAAACAAGGGAAGGTTAAGCAGGGAGAGTGAGTTGAAGCAGTGAATTTGGTGGTCAGGGTAGAACCTCTGAGGTCAGAGAGACTTGTGCAAAGATTTCACGGAAGTCGGGGAACGAGCCAAATAGTTGTCTGGGATGAGTCTGTTCTAAGCATAGAGAACAGTTAGTTGGTTCAGAGGCCCCGGGAGGAAGCCTGCCTGGTGGGTCCTCAGACCATGTGCTGGACCACAAAAACACAGAGAGTGACTGGTGAGGAGGTGGGAACCAGCAGATGGAAAGGGCCCTGACAGCCACAGAAAGGCCTTGGAGATGGGCCTCTGCAGTTCTCGGAAGGAAGGAGCTGTGAGTGACTGTCATGGAGAAGCTCAGGGTGAGGCAGGCTTAGGGTGGGGTTAGGACAAGGATCGAGGTTCAATAAAAGAAGAAGTAAAGCAAGCAGTTGGATATATGAATGCGCAGCGGGGAGATAAGCCAGGGCTGAAGCTCCAAATCTGGAAGACTTAAGGAGGACATGAAGCCAAGGGACGGGGTAACACCAGGACAGGAGGAAGGCACACAGTCCAGGGTCTAGCCTGACACCCTCCCACAGGAAGACACAGCCGAGAAGAGGTCTGAGAAGGAACTGCCAACAAGCAGGCATGATGGGAGCAAAAGAGGGTCCTGCAGGAGTGCACATCAGCACATGCTGAAGAGGCAGGGCCACGGCCAGTGGCCTGGAGGTACAAAGGCTGAACAAGCGTAGCTTTAAAATAAAAAGAATGGATGGGGCAGGAGAGATGGCTCAGTGCTTCAGAGCACTGGCTACTCTTTTAAAGGACCTAGATTTGACTTCCAGCACCCACATGGTGGCTCACAACCATCTGTAACTCCAATCCCAGGGGATCTGATACCCTCTCTAGCCCACATGCATGTGCTACAGACATGCATGCAGGCACAACATCCATATACATAAAAAAATGAAAATAAAGAATGAAAAGCTGGTCACCGTGGAAAGCTCAAGTCCCTACCACTTAAAAGGAAGATAGTTTGAACTCGGGAATCCACGGCTAGCCTGAGTAAGAGAAGAAGAACCCATCTTATAAAAGCAAAATAAGTCCAGGAACAATGGTGCATACCTATATTCCCAGCACTCAGGAGGCTGAGGCAGGAAGACCATGAGTTCAAGGCCAGCCTCAGCTACAGAGCAAAACCTCATCTCAAAAACAAAAGAACAAATTTTAAAAAAAGGAATGCATATAATAAAACAATCAAACAAACAACAACAAGAAATGGTAGCAAAAGGTAAAAGGAACGTTCCAGGTCCAGGAAAAGCCGATGTTGGAAAATGACAGAGTTAAGGCTAGAGCGTGAGCTTGAGTGGAGTAAGCCATGAGCTCTAACTCAATGCACCGTGACAGCACAAAAGACTCCACTATGAAGCCGTGGCCCTGGCTCAAACACTGGGTAGCTGAGACCTTCCATGGGCCACTTCCTTCTCTGCAGGTTCTTCTAAACCCGTGGTTCTCAACCTTCCTAAGGCTGTGCCTCTTGAATACAGTTGTTGTGGTGACGTAACAGTCAACCATAAGATTATTTTGTTGAGACTTCACAACTGTAATTTCGCTACTGCATATGAATTTACATATGATGTAAATATCTGATATGCAGAATCTCTGATATGTGACTCTGTAGGGGTCGCAACCTACAGGTTGAGAAACACTGTTCTAAAACATAAGCATGCCGTTCACATGGCTGTTGTGAGGGTGGAGCTGGAGATCAATTGTCCAGGCAGACCTGCAGTGAGCACCCAGTGACTGGGAACTGAATCCAGATCTGTGTGTTTGAGACATCCCTCCATCTCTCAGGAGCTCTGTTCCTGTGCGTGGGAATGTGTGTAAAAGCCCTTGGTACATACATGTGCTAGTTCCCACCATCACAAGAGATCTGCATAGCCAGTTCTGTCCTGGGCACACTGAATGGACTCCTGCCCCGAGAAGGCCCCTGAACAACTCCTACAAGGGCCATTTACCTCCTCCAGGAGGACTTCACCATTGCCATCTTTGTCGATTTCTTCAAAGAGGTTGGGAGACACTTCGCCATTCCATATGAACATGTACCCCTCCGGAAGGCCAGCCACAAGCTCCAGCAGTTCAATGTCAAACACTAGGACGGCACTGCCAGGCACCTCTCCATCTATTCAACAAGGTAGAACATAGTGTTAACCCACGGGCCGGTGGTTGTGCTGCCCTCCCCAGTCTCCAGCTGCCATACCCAAGGAGGCTACTAATTCCAGCTGTTGCTGGTGCCCCCTCATAGAAGCATGAGATCAGCTTAAAGGACAATGACTGGGTATTTTCTTAAAGGAATGAAATAAACTAGATCCCTGAATATCCCATACAGGAAGGATGTATGTCATTTCTTGAAACCTGGGTCTCAGTTTATATGCAAACTAAATGTAGAGGCTTAGGAAGTTAGTTTGGGTTTGGTTGCCATTACCCATGTCAGGCACGGGCAGGCAAAAATGGCTCAGCAAAAAAGGTGTTTTTCCACCAAACCTGAGTAAGATTCCCAGGACCAACATGGTAGGAGGAAACTGATGCCACAGATTGGCCTCTGACCTCCACACATACACACAATCAATCAATCAATCAATCAATCAATGCAAGTTAAACAAAACATTTAAGCAAGGCACAGTAGCACACACTCAGAACCCCAGCACTGAGGAAGCAGGGGAGAGGCAGAGATGGGGAGATCCCTGAGCCCATCCAGCTTGGCTCACTTAAGTCCCAGTCTAGTGCAAGACCCTGTTTCAACCACCAAGGTGGATGGCACCTAAGAAAAGATGCTCAGAATGGTCTTCTGGTCCCACACATACACACACATGCATTCACAAATACACGTGACCCACACAAACATGCACACACATAAATGAATCAATTCTATGTTTATGTGGAATACAAAATGAAAGACAGCATGGAATTCTTAAGCCAGGTATGTTAGCCCATGCCTATAATCCTCGCTCTTAGGAGGCTGAGCTAAGAAGACTGAAAATTTGAGGCCAGCCTGGGCTACATAGTAAAATGTTGCTTCAGAA
This sequence comes from Peromyscus leucopus, assembly GCF_004664715.2. Taxonomy (NCBI): domain Eukaryota; kingdom Metazoa; phylum Chordata; class Mammalia; order Rodentia; family Cricetidae; genus Peromyscus; species Peromyscus leucopus. The sequence continues at coordinate 75,372,519 of NC_051065.1, read as the reverse complement.
AACCAAAACAGTAAAAACCACAGGAAAAAAAAAAGTATGTCTTGCTTTATTTTTTGGTTAAAAACAAAACATCTGTAAGAATATAGAATCTTTTTCTCCTTTGAGGTGCCAGAGATCAAGCCAGGGTCCCACACATGTCCAGCCAGCACTCTATCACTGAAATACACTCCCAACCCCAATTAAAGAATTTTAGGATCAATTTAATAGCAGAACTTTAAGGACAATAACAATGCCTGAAAATGATACACAATTCAAGGTCAAGAAGACTCGAAGGAAGTACTATAATTATTAAAAATTTTAGATTATAGTTTTGAAATTTGTTTTTATTTTTGGTGTTGGAGATTAAATCCAGGGCCTCATGCATGTCAAGCACAAGCTTTTCCACCAAATTATATTTTACATACAGTATATAATATAGTTATACGTCATAAGCAAAGTCTTAAAGGACACACACAACTTGTCTGAAGCATCTCCTGGGATAAGTGAGAGGAGCAGACAGCACTTGATATATTTTCTTAATGATTTTTGTTTTTATGAAAAAGAAAATCAACCCAGCATGCCAATCACTTTTACAAGCTGGCACCCTTCGGCGCCAGCTGTCAGCACTATAAAAACACCGTAAAGGAGTGTTCTGGAATCACGAAATAATAAAGTAAAATGGCGTCACCCCTGTAAGGGTGCCGTGGCTGGCTTTCCCAGAACTCAAAAGCAATCTCTAGCATACAGCATCTTCCTTGACTTCCAGGCTAGAGAGCCGTGAACAGCAATGGCCTTCAGCACGCTACCTGGCCCAGGTAACAGTTCTACAGAAGCAGGCAGCCTGACCCCAAATCACCCAAAGCCTGGCAGATGGTATGTTTGCCTGAAGCTTGATCTTTCTCAAGGCAGTCACAGGACAGTGACATGAGTCTTTAAACAAAATTCACAGGGTCTTTAAACAAAAATGCTCAATACCTAAAAAAGTAAACGAAACCCCAAAACCCACCAACCCTTCGGGTTTGACATGAAGAAGCCTGCCATGGCTCTACTTACGGCGCCAAAAGCCCATCGGGAATTTCCCAGCACTCCCGAACACCCCACTTACCTACACCGGCCTCTCCATAGCCCAGGTGGGGTGGAATGATCACTGTTCGCTTTTCTCCCACGCACATCTCTCTGAGACCCATGTCCATCCCCAGCACGACTTGTCCAAATCCCAACACAATGTTATACGTTTTTCCTAAGTTCCACCTAAAAAGAGAAGAAATGAGTGCCTATCAACGGTGGTGGAGGGTATTCTGCTCAACACGTACAGTTCTGAAGAAATTTCAGAGAGACCCACAGCGAGACACACTGCAAAACAACCAGCCTGCCCGTTTCTAAATTGACAAAGGCATGAAAATCAAGACAAGATGGCTGTTCCACAGTACAGGAACACACTGGTTTGGGATCTTACTGCGATGAGGGAGCCTACAGGAATTCTGGTACAAATGAAGTGGGAGCACTGAGCTACATGGATATATTCCTGGCGACAACTGGCTCGCCAGTGGCTCCTAGAAGTAGGTTCTTTGTATCTAAACAGGCATTTTATAAGAGTATAGTATGCATAGTGTAGTTAGGAGCCTGTACTTTTATTTTATTACTGACTTATTTAGAAACACTATGTAGCCCAGGATGGCCTTGAAATCACCATGTAGCCCAGGATGACCTCAAACTTCTGATCCTGTTGCCTCAGACTCCAAAGTGCTAACATTGAGGCAAGAACCAAGCTTAGGAACATGGCTTCTAGATTCAAAGCCTGAGGTAGAATCCTGGTTGTGGACAATGGGGGTGGCCCAGCCATTAAGAGCACTCAAAAGAATCCTGGCTCTGCCATTTCATTTGACCTAGGAAATGGAACCGTGGTTTCTCTGTCTATAATGTAGATAATAATAGTCAATAATAAATACGCTTGACATGGTGGAAAGCAAAGAAAGGAGTGTGAGGCACCTCGGTCTGTGCCATCTCCAACTCCACAGATCCCACTGAGAATTTCGTTAACCACAAAGTTCAGGGATCCTGGAGACCCAGCTAAGAAGTGGGCCCCACAGCCTCAGCCGTGACTGAAAGTCAATCTACTACTTCAAAACCAACAGCACTCCTACCATTTCCCAAAAGGCAAACAACAGCTAGTGTGTTCTTTATTCCCTTGGTGCCCATCCCCAGGCGGTGACAAGGAGCAGAGGTCTCCTTAGGGTTACAGTCTCCCAGGCCTCCCAGCCTCCACAGGCCAGGACCGCCACTTCCTTCCCTCCTTCCCCAGGCCAGCAAACCCAAGGAGACCCTGTGCTTCCCCTACCTAGGAAGAAAAGGACAAAGCCAGCACAGACAAGGATGTCCTCAGGAGGGGCCTGCAGAGGAGCCACCTCTGACCCACTGGCTGTCAGCCTTTCTTAGCAACCAGGAATAATCTCCATGCTGCCTGCCTCTCTCCAGGTCCCAGCAGGAAGCAGTACAGGTCTCTGCGGCTTACAGAACAGCCAAGACCTTGCTTACTCCGTAACAAATGCCCAACTGAAATACATAGACATTAAGAGAATCCTCTAAGCAAACAACTCCATTACTTCTTTTCTCTAGGGTCTTTTTATTTTTGTTTATTTACTTATTCTGTGGGATTGTCAAACACCAGCCACATTCCTCTGTGTTCTCCCACCCCCAGGCTTCCTGCTTCCTGTCATGAGTCTCCTTAGCTCTCTGGCTCCTTGCCCAGTCTCCCATTGGAATTTCCATGTCTCCTGGAAGCAGCATTGTGCTGATTAGTTTTATGTCAACTTGACACAAGCTAAAGTCAGCTGAGAGGAGGGAACCTCAATTGAGAAAATCCCTCCATGAGATCTAGTTGCAAACAAACCTATAAGGCATTTTCTTAATTAGTGAATGATGGGAGAGGGTCCAGCCCATGGTGAGTGGTGCCATCCCTGGGATGTGGTCTTGGGTTCTATAAGAAAGCAGGCTGATCAAGCCATGGGGAAGCAAGCCTGTAAACAGCACCCCTCCACCATGGCTGTTAGGAACACGAAGGTCTTTGTGCCCACAGATTTCCAGGGAACCCAGGAAGGTTAAGCACCCAGGATTGTTCTTTCAAAGGGAAGGATGTATAACCTGTTTTTCCAGAAAGCTGGGAAATGATTAATAGCCTGGTGATCTACGTTATCTGTTGGACCAGGCCATACAAAGTTCCTACAACCAGGACTGGAAGGTGGCTAGCAATCTAAATGACCCTTACAGCTAGGAACTCCCCAAGCTCCCATAACCAGGATTGGAGACACCTAATAGTCTAAATGACCCTTATATTATCTGTATAGCCAGGGGCTCGCCCAAGCTCCCACAAACAGGACCAGAGGTGGCTAATAGCCCAAATGACCTCTACACTACCTATATGACCAACACGAGGCCAGAGCCTTCCTTAGGCTTTTAAGCTAGTACAGGGAGCCTATCTCTAGAACCTATCTTCTTGGAAAAAATGGCCATGTACCCTGAATCAAGTTTCTATGTAATTATGCTTCCTTGCACACCAGGAATTGTCTTATAGCCAGGAAAACTTTTTTTCCCAGATGACACTGTGTTTAAATTTGCTGGGAATAAACAGCCTAATATCAGACTCCCCGGAGTCTGGATCCAGGGTGGCAAAGTCAATTTGAACCAAGTTCTCATCTCTCCGTAGTTCACTTCCCTGCCTGGACACCTGCAGGATTCCCCTCAAATGGCCTCTGCATCAGCTCCTGCCTCCAGGTCCCTGCCCTGTTTGAGTTCCTGTCCTGTCTTTCTTCAGTGATACGGAAAGTGTAAGCCAAATAAGCCCTTTCCTCCCCACGTTGCTTTGGTCATGGTGTTTCAGCACGGCAACAGAAACCCTAACAGGCACCTACACCAGTGAAGTGGCTGTATCTGTTGTACCCAGGTAGGGTTTGAGGTAGCACCAGGAAGGCAGGTGCCTGCCTGCCTTCCCATGATTCCTTCATTTGTAATCTCACACACTAAAGAGACCAGGAAGGATGTATGGCCACTGCGCTTGCCTGTGGATTTACATGTAACACAAACGACTGTGGAGGCACAAAGTGAAGTTGCTCTTAAAAAGAAGCATACATGCAGACAGAACACTGTATACATAAAAAATAAATAAATCTTGAGGGAAAAAAAAAGGATCCCTGCATCCTGTGGTTCCCATTCAATAAGAATATGGTGATTCCGTCCAACACATCAGAGAGTGGGAAGTCTGATCTCCGGCCACAGAAGCACATCCTGCACCAACGAGGAAGAAGTCCTTCATCTCTCACCCTCACTCCCCTTTGCTCGGTCTGAATAGTAGAGCAGAGACAGTAGCAGGGACTTCCACTGTGCTAACCTTCTGGGCCACTAGGCACTCCCACTACCTCTGAATATTTCCCACAACCACTGGCCGGAATTACTCTGCAAGGCCTGTTGTAAGCCAGATCTCTGTGAATCAGGGCCACCAAAGTTAAGGATATATTTCATCAATTCTAAACTGTGGACTTCCCACACACACATACATCTTAGCATCTCTGTGATTTTGACAGACAGAGCATCATTACTTCCTGGCAAAACACCTCTGTGTTCTTACATAAAGTAGCATTTCCAGCAATGAATGCATTTATTTAGATTTGATGAAACAACATCGAATGTATCAGCATGCAGGACCTCATAGTCCAAAGCCAGACTGTCAGAGCTAGAAGGCTGAGGGACAGGTAAAAGAGAGGCACCTCCATGCCCGGAACAAACAGCAACCCTTACTTACACGAAGGAAGCCCTTTCTGGGATCTGAATCCAGAAACCCTTTCTGGGACTCAGGGATCTGAATCAGGCTCAGCACAAAAGTAGACGTTCTTCTACAGAAATATAAAGTCTGACAATGTCCTTTCCCAGAGAGGAGACCGGCTGAACTTCTAGATTCACTTGAGACTGAAGAGTCACAGTAAGCAAACCTGTTTTTACAATATTTTATTATTTTCAGGTTTATTTCTATCACCTAACATTTATAAAATGATCCTTTTGTGTTACAGATACTGGGTACACAAAAGAAAAAATATCAATAAGCAAACCACGTATCCCTACAGTATTCAGATCATAACAGACACAATAATAAAGCCAGGGGATGAAAAATACAAAAAGTGTTAGGAGACTGAAGAAGCAGGACCAGTGATTCCTCCCAGGAATTCAGGGATGGTTTTGAGAACAAGAAGGACATGTAAGTAGCGACACATGTTCGCCAGCAAAGAGGCCATGCAGTCTGTAGACTGTGCCACTGTGCAGGGTGGGACCCCAGTGAGGACAGAGCTTCTGTAACAGACTAGGACAAAGAAAGCCCTGGGCATCAGACCCCAACACTAGCTCTTACTTGTGGGGTATTTGATCACACTGTGAAACTCCAAGACCGTGTTAACAAAATTAACCTTGGATCTGGGGGCGCAGTCAGTGACTAGCTGACAAGAATTAGCCATAGAGTACAGAGGATCCAGGAAGACAGAAGGATGCACAGGAAGAAGTAAGGAGGGACTGAGAAACTCACAGGCCTTTTTGGTTTGAGATGAGTAGAGAGACACTTGCTTCTCTTGCTGGGTCTCCAGCCAAAAGGGGAGGTCAGCTGGTTGCTTCGCAGCTTCTCTGACCTAGCAGGTTTTCACCCCAACATCTGACTCCCAGGTCTTTATTGGTAAATAAAACATCTTATATAAAAACAACACTTACTCAAGGGTCTCAGTACGCATCTGCGTTTGCCTCTAACCTTCTATCTCCTATGGCAGCTTTTCGAGCAATAGAATTACAGGTTGATGTCACTACATCTGGCTCCAAGGGCTTGGTTATTAAATCTAGATCTGACTTTGAGAAAGAAAGTTCCACCAGGTAAGAAACAGTCTACAGCCAAGAAGATCTTTGGTAGGAAACTCTCAGAATGATTCACTGAGCACTGAGAAGGCTTACACTACACATTAGGGAGGGTTGGACCAAGCAACCCCTACCCAGTGTCTGACGAAGAGGGGGAAGACAGTGAAAACTACTATCAAAAGCTCCCTCCACATCTGGTTCCCAGGTACCCTTACGTGGAGTCCAGCAGAGTCCCATCCAGGAGGGAGGCGTTGTAGTGGTATTTCAAGTAATCCCCCTTCTTACTCAGCAGCGAGCAATCAGGAGGCTTGTAGTGGGAAGTGATGCTGATGGAATCCGAAGGGTTGTGGAAGTCAATCACATGGATGTCAAACACCAGCACAGCTGAGCCAGGAATGTTCCCTGAAGGAGAGACACAGGGAATTCATGAATAAGCCCACCAAGTCACGGCACACTTGCCTCCCCAGGACCAGCAGCTGTGTCTTGTCAAGGAACACAGGGATCCAGGCATGAAATCGCAGGAGCACTAGGAAAAAGGAAGCCAAAAGGAATGTCAGAAGTAATCTAATCTTCATTTTGCCCTTGAGGAAACTGAGGCACAGTTGATAGGATTCACGAAACTAATTATGAGTATACTTTGAATCCAAATTTAAGACAAACCCACTGCCCCAATTATTAAGCATGAAAAGAGGCATGGCTAAGTGAAACGCGGATCAGGAAACTCATGCCCATGCAACTGAGGGCTTGCCCTGTCCCAACAGAAGAGGCAGCATGGGAAATGAACTGTAGAATAACAGTAGGTCAGTGTCCAACCTACTACTCAAGAAAAGCAGAACTACCATAAATTTCATAAAAGAAAAAGACTGTACCATGCACACCCCTTATGTTAGCGTACTAAGAGTCAGAAAATGTCTACAATGCACCCAGCTTGTTCCACACAGGATGGGCATAATCAGGGCATAAAGCACTTGGATGAGTGCCTGGTATTTAATAACCACCTATAACTTATATATATTAGTTAATACTTGTCATAATCTTATATTTTCAATATACAAATAGGGAAACTAGTGCATAATTTAAGGTTTGCCCAAAGTTAAGAGTCATAGAGAAATGTGTGCTTTATAATAAGACCAAGATATTCGCATCTGTGGCTGTTGTTGTTGTGTTTGTGGGTTTTTTTTGGTTTGGGCTTTTGGAACAGGTCTTGTCAAAAGTCTGCACCCTCAGTGTAAATACACTAAAAAAACACTAAGTGGTAAGCTTTAACACCAAAGCTGAGCAAGGATAAGAGAGATGGCTTAGCAGTTAAGAGCACTCGTTGCTTTGGAAGAGGACCTGGGTTCTATTCCCAGCACTCACATAGTGGCTCGCATCCATCTACAACTCTCGTTCCAGCCTCCATAGGCATTTCACACATGTGGCACACATACATGCATGGAGCAAACACTCCCAAATATAAAATAAATAAATCTTTTAAAAACAGCACAAAATTCTGGGCTACCAAGTGAGTCCCAGGAAAGGCGCAAAGCTACACAGAGAAACCCTGTCTCGAAAAATCAAAAAAAAAAAAAAAAAAAAAACCAGCACAAAATTGAAGCCAAGCATTGAGAGCAGACCTACAGCCAGCTCCCTATTTAACTTCACTCAGACCTTGCTTTTCATAGTTGTTAGGTAAAGTAGCTTCTTTTATTATCAACCATGAGCTTGGTCACTGGCCAGATGGCCTCTGTGATCATCTTCTCAGTGATAAGAACAGGGTAAAGGGTAATGACCTTTGTTTTTGAAATCAGCATCTCTTGGCCTGGTGAGGAAACTCCGGTTAGGGTCAGGATCTCTCTGTGGTCATCTGTCCACAGACTACAAACCTCCACTTGTGAGGCAGCCACCCGTCTATAAAGGATCCCTGATCAGCCCACCAGGCCAGGTGGCTCTTCAGGACAGCTATTGATAAAGTTAATAATAAAAAAAAGTGATGATAAATAAATGGCCTTTTGGAAGAGGCTGTAGCCAAGACAGAAGTCAGTGATGGGCAGGACCACATCATGACCAGGACTGCTCAGTTACACGTACCTCTCCCTGTCAATTCACTGAAGGTGGACGTGTGGGAAGGGGTTATCAGACTACTTCATCTGTCCAGAGTGACCCCTCGGAGTCAATCTCACTTCTCCGCTCTTCATCAGGGAAGTGATGAATTATTTATTATTACCTCTCTCCTTGGTACATCGGGGATGAGTCTGAACTGAACTTCGTAGGGCTTCCTGAGCCCAGGTTTTGACCCCAGCAACTCCAATAATATTGTGAATATACTTAATTTCTCTGAATTGTAAAAATGGTTAAAATGGGAAAGACATGAACCACAATCTCTTTACTCCCAGCACTTGGGAGACAAAAGCAAGAAGAGAAATAAGTTTAAGGCCACCCTGATCTACATAAAAATCCCAAGCCCCAAGCCAGCCAATGTTACACAGTAAGACCCTGTCTCAAAAAAACAAAAAAAGGTAAAAATGTTGCTCATGTGTTCATATGTGTATGTTCATGACAGTTAAAAAAAATCAAATAATGTAATACTTCACCACTGAAGGATACAAAAAAAAAGGTATACTGGAAAAAAAATCACATGAAAGCCTTTAAAATAATAGCAGCAGAGGAAGGCTGAGGCAGAAGAATTCTGAGTTCTTGAGTCATCCTGGGCTACATAGACAGACCCTGTCTCAAAAAGAAAACTTAAAATGTCAGTGCCTCAGCCTTATTCTGGGGCTTTAAGGGCGCTCGCTCTCAACGTTGTCTGGATGGAGAACAAGGTTGGGAACTGGTCCACTGCCACTCAACCCCCTGCACACCACAGGTGATTCTCAGCTGCACCAACATTCAAGAACCTCTGGCTTGAGAAGGACCAGGGATTTCTTTTCCTAGGTGACTATGATTAAGAAAAACTATGGCTTGGCATGGTGGTACATGCCTTTAACCCCAGAACCCAGGAGGCAGGCAGATCTCTGTGAATTCTAGGTCGTCCTGGTCTATATAGCAAGTTCCAGGCCACAGGGATACACAGTGAGACACTTTCAAAAAAAACAAAAGAAAGAAAGACTATGTTAATGGCATGTGATTGACTAACATTTCTCAGCAAGGTACTAAACTTGATTAATGTAAATAAAATGCCCCCTTCACGATGCACTGGGAAACAGCCTTCTACAGGAGAACACAGAATAGGTCCCAGACCAGCACATTTCCAGGATCTGCTACTAGTTTGCCAAGCACTCTGCTGATGACTAAGTCAACTTCTTTGACACAAACATCTTGTCAGCTGAGAGACAGACTCACACCCACTCAGTGAGTATTGTATTAACAGTGGGCTGGCCTGTCAACTTCTAGGAAGCTGATGTGGTTCAGTCTCCCAGGTGCCCAGTTAACACAGAGACACAAACATTCCAGTGAGGGTATCAATGAGGATCTAGGTTCTGTGTGGGCAGGGAGTCATTGTTTCTCTTACTGTGATGAGTGCCCAACACCTACGCAGAACATGGGCATGAAATTACTCAGTGCATCTCAATGGAATTTCTTCACCTATAAAACCAGAGACTAGGCCTTGAACCCTACGGATTAGTCTTGAGCCCCTCAAAGAGCCAGCAAGGCGGACACAAAGGCTGTTAGCAGGCTGCCTGGCCCAGAAGAACACTCTTCCACGTCCTGGTATTTACTAATTCCCCTTAAGATCTCTGGAACTTCTGGTTTGAGTTCTCAGTTCACAACATATGGAAACCAACAAGTCACTGCCTAGAGGGACCTGTCCTCTGACCAAGACACATTAGAAAGCTGTGGGTCCAACTGTGGCTCCATCCTGTGGCCTTAAGCAAAGTGCTCAACGCGTATGGGTCTTACCATCTTACCTCAACAGTGGTTATAGTGACACTTGTAACATGCATGTGTAAATATATATGCACAAGTATACAGACCAGCGGGCAAATTCTGGTGTTGTTCCACGAGCGCTGCCCACTTCTCTTGCTTGCTTTTTCTTTTTAAGACACAGTCTCCCACTGTTCGGGAACTCAACCAGTCATCTGGGCTCACTCAGGGAGCCCCAGGGATCCGCCTGTCTCTGCCTCCTCGGTGTATACACCAAAACCACCACATCTGGCTGTTTTATGTGAGTATTAAGGATCAAACGTCTGGTCCTCAAGTTTATATGACAAGCCTTATTATAGTCACAGTGTCCACAACTGTTTCCAGTTTTCCAGGAGCTTTTGTGCAAGAAGTCCCAGAGGGTTTGGGGACACGGATCAGTCAGCAAAAGTGTCTGCCACGCAAGCATGACAGGCTGAATTCCGATCCCCAGAATATGTAAACCTCTGGGCACAGACTACATGCCTGCAACCCTAGGCTGAAGCTCACTGGCCGGTCAGCTAACTAAACGGATGAGCTTTAGGTTCACAGAAACTCAGTCTGAAAAAAATAGAAGGAAGCGCAATCAAGAAAAGACACCTGACGTCAACCGCAGGCCTCCACCCAATGTGCACACACATGCAAACACCTATGTGCACACACACACATCTACAACAACACACACACATACACACACACACACACAATCCCAGACACAAGTGGGCAAAACAGCAATTATTTTGTTCACTTTCTTTTTCCCTAAAAAGTGTTTAAAAGACAGTTACCCAGCAAACCACAAGGGAGCTCGCTTCTCTAACAAGAAAGTCGCACTTCAGAGCCGCAAACACTCTAAGTGTCCACAGTCCAGAGCTGTCCTTGAGGAACTCGGCAAGGCAGAAAAGTGCTAATCCAGAGCACCGAGGCAGTAAACCCCCTAGAGTACCTGGGTTTTACACTTCAACATGGGATTCAGGATGGAGCAGCCTCTCGCTCATAACATTTATGATTCTTTGGAGGTTTCCCAGAGCCCCATTTAATTCTGTGCAGACCTCAGTCTCATACTTGATGGAGAGCCAAAAGGAAAAAAAAAAATGCTTTAAGCAAATGGTTTTCATCAGTGTGTTCTTTTTTTTTTTTTTTTTTTTTCTCGAGACAGGGTTTCTCTGCGTAGCTTTGCGCCTTTCCTGGAGCTCACTTGGTAGCCCAGGCTGGCCTCGAACTCACAGAGATCCGCCTGCCTCTGCCTCCCGAGTGCTGGGATTAAAGGCATGCGCCACCACCGCCCGGCTATGTGTTCTTTTTTTAAAGACAGGAAGGATTATTCTTCAAGTCATAATGAAATAAGAATACTCAAACTATCTGCTTCTGTGTATGGTTGACCAGAACTAAAACCTGGCTGGCACTGATAAAACAGTAGTATCAAAACACTAAACAGGACATGAAGCAAGACCTATTTTACCTATTCATTCATTCATTTATTCATTCATTAATTTCATGATGGATGATTGAACCCAGGGCCTCATGTATGCTAGGCAAGCATTTTACCACTGAGGTATATCCCTCATCTTTTTTCCTCTCTCCCTCTGTATCTGTCTCTCTCTCTCTTTTTTTTTTTTGGAACAGGATCTAATGTAGCGCAGATTGTCCTCAAAGTCACTATTAGCTGAGTGTAGTGGTTTGAATGAGAATGACCCTATGGGCTCATATATTTGAATGCTTGGTCCCATGTGGGTGAAACCATTTGAGGACTAGAAGATGTGACCTTGTTAGAGGAGTGAGTCACTAGGTTTCAAAAGCCCATGCCATTCCTAGTTAACTCTTTCTGCCTCCTACTCACAGAGCTAAGCTCTTGGCTATCATGCCACCAAACTTTTGCATTATTATGCCTTTGCTCTGCCGTCACGGACTCCAACCCTCTGAAACTATAAGCCCCGAGTAAACACTTCTACCAGTTGCCATGGTCACAGTGTCTTATCACGGGAATAGAAAGTAACTAAGACACTGAGGATAACCTATAACTCCTAAGTCTCTGACCTCGGCCTCTGCTTCCTGAGTGTTGAGATTACAGCATACATTGACAGCTCCGATTTCTTAAAGTATGATCCCCTATGGCCCAGAAAATCAGAAGTTTAAGTCAGAGAGGTAAAAAAATACTTCTCAGTCGTACCCTCTAGCTTCCAATCAACTTGATTCATCTTGGATCTTCTGTGAGGAAATCTAAGAAAATTCCCAAGATCCCTATCATATGTGAATAGAAATCAGGAAGAGGGCTAACAAAGTGAGTATATTCAGGCAATGAGAACAGCCAGAATTCCAGCAGCAAAAAGAATATAAAACCATGATTTAAAAAAAAAAAAAAAAACTGCATCAATTATCCCTAAGGAAGTCTAAGCAAGTCGGCAAGAATTAATGCAAGAGGAAAAAAACACAATAACAAAAACAAATAGAAACATGATTTCAAACATTCAATACTAGGTAGCTATTAAAAGTATCCGTTGATGGGCTGGAGAGATGGCTTGGCTGTTAAAGGCTAGGTGCACAACCAAAAAAATACCTGTTGACATATAAAACTGTTCACATCCACCTGGGTGACGAGAGGGGTTACAACACAATATGATGAAAAGATAACCTCTTTCAGTATATATCAGTATAGGTAGATATTTCTTTATTCTTCCCCTCTGTCTTTGAGAAAAGGCCTACCTACATAGTCCAGGTTAGACTCGAACTTTCAATTCTCCTGCCTCCACCTCCCAAGAGCCATGAATATAGACACATATCCCATAATGAGCACATATACTTTTTTTTAACTTACAGATATACCCAAATGTACAGAAATGTCTACTACTGGGATAAGAAATTACCTCAAATTTGGGGGCTTGAAACCACAAAATCTGAGCTGGGGATGAAGCCGGCAGTGAAGCATTTGCCTAAGCTGCACATGGCCTTGGGTTCCATGCCTAGCACTGTTAAGGAAAAGAGAGAGAAGGGAAGGGGAAGATAGAGAGATGGGGGCAAGGTGACAGGAAGAGACTGGGAAAGAGGACAAGCAAACAGATGCAGCTCTGGAAGTCAGAGGCATAATTTAAAGGCACCGGCCGCGGATAAGCTCCTTTTGGGGGCCTCAGGAGAGAGAGTTCCCTTGTTTCTCCCCTGACCAAAGGCGACCTGCATCAGTGACCATGGCCATGGCCTCTGTCTGAGCCAAGCTTACTTAACTCCCATCCAGCTCACATCCTGCCTCCCTCAAAGACCCTCAAAGCATTTCAGGGCCATCTGGATAATCCAGAACACAATCCCTGCTTCAAGGTCACACCAGCAAATACCCTTTTAATAAGGAAATAGTCAGAGATCCATGGACACATTTTATGTAGTATGTCTATTGAGAGGACCAAACTGTAGTGGGTAGCCATTTCAGCTTGGATCTGGAAGTTCCAACCCCCATTGAGAGTCTGGCAACTGTCACGCCTATGAGGCGGGGCGAGGGGAGGCGCCTGGGGACCCGAGAGCTGGATGGGCCAGCGCTCTCTCTGTGCGCTCTCTCTGTGCCGGGACGCTGAACTGTGAAGGTGGACTGTGCAGAGCTCTGGAGAACACCGCTGGACTGCGTTACACCTTCCCCAGACCCTGCGACCTACCCATTACTTAATTTGTGAGTTACGCCATTAAATAAATATCCTTTAAACTACGTGGAGTGGCCAAAATAATTTCTCCAATACCAAACAGACGCCATAACAGGCTGCTCAGTCTTCTCTCAGAAATCAAGCCTCAATTTCCGTTTCCTGAGACTGAACAAGCAATTTCTGAGAGAGCCACGAACAAAGGACAATGAGTCTCCAACAACACCTACAACAGCAAGGACGAGGAGGCCTGGTATATGCCATACCAGGCCAGGCCAGGACTGAGCCAGCGTCAGCAGATAATCAAATAAGGACAAAGCGTGGAACTTGTCCAGGCCTGCCCAAAAAAGGAAAAACTATAGCCTTAACCAGCCCCTGACTAGCCCTGGCCAATTAGATCATACTAATACGATTGCCACTTCCTTAAGCCAATGAGATCAAAGATGACCTAACTTCCCTTGGCTGTGCTTAAAAGGAGCCTTCAGGCTCCTCTCTGGGTTATCCCAATTTGCCTTTGTGTGGGATGGTCAACTCCAGCATCCTGGAATAATAACCCTCTTACTGATTGCATACATGGATGGTGGTCTTTTGTGTGGCTTCTCCAGGACCCTAACATCTATCACAGTAGCATTAATTTCACATGGTGTGATTTAGGGAGATCTAGAGGTCTTATTTATCTATTTTTTTTTTTTTATCCCAAAGATAAAATATACTATCTGCATCTGCTTTGTCTGGGTTGTTTTTTGTTTTTTGTTTTTTTTTTTTGGTAGTGTTTTGTTTGTTTGTTTGCTTGTTTTTGGTTTTGAAGCAAGGTCCCATTAAGCTCAGGTTAGCCTCAAATTCCTTATGTAGCCAAGAAGGACTATGTTCCTGAGCCTCCTGCTTCTACCCCCAAAGTGTTGGGACTGCAGGTCTGTGCCACCACACTTAGCTACTTCTACAATTTTTTTTTAAAGGAAGTTTGCTCCTAAGGTGACAAAATGTCCCTCGAGTTCAGGTGCTGGCTATACAACTCACTAAATTCACTAATGCTGCTGAACTGTGAGGTTAAATGGGGGTTGGGGGGGAGTCTTAGTGTGCAAAATAAAAACCAAAGCGGCAGGGGTGAAGTTACACTTACTTTCAACCGCTTTATTTAAAATAAATGAAGAAATATAAAGGCAGTCAAACTAGAGTAACATGTTGGGGCCGGAGAGATGGCCCATCAGTTAAGAACACGGGCTACTCTTCCAGAGGACCCAGGTTCAGCTCCTAGCACCCACACAGCGGCTCATTAACTTTAACTCTAGCTCTAGGGGATCCAGTGTCTTCTCCTGGCCTCCTCAGGAGGCATACACAGAGTACACTTACATACACACAGGTGAAATACTCATACATGTAAAATAAAAATAAATATGTATATATATAATAATATATAATAATCATAGATAGACACACAGACCGATAGAGTAAAATGTTAACAATTGGTGAAACAAAGTAGAATTTACTGTGCAATCCTTTCAACACTGGTGCAGATTTTAAATTTGTCTGAAAGAAATGGAAAATGGGTGGGGGGCGCAGCTGCAACCAAGCAGCTCTGGAGATGAAAGCCATCAGTGGGGTGGAGTCGCTACTGCATTTGGCTTCCTGGTTTTGCCTCGAGAAGTGCTGACCTGGGCCACAGGGAAGCAACCAGTTAGTGAGGAGGGCAGGTAATACGCACCTCTTCCTTCTTCTCCATAGCCCAGGTGAGGAGGGACCACGATCCTTCGCCTCTCCCCAATGCAAACACCAAGCAAGCCTTCATCCATCCCAGGAATCACATAGCCCTGCCCAATGTATGTGTCAAAGGTGTGGTTCCGGGAGTAGCTAAGAAAGAAGGAAAAGGTGAGGTCATTCATAAGGGACACCCACAGCAGCTGTGGGAATTACTCAGAATCCCAGTGCCAAAGGGCCATAGGCACCACCACACCCCAGCACAGCTAAACCATAGAATCTGAGGACACAGCCCAAGAATATGCTCCCCTGGAATGCGGAACACGTGAGCATCTGTAGAAACAACATATTGTACTTACCACCTGTATGGTCGGTCACATTATAAAAGGAACAGGAAGGTGAGAAACGGCCACACACAACAGAGCTGATGGGAGTTGCCTATCTCCTTCCCAGTTCCCTATTTGTTCCTGGTGTTTACATTTCTCTCCTCTATCTTTTTTTTTTTTAATCAGCTTAATACTACTAGTCTTCCTCTGCTTTGCCCTTCCCACTCATACCCACAGCACAGCATACAAAGTACTATCAATGTTTCCAACCTCCTAAAATAATTAATGTTTAAACAATGATTGTGTTTTGTTTATCTTGTAATTTCTTATGGGCCTTCCCTTTAACAGTAATTGTTTGGGGAGACAGTATTCTACTCTCTAGAAATATTAGGGACTGGGCCTGGCGCCCTCGGCGCCATTCTAGCTGACAAAAGCGACACCTCAAGCTATCGAAGCCCAGTCCCTCTTGAGCACTGCAGACACATCCACTGGAAAAAAGGGGTGAAGGTGAAAAGAGCAGGAACAAAAACATAGCCCAAGCCCAGATGCACAAGTCCCAGTGTAAGAACGTAAGGACTGTGTAAAACAAATACAACCTGACTCCATCGAAAATTACCAATTCCACAGGCTGGCCTACATAGAGAACGAATTAGACCAGGCAGTGGTGGAGCACGCCTTAAATCCCAGCACTCGGGAGGCAGAGCCAGGCGAATCTCTGTGAGTTTGAGGTCAGCCTGGTCTCCAAAGCGAGTTCCAGGAAAGGCGCAAAGCTACACAGAGAAACCCTGTCTCAAAAAAAAAAAGAAAGAAAGAAAAAGAAAAACCAAAAGAAAGGAAGGAAGGAAGGAAGGAAGGAAGGAAGGAAGGAAGGAAGGAAGGAAGGAAGGAAGGAAGGAAGGAAGGAAAGAAAGAAAGAAAGAAAGAAAGAAAGAAAGAAAGAAAGAAAGAAAGAAAGAAAGAAAGAAAGAAAGAGAGAAAGAAAATGAATTAGATGAAATCCCAGGAAAAAAATTAAAAAGAATAATTGAGAGTATATTCTAGGAAATCAAAGAGAACACAAACTCATGAATTAATTAAGAGAGAACAGAAATAAGTGAGCGAAATAAGGAAGTAAATACAACATATAAAAGTGGAATTTAATAAAGAGAAATACTGAGGAGTCAGAGAGATGGCTTAGTGGTTAAGAGAGAAGACTCCAGTTCAGTTCCCAACACCCAGACTATTGGCTCAAACCTTCCTGTACCTTCAGATCCATGGGAATGTGGCCTCTGCAGACACCTGCACTCATGTGTACATAAATGTGCACACAAACAAACATTCATACATGTAATTTTTAAAAATACTGAAAAAAAATCAAAACTGAAATACGAGAAATGAAAATTTCAGTATGTCATCTAAGTTGAGAGACTCACCGGCAGAGGGGATCAACAGGAAGACAGAGTATCAGAGCTTGAAGACAAGGCAGAGAAAGTGTAATCAAAGACAGATTAAGTAATAGAATATGAATAGATTATTCAAGATCTGTGGAATATAATTTAAAACCCAAATCTAGCTACAGGAAAAGGAGAAGAATTTCATGTTCAAGGCATAGAAAACATTTTCAATAAAATCATATCAGAAACTTCCCCAGTTCTAGGGGGAAAGGTACCCACCCAGAAATAGGTTTTACTTAGAATGCCAATCAGACAGGCAAATGCCAGACCAGAGAACTTTCCCATGCTGTATTATAGTCCAAATACTAAAACTATAGAACAAAAATTAAAATGTAAACAGAGGAAAATGCTTTCAACAATATCAACCATAAAAGGATTAATTTCTTCAAATCAATAAGAAAAGGGTAAATTAAATATCATCCATATAAAATAGGCAAAAACAATAATAAAAGATATCCAAGTAAATATTTGGAAACAATAATCAAAGAACTGCAGATTAAAACCATAGGCATGATTTTTCTCTTGAAAGTCAACAAAGTTTAATTTGTTTTGCTTTGTGTTTTGAGGCCAGGCTAGCATCAAAACTTGAGACAATCCTCCTGCCTCAGCCTTCCAAGTGCTAGGATTGAATACATAAGAAACCAAACCTGGCTCTTACTTCTAAATGATACCCAGAAAATGTGTATCAAAAGCTATAAAAATACATATATATATAAGAGGGTGGACAGGAAAGGGGAAAGTGATATAACTCTATTTCAATTAAGAATACATTAAAATTAAATATATACACACACATACATATAAGCTTTGACCTGGAGATTCTTATTGGAAACAACTATATACTCAAAGACTTAAGTACAAAAATAATTACAACTTTTAAATGTCAAAGGGTAATAAAACCATAAATGGTCCCCAAAAAGGATTGATTGTCCAAGTTTATGACAAAATCTATACAATGGAATACTATGTTGGTTGGGACAGGCAAGATCCCACTGTACTCAAGTTGAAAAACTACTCAAAAGTTGCAGAAACAATAGTTCTCTCATGTGGGCATAAATATAATATGCCCAGAAAATAATCTGTCAACCTCCTTCCTTCCCTCCCTCCCTTCCTTCAGTAGGGCAATCCGTATGTTGCCCAGGCTAGCCTCCAACATCTGAGCTCAAGTAATCCTCCCGCTTCAAGCTCCCAAGTAGCTGGGAACACAGGCACATACCACTCTACCAGAATCACCTTCAGTTCAGGAGTTCAAGACCAGTATAAGCTACACAGGAATACCCCATTTCAAAAAATTAAAAAAGGCTTGGGTTTTAGCTCAATATGAAGCCCTAGGGTTTGATCCCAAATTACAAACTTTCAAAAGAATGAAGAGAGGAAGGAGGAGGTGGGGAGAGAAATGGAGGAGGAGAAAGAAGAGAAAGGATGGGGGAGGAAAAGGAAGAGTAAGAGAGACACTTATAAAAATGGTTAAATTGGGGCTAGAGAGATGGTTCTTGGAGAGGGCCAAGTTCAGTTCCCAGCACCCATATTGTGGCTCACAACCATCCATAACTCTAGTTCCAAAGATTCAATGACTTCTTCTGACCTCTGTGGACACCAGACACACATGAGGTACACACACATAAATGCAAGCAAAACACTCACATACCTAAAATAAATAAATCTAAATTAATTAATTAATTAATTAATTAAGATTGTTAACTCTAAAGACTAGGACAAATGAAGCAAACACAGACAGGTATATTGAATATCTTAATTTATTGCTTAGTTTTACTTTGAACCATGTGAGTACTATTTTCTGCATGAAAAAAATTTAACTAAAAAAAGGTGGAACAGATCTTAAGAATAAGAAGGATGAGTTACCCCAATAAAAAGAATACCAAAGAAAAGTCCTCCTTTGATGCTTTGGGTGTGTAAACAAATTAGAACCTATGACCTCAGAGACACAAAGGTTCTGCTGCTACTTGTTTATAGGAAGCTGAAGGAGTGATTGCAAAACTAACCTGCCACCTGAATGAACCAGACATGCCACAGCTTGCCACGGGCATTGTGCACTGAAGCCGTGTGTGGAACTGCTGATGATGTGGCAGAGGAGTTACCCTCTGTAGCATCCATTCCGCAGGGAGCTGGAGGCATCCAACAGTCTCCTCCAGCGGGTCATCCTTTAACATATACACAGCCTTTCCAATACCTTAACTGAACCAGCTCGGAGAACGTGTTGAAACAAGAATAAACCTGAACTGATGTTCAGAGAGCTCCAACACTATCCAATGTCAGGATGCTCGGGCACCACAGAGGGTTGGTTCTTTGTCCACTGTTTCTCTGTGACCTCACTTCTGACCACCCTACCTCTTGGAGTCCACAGTGGGGTTCAGAGCGGGAAGGAATACAATAGGTATCTAGGGTAAGTCCCTCCCGTTTTCTTTCAGGGACATTTAAATCAGGAAACCCTTGTAACCACCTAAGAGCAAATTCAGAATCTGAAAACAGAGACCTGGACTGAGGATGAAAATAAGAGTCAGCACTGATGGTATACTTAGACCATGGTCAACCATGGTCAGTTAGACTTCCCCGAAGAGGCAGATGTTCTCATGAGTGAAAAGTAGTTGCCTTACCTGGAATCAAAGAGGGTGCCATCCAGAAGTGTGCCATTGTAATGATACCTGAGGAAGTCCCCACTCTGACTTCTTCGATCACAGTTCTCAGGGACCACCTTGTTCTCAACGGAAATACTATCCTTGGGGTTATGGAGGTCCAACAATGCAACATCAAAGACTAGGGACGCCTGCCCAGGGATGTCTTTCCCTAGAGTAAAATGAAAGAACCCTTCATTCCAGACACAAAATTTGGGGAGTGCTTAGACCACCACTCATGCCCTCTGTGTGGGTATTCCTCATTCCTTGAAGTTTTCAAGCCAAGGAAACAAATGCTCCGTTCTCTGTGTTGTGTAACGAGTGTCTCACCTTGGTGTCCAATCATGGGCTAGTGGGCACAGCACAACGCCTGACTGACTCAGGGAGAGCAAGCTAACATGGCCGCATACTACCGCCATGATCATACTTCAGATGCTCAGATGGCAATGAGACGCTCTCTGTGAGCAGTGTGCATCCACATCCAAATCCATACCTCCTATGGGTTCTGTCTGCACAAATGCATTGGAAGCATTCAAACGTGCAAATTCCAAACCTTTGACTTTGCCCTGGAAAACACTAAACAGTCTTGTTCTTAAAACCAAGAGCCACTTCTTTTATTTTTAAAGTGGTTCTTTTTGTTTGTTTGTTTGGTTGGTTGGTTGGTTTTTTGGTTTTTCAAGACAGGGTTTCTCTGTGTAGCTTTGCACCTTTCCTAGAACTCGCTTTGGAGACCAAGCTGGCCTCGAACTCACAGAGATCCTCCAGCCTCTGCCTCCCAGGTGCTGGCAAATGTAAAGTTCTTTATCCAAAACAAAATATAAATAGACAGAAGTTAGATAACAAAGAAAAGAAGGATACGCATAATCCAAAAATAGTCTTTACATCCTTTCTACATCTCATTTCTGCACAGTGCTGTTTCTCGTGGATGTTTCTAAGAGAGGATGCACTGGACACAGTCTAGCCTCTGTATTCATGGGTTCTACATCTCCGGATTTAACCAACCTCAGAACAAAAACATGGAAGACAAAAAATGATGCCTGTAAAACCAGACACGGTGGCACACAAGTGTAATCCCAGCACTGGGGAGGTGGAGGGTGATGAGAATTCAAGGTTATCCTCAACTACACAATGAACTCAAGGCCAGCCTGCACTAAATTAGACCTTGCTCAAAAAAAAAAAAAATCTGTACTGAACACATATGCTTCTATTTTTTTTTCATTATTCTCTAAACTATACAGAATGATATTTATTTACATATGTTGTATAGCAGTTTCCCCTGGAATTGAAACATTCCCTCCAGAAGTGGGAAGGTAAACAAACCACATATTTTATGCTTTTGGATAAAGAGGATAAAAGGAAGTTTCTTTAGCATCTTCCAGACACAACAGGACTGATGCACATCTGAACTCACAAACCTTGACAGCATGCACAGTACCCACACAGGTTCAAACCAGACAAAATCCCAGCCTGATTGGGGAAGCGAACACCAAGTCTGCCCTAACCAAGAACCTATCTGTAATTGATACCCACTGAGAAAGGGAAAACCAGTCTTCTCAAATGAAGTGTCAGTGGGATTATCAACCATATTTAAAGGCAGGCCCTATGCGTAGGGGGAGTCGGCCAACACAAAATGGACTACATGTTTTCATCCACTGTTTGTTTTGTTTGGGTATTTTTTGTCTTATTGGTTTTCTTTTCTTTCTTTCTTTCTTTCTTTCTTTTTTTAGTTTGTTTATTTTTTTTTCTTTTTTGAGAGAGAGAGTGCATGAAGTTGGGTGAGTAGGCAGGTGGGGAGGATTTGAGAGAAGTTGGGGAAGGGAAAGGTTATGATCAAAATATGTTGTAAGAAAAAAAATGTTTTAAAAAAGAAGTTTCTTTTCTTTTCTTTCATTTTCCTTGTGCTGTTAAAAATCAGGCCCAAGCCTGCACGTCCAAAGAGAGTGATCTGCTACTGCTCCAGTCCCCAAAGGAAAGCATCAAAATCAACTGCAGAGTTTAAATGTTCCTAGCACTAACATATTCTCACTGAATATTTTCACAGCTTTCCTGAGATATAATTTATATACCACAAAATTCAAATATTTAAAGTATACTTGCCTAGCTGAGCAGAGTAAAGTATTACATAAATATAAAGTACCTTTAAATTGTTATTTTAAATATTTAAGCACTAGTCATCTACTTTAAATGAATAAATACAATTCTCATATTAGGCTGGGGGTCTTGTTTTGCTATTTAGGTGATATCCAAAATATTTTGCCTGCACTTAGGAGACTGAGGCAGGAGGATCAGGAATTCAAGGCCAGATTTGGCTACAAAGCAAAAGATTTAGGAGCTAAAATGAATGCACTCCCATTGGCCATGAATGAGACAACCTAAACATAAATGGGTTTGTAGTCAATGGGATAGCACATTTCTGCATGCACAAGTCTGACCATAAGCACCAACAAACAAAAATAGACATTATAGTGGTTTGAATGAGAGGTGTCCCCCATAGTCTCAAGCATTTGAACACTTGGCCCCCACTGGTAATACTGATAATGAGGTTTAGGTGGTCAAGCCTTACTGGAGAAGTCTGTGACTGGGGACAGACACTGAGATTAAAAGCCTTGCACCTCCCAGTTGCCTCTGTTTTTGTACACTCATTTGAAGATGAGAGCTCTCACCTCACTCAAGCTACCAGGCCTGCGGCTTGTTGCCATGCCTCCCGGCCATGGTGGACTCATTCCCCAGATTTATAAGTCCAAATAAACCCTTCCTTCTATACATTGTTTCTGGTCATGGTGTTTTATCACAGTAACAGAAAAGGACCACCAGAAGAGCTGCTTGCAGATCTCAAGCATGCAAACAGAAAATGTGGAAAGGCTGAGCCCCATTCCCTCGGACTTCCCTCTCCCTTGCCCTACAGACTACAGGGGCAGAAAACAG
Source organism: Peromyscus leucopus (assembly GCF_004664715.2). Lineage (NCBI taxonomy): Eukaryota > Metazoa > Chordata > Mammalia > Rodentia > Cricetidae > Peromyscus > Peromyscus leucopus. Next base: position 75,350,149 of record NC_051065.1, on the reverse strand, counting down.
CTTGGAAAAGATTGCATTGGTTATAGTCAGCTGAGTACCATTCCACTTCTTCAATAGCACCATGTTTTCATTTGTAGTGTGTGTGTGTGTGTGTGTGTGTGTGTGTGTGTGTGTGTGTGTGTGTATTTAAATAGGGTCTCACCTACCAGCCAACCTTGAACTCATCCAGCTCAGCCTCTCAACTGCTATTACAGGAGTATGCCAGCATGCCGTGCTCTCATTTCTATTCCTTCCTCCATGTATGCCTACTCCTTAAATGCCTAAAGGTCTCTGTTGTGTCCAAATGTCGGAATGATCGAATGTGTGAAATTTAATATGAATAACCAATAAACCTTATATATCAGCCAACAGTCTACTTCTCTTAATGTAAAATAAAATAATTATTTTCTTTTACTTTGAGATGGGGGTCCTCCAACTTACTATGTAGCCGGGATGACTTTGAACTCCTGATCCCCCTGTTCTCACCTCCCAGGTACTGAAATTAGAAGCATGCACCCCCACGTGCTGGGGAATCAAACCGGGGGCTTCATGAATGCTAGGCAAGCACTCTATCAACTCCACTATAGCCACAGCCAATGTGATGCTTTGAGTTTGTCCGGACAGAACACACACATACTCATAAAGCAAATAAAGGTGAAAAGCTGGGAAATTCGCCAGCTCAGACATCAGTGGCTAAATCTTGACTTTGATGTTTGCATCTTTTTAAACTATCTGGATCAAATACTGCGTACAGATAAAAAGTAAGAGATGTTGGTGCCCCAGGCTGCAGCTGCAAGCTGGAGAGAGACACGGTGTTTACATGAACACCAACGGCCATGAGCAAAGGCAAGTTCCATACAGAAGGTCACCCTGACTAGCACTCTCCAACAGAACCCTTGCAATGATGGGAATGAAAGGTAACTGTGTAGAAACTCAGGAGCCCTCGGCAATGTGTGGCTCTTGCATATCTGAAATGTAAGGATGTGACCAGAACTGAACTTTAACTTTAATTCATTTTCACTTAAATGTAAGCGGCCACATGTGGTAGCTAGTGGCTGCCATGGTGGTAGTGTTGGTCTACAGCAAAGGGATGAAAAGAACTGAACTGTACAAATAAAAGTAAGAACAATGAAGCTAGAGATGGCTCAGAGGTGGCCCAGTGGTTAAGAGCACTTAGTGGTCTTGCAGAAGATCCAGGCTTGGTTCCCAGCACCCACATCAGGCACCTCACATCAGCTTGTCTCCCCAGCTCCAGGGGATCTGAAGCCCTCCTCTGGCCTCTGAGGGCAATGCACTCATGTGGTGCACATACAGAAGCAGGAACACACATATACTCATCATAAATAAAAATAAACATAGAAAGATGAATGAGAGAAGCTCTGAGAAAGAGGACTTACCATCTCCCTCTTCTCCATAGGCCAGAAAAGGAGGGATGGTGATGATACGCTTCTCCCCAACACACATGCCCAGCAGCCCTTTGTCCATTCCTGGAATCAGCCATCCAATTCCCACATATGTGTCATAGGTTTTCATGCGATTGTGGCTAAAAGAAAAAAAAAAAAAAAAAAAAAAAAAAAAAAACAGGGAGGAAGCAAGTTCCATACCATTTCTAATTCAGCCCTTGGGGTTTTTGCTTCTCAAGTCTCAGGTAAACAAAGAACCCACACGCATCCCTAGTGACAGGCATTTCCCATTTTTGCTCCCTGATATTAGGAAGAAGCAAAAAGCTCGTATTTTAATAGCAGCAGTCAACAGCTATCCCACTCATGGAACATTCTGTCATCACAGAAAACCCCAGAAAGTTCCCCGGTTTTTATCCTAGCCTCATACTGCTCTGGAGTTTCATTTTTCCCCTTCTCTTTTCATGGGAGAGCTATATGAATGAGTCAAACACCCATGAGCTCACTGGGAAATGTGGCTCTTCACTTAAGTGCAGATCTTCAGATATGGTTTACATGAAATCAAGATCGTTTTTAATTTTTTTCTAAGGTGTTAAATTTTGACTCTGGCACCACGGAGAATCAGACACTAACCAAAACTATCAAAACTATATGGGATAGGATCTGGTACTGGGTATAGTTTGGTAGGGTACATTTTCTGGTTTCCAAATGGGCACAAAAAGAAGACATGAGAGAAGGAACCAGAAGGAGGCAAACGGCATTTCACACGCTGCCACCAACAGTGGGAATTACCTGGAATCGAACAGTGTCCCGTCCAAGAACGTTCCGTTGTAATGGTACCTCACAAAATCAGACACCTGGATAGTCCGAGGACAAGTCGGGGGCTTGAAATACGTCTGAATCTGAACCTGGTCTTCAGAATTCCAAATATCCATCAGGAGCACATCAAAATGAAGTACCGAGTTTGGAGGGATCACACCAGCTAGAAATTAAAGTGAATTCACACTGCAAGGCTGCCATCTCCTGGCGATACAGAGATCCCTAGAAAGCAGGACCGGCTACTTTCTCCATGTTGAATCCCTCCCCCTCCCTCCAGGGGTGGGAGAAAGGAGGGACAGCAGGCCGGGGGAGCTAATGGAAAGGTTACAAGATTTACTTGGTTTTCCCCAGCGTTGTAAAGGTGTGAACAGTGGCTACGGAGGGGAACTGTGCTCTGAAGAGCTGCCTCTCAGGAGTTCAGGGCACTCAGAGATGCAGCTTTTATGTGGCATCACCCATGGTACAGTAGGCTTCTGACTGATCCTGGAGCTTCTGCGTCACTCACACCCCTTGAACCCCTCCTCCATGCTCTGTAAGTTACTCCAAAAAACTCACTGGTTCACCAGGCTGGATTTAGGTGGGAATCCTTGGTCTGCTATCAATGACCTAAGTGTGTTAAATAAACACTTCTTCACATCCCACAAGGAAAAAGTCCATTGAAGACTGCTATGTACCAGAAGTTAAAAGAATTCCAGTCCATCACTGATGTACAATTCCAAAAGGCCCGCTCTTCCTACATCCTTCCTCCAAATAAAATTAAAGTAAGTGAGAGAGAGGAAAGAGTCTCCTCTCATCAAGAGTTCATTAGATATTCCTGTGTTGGCCCTTTCTTCTATGTCCAAGAGATAAATCTACAATGGAAATGCTAGCTGTGGGTGTCCAGCCCTTCTTTTTCCCCTATTAAAGACCCCAAATTCTCCAGTCAGGTTGGCTGCGGAGCCTGCATGCAAATATGTCTATAAAAAGAGTGAAAACTTACAAACTCCTTCACTTCCATAGGCGAGGTTTGGGGGGATCGTCACGAAACGCCTCTCGTTTACGCACATCCCGACCAGGGCTTGGTCCATCCCTGCAATCAGCTGACCTTTTCCCACAAACACATTGAAGGTGGAGTCTCTGTCATAGCTGAAGATCCAGAAGGAAGGGAGAGAGAAACAAAAGCATCGTTACCCCCATAGAGAAAGCAGTTGCATGAAGGTCACAGTAAAGGAAACGGCCTACCAAAAAGTTACTGACCCAGGAAATGTTCTCACTGGGCAGTATTTGCAGAGTTGAGGTTTTCATATTAACTTGAATATTGCCAACAAATCCACTTAGAAATGATTGCCACACAAGCCTGACAACCTGAGTTTGATTGCCCCCGCCCCGACCCCACAGTGGAAGCAAAGAGTCGAGACCTGAAAGCTGTCCCTCTGATGTCCTAAGCACACCGAGGCACATGCAGAGGAGAGGGGATGCACACTATTAAATGCTGACAGGTCAGACAATAAATAACAAATCATAGCCGGGACATACACCCTCGTTTTTTCATGATCAATTCAGAAACACTTTCATCTTCTAGGAGATGATGGACTCGTGCTTTGAGAGATAAATAATCAAAGTCCAAGACAAAAAAAAAAGACACAGCCCATATGGAGCATCAGCTACAAGCAAGGCTGAGGGAAAAGGATCACAAGTTCAAGGCCAACCTTATGAGACTGCCTCAAAATTTAAAGGGAAAGAGGTCTGGGGATAGTGCTCAGCAGTAGAGTCCCCTAGTACCACAAGGCCCTGGGTTTATCCCCAGTATTGCAGAACAAAGAAAAGAGACGGGGTGGCCTTAGGGGAAATAACTGCAAAATAGAGAAAAATGAGCAAAAGGAAACTCGCTGCGGACCCTGGGTTACAATAGTAAACAGTGGGAACAACTCCAGGGTATGGCCCTGGCTGCATTTTACTCAGATGTACCATGAAATGTTCCGTGGCCCGATTCCGGATTCCTACTCACTCACACAAGAACGACAGTCACAGTCAGTGACGTGTAGGGACAATGGGGTGGTTCAGTTGGCAGAGGCACCTGCTGCCAAGTCTGACAAAACCTGGGTCCCCAGGACTTCCATGGTAGATGGAAGGAGAGACCCAACTGCTACAAGACATCCTCTGACCTCCATGTGTGTGCTGTGATAAACATGCATGCACGCTCTATAGGCAACAGTGTAAACTGGTGCCATTTTCCATTTACTCATATATAGATGATATGGAAAGATCTACGTTTTAAAATCCAAAAAGGAGAGAAAGACAATAAGTAATAGCATTCACTTCATGGGGCTGTACCAACCCTCCTTGCGAAGCGCCTGCCTTTTCCTCGCTTTCTCCTAATTAACAGTCTGAAGCGGTGGAGCAGCTTCCTCGAGACTTGCCCCCTCCCCCATCTCCTCCCAGTCTTGTACCACATTTTCGCTGCCTTCCTTTCTTCAAGGCCAGGGAACAGAAAGCAGGATTTCAAGACCACACTAGAGCACAAAGGAGCATGTGCCGCTTCTACCCACGGCAACCTTGTACCTGCACGCTGGCACAAACGCCACCTCCTGGAAGGCCAGCTCTACTTTTGCTTGAGCATGGCCATATCACCAAGCCATCCTCAAGATTACGCTAGCCAATCCGAAAGCAAAGCTTCCAAGGCTCCCCAGGCACAGCCTATGTTGGGAGCAGCAAGATCGCAAAGACAGGGAGGGGCGTTAGAAATGCATTCCTCGTCTGTAGAATGTCAACAGTTCCCAAGTGTAATGCAGTTTTTTTAAGTGCACACATTCTGTTCTAATGATGCTAGTTCATTTTCTAAGAATTGAATATTCTTAGAAATAAAAAGGCATTGAATCCTATTTAAAAGTCCATTAAACTAAACTAAAATATTCAAACAATCATTTTGGTGATAGAAGAATATTGTAGGCACCGCTGACAGATCAAAAATCATTCCACATCTTTACACGTTGAGTATACAGAATTTGCAAATTAAATTGAGAGTAGATTAGGGCTGTGTTTTATTTTATTTACTAGTCTTTATTAAGTTTTTTCTTTAATTTAATTTATTTTATGTGTATGAGCGCTTTGCCTGCATGTATGTCTGTGCACTACACGCATGCCTGGTGTCTACCTCAGATATCCTGGAAGTGGAGTTATGGACAGCTGTAAACCACCACATGGGTACTGGGACTCAAACCTGGGTCCTCCCAAAGAGCAGCCAATGCTCTTAACGCAGAGCCATCTCTCTGGCCCTATTTTATTTTTAAGAGCTTCAGACATGAGCACTGCATCTACTTCTCTCCCACCTCTCCCCTCCCCCTCACCCCCTCCAGGGTCCTGCCAAATTTATTCTCCCTTATTTAACTATTATTGTTCCGTGTATACACATATTGAAGGAGGGCCAGGAGAACGGGAGCTGATGAGGAAACCACATGTGGGACCCTTTCAGAGGGCCTGCTTCTTGCTCCAAGGGGTTTGAGGGCCAGGGAAGGAAAAGTCTACTCAGGTGAGGATCCTAGTCAGACCACTCAGGGAGAGAAGGAAAGAGGGTGCAGGAGGGAGAATGCTACGGAGCCTCTAAAAAGGGTGACCCAGAGTCCCTGAGTGGTCTCTCACCTTTAGGGCCCCTTCAACCCCCTAGATGGGAGCGGTTTGTTCTAACAAAGGTTTGTCCTTCTGTTCTTTCTGTCTCTCTGGGTAGCTCACAACTCTTTCTCTGCATCTGCAGCACTGAGATCCCCACCTATCACTTTTACTATCTGGGCTCCAGCCAAGTTCTCCACTTTGGCAGCCCTCTGACTCCCAAGTGTTACTTTCTTGGCCAAGTAGTTCCTCCTTTTCATGATTCAGTCTTCTACCTTTCCCAGAAGTCCAACGCTCTGGCTATCCCAGAGAGTAAACTCTGTGGATTCCCTAGATGACCGTGGCTCACCCCAACACTCCTCTGTGTATGTATGTGTATATATAATGAATATATACACATTTATACATCTAGCACTTCTTATATGAACATATGCTATGCAATCCCCAGGCTGATCACTTGGGACTGGACACCCACGCAGGAGCTCACGCATGGAAGAAACTGATGCTCTTAGCAGGCAGTGACCATGTGTAGCTCTTCATCTCGGGGTGAGACCCCCGGCAACACTGGCATGTCAGCTGGTATTGTCATTATGCTAGATTTGTTCAGGCAACCATACTGTTGCTATTTCATGGATGTGTTTTCCTGTCATACCTAAGGGACACTATTTAATAGCAGGCATCCTGGGCCTCTGGCTCTCACAATCCTTCTTCATGCTTTTCCCAGAGCTTGAGGTGTAGGGGCTACATCACAGATGTATCAGTTCGGGTTGGGCACCACATAGTCACTTATACTCTGCACTTTTGGCCAGTCGTGGGTCTCTATAATAGTCTCCATCTGCTGTAAAAAGAAGCTTCTTTGATGAGGTATGAGGGCTATGGTCATCTGTGGGTGTAAAGATAATCATTTAGAATGCAGCTAGAAATGATATTGGTTTAGGAAAATGGTGGTAGTAGGTTCTTCTCTCAGGTCTATGACCTTTCCAGCCGTGGGAAGTTGACTAGGTTTACAGTACCAGGCATGCTTCCCTCCTGTTGAGCAGGACTCACGTCAAATCAGACAACCCTTCACAGCACTCCTCTCCTACTATGCCCATTTCTAGACTCCTTTTCCTCCATCTCCATCCCACCATAGTTGCTTTCTTATGGGTTCTTCAGATCCTTCAGATTACATACTCGAATCCAAAGATTCGGAGCTAGTGTCCACAAAGAAGAGGGAGCACATGGTGCTTCTCTTTCCATGTCTGGTTGACCTCACTCAATGTAACTTGATGCACATTTTCAATAGTAACTACTATTTACAGAACATTTCTTATACAAAATGTAGCAAAGTGAGCTTTTCACAAAGAGCTTGAATCCTCCTAATCCTTGAAATCCTCATCATCTTTACACAACACAGGTAGGTACTCAGACATTCAGTCTCCCTGGTAGTTAAAAATTTTTTTTCCAAGCTTAAAATTTAGCCAAGTGGGAAAAAACAAAAATGTAAGAATCCAGGACTGTCTAATCCAGGACTCAGCTCCTGGCTGGCACAGGCCTCTGGAGGCTCTGCAGACTCACAGGATTATTAATTCCTTTGATGATCAGCCTCACAGTATTAATTCCTTCCTTTGATGGTCACACAGCACTGTGAGCAATGATGCAAAAATGTATTACACACACACCCAGACACATAAAGCTCTAACAATACGAAACCAATGCTATCTGTTGCTTAAAAGACTGGCCATCTGGAAAAACTGAAGTTGCTCTAGATTTGTGCTGATCATTGCAACTGGCACAAACTCACGCGAAGCACCAAGCCCAGAACTGGTCATGAAAATCATTTCTGCAGTGCTAGAATAAGCACTTATGCAGCCTGCCCCACTGTCCAGCTCATTCACACCTTTTATGGATGTCCCAGTTGGGGTCCTACAGGAAACAGATGGCTCACCCAGCCAGGCCATTCCAGGGAGGCCTAATGAAGGGGCTGTGCACAGCTAACATTATACTCAATGGGGGAAAGACCGGATGCTTTCTCCATGTGCTCATAAATAAAATAATGGTGCCTACTTTCCCAGTTCTAGTCAACCAAGTCCTGGAAAAACTGGTGAGAGCAATCCAGCAAGAAAATGAAGCAGAAGGTATCTGAGCTGGAGAGAAGAAAGGTAAGCATCACTGTGACTACACACGAAACTGCTAGAAATAAACCAAGCAAGGGCCCCAAAGAACTATGCACTGAAAAATAAGGGAAATATTGCTGAAAGAATTTCAAGAGGGCTGGCAAGGCAGTTGCTCCAGTGACCCTTATCACCAAGCCTGTAATGTAAACAGCTCCAGCTGTCATAGACCAAGCTGTTCCAGCCACCATGACTTTCCAGCCTTCAAGGACCAAAATCTCTACATGACTGTAGCCGGAAGTTTTCCTGTGTCCTGCAGCTGCTTGGTCCCAAGTAAACACGCAGAGGCTTAGATTAATCACAAGCTGTTTGGTCTGTGGCTCAGGCTTCTTGCTAGCTAGCTCTAACATCTGAAATTAACCCATTTCTATTCATCTATGTGTTGCCATGTGGCCATGGTGTTACCGGTCTGCTGGCATGTTGCTCCTTGGGCGGCAGGCTGGTGTCTCCCTGACTCCATCTTTCTTCTCCCTGTATCTTTGCTTAGATTTTTCATTTGGTTATAACCTGTCTTGCCATAAGCTGGAGCAGCTTCTTTATTAACCAATGGTAGCAATACATATTCACAGCACATAGAAAGACCATCCCACAGCACATGACAAAATAATCCTCTCCTTCCTGAAGATGCCTCTGTCAGGCATTTTGTCCCAGTGACAAGAACAGTAAGTAATACACCATATAAGGGAGTCATATCTAGAAAAATCTAAGAAGTCTTATAAGTCAACAACAACAAAATGACCCAACTTAAAAAAAAAGAGAGAGAGAGAAAACTATTTCAATAGACATTTCTTCAGATAAGAAATACAAATGACCAATAAGCATATGAAAAGATGTTCAATATTAACAAGCAACAAGGAAATACAAATTAAAACCATAATTGTTTTCAGAGCACTGACCACCTGCATGCCCTCCTCTGGCAAGTGCAGGTGGCCAACATTCTCCCAAGGAGACAACTCAGGTCTCGATGAGTTAAGTACCAGCCAGTGCACAATCACTGGCCTTCAATTCCTTACCTATCATTCTGACTCAGAACAATGAATAAAAGCATGTGTCGAATCCTGTGCTGTCCATATAGTAGCCACTAACCACATGTAGCAACTGAGCACTCAGAACAGGGATGTGCTGCCAACCAGAATCTAAACCACACAGCCTAACATGAATCTCAAGCAGCTTGGGTTCCAGGTTCTGCTGTGATCTACACAGATGGACCCACTCTAGAACGCAAAGACTGTCTCCACTACCCTAGAGAAATCAAGACCCACTGGCCCTTCTTACTGGCCTTGGTTTTGGGTAGGAGGAAAGTTCCATGGACAGCACTGGAAGCCAAGTCAAAGAGTCTGGGATAGGCCCTTCCTCGCCAAGGGGGTGAACACAGTCAGGGCATGAAGTCACAATAGCCCAGACTCTACCCTTTCCCACCAGGCTCCAAAGCAGGTATTTTTACCTAGAGATTAGGAAGCAGAAAATGAACCATCTGGAAGCCATACCAAAGGACTTCAAATGCTACCTTCATATGTGGTGATATTTTTATTTGTGCTGAAATGTGATTTTATTTGTATGTTAATAAATAAAGTTTGCCTGGACATCAGAGGTCATAGCGAGCCATAAACATAAGTCAGGTAGTGGTAGCACATGCCCTTAATCCAGAGTCTCTGTGTGGTCAAGGACACAGCCAAGCATGGTGACACACGCCTTTAATCCCAGTACCAACCATAGAGTCCTGGAGGTCTATATAGACAGGCAGTGATGAGGAAGTTATGTGGCTGGACTTGGAGCCAATGAGAAGGCAGAACAGGAAGACAATAAAGCGCAGGTTAGACAGGAAGAAGGTCTCTCTGGGGAAGAAACGGTGAGGTGATAAGCTAAGGCTAGTCGTGGGTATTCGCTATTTCTCTGATCTCTTCGGCTATTACCCCTGTATTTGGCTCTGTGTTTCTTATTTACTAAGACTGTTTAGAATTTTGTCTACACTCATAGGTAGCCTCTTCTGCCTCTTGGGCTATGCTGGCACCACTACCCTCTTCCCCTAAACTCTAACTTTGCCTTCTCTGTGGCTTTCTTTAAGAATCTGCCCATATCCACTCCCTCTACTGCTGTTTCTCCTTCCTCAGTCCTGAATCCTAGGTTGACCTCAGCGACTCTGCAGAATCCTAGGTTGACCTCAGTGGCTCTGCGGCTGACAAACCCAGGCTTAAATCCCAGCTCTGACTTCAAGCCAGTCAATGCTCTTCTCCAGGCCTCTCAGTTTCCTCATCTATAGACAGAACTAAGGGGGCTGGAGAGATGGTTCAGCAGTCAAGAGTGCTTGCTGCTCTCCTAGGAGACCAGGGTTCGGTTCCCAACACCCACACTGGGCAGCTCACAACTGCCTATATATAATTCCTGTCCCATAGGATCCAACACCCTCTTCTGGCCTTTGTGAGCACCCACATACACATGCTCATACACACAGATACACACAGAAATATGTAATTATTTTAAACAGAATAAATTTAATAATTAAAATTCAATTTAAAAAAAACAATGATAGCAATATTACCTCAGGTCAGGCAGGGAGGCCACTAAAAAACACAGAAAATAACCAGTGTAGATGAGCATGTAGAGAAACTCAAACCTTGTGCAATGTTGGTGGGAATGCAAAATGGTTCAGCTACTATGGAAAAAGGAATTTCATCAAAAAATTTAACTCAGAGGTAAAAGAAGACCCAAGAACCCTTTTTATCCAAAAGAATTAAAAACAGAGACTTGCAGAGATATTTGTGCAAACATGTTCACTAAAGCATGATCCACAATGGCCTAAAAAATGGAAGCAAGCTAAATGTCCAATAACTAACAAACAGGAAAAATACACAAAATGAAGGAAATAAATAAAATAAAGGAAATCGTATGATTTGCTACGTATTATTAAAGTACCTTGAGGACACTTCATTAAGTGAAATGAACTAGTCAAGAAAGATTAACATGTATGATTCCACAAAGTACATGAGCCAGACATAAGCACAGGACTTTATAATCCCAGTACCTGATCAGCTAAGGCAGAAAGATACCACGTTTGAGGCCAGCCTGGGCTACATAGTGAACTCCAGGACTGCCTGAGGTCTAGTGTGGAATCCTGTCTCAAAAATAAAACATAAAAAAAAAAATTAAACTCATAGAAAAAAAAGTAAAATGTAGTCACCTGGAAAGTGGGGTGCAGTGAAAATGGGGAGGAATTATTAGTGCATCTGGAGTTAGAAGTTTTTAAGAAAAAAACGTCCTAGAGATCAATCACATATCAACATGCATGTAATTCACACTACTACTACATACTTTTAAACGGTTACAAAAGTAAATTTTACTTTCTTTTAGCAAAGGGGCTGCATGCACAGGGCTGATGCAGAGTAATTCGGGGGACAGAGCATCAATCAGCCCATGGCCGAGAAGGGAGTGTCTTTATTACACTTGTGCCAGGAAGGACCCAGGGAGTTTGGGTAGCTAAGTGACACACGACTAGAGCTGGGACCTTTGGTTTCAGGACACAAACTTTGTTAACCCCACAGACAGGGACTAAAGATTACTACTTCACTTCCTCGAAGGGCCCTTCCTTATGTCTTAAGGCTGAACCCAACTAAAGCCAGAGGACATGTGGTCTGGAATGTATGGTCCAAACAGGGGAGCCTTGCAGAGCAAATCGCCAGTGAAGCTGCTGAAAAGTGGGCCCAGAAAGGCTCAGGGAAGCCAAGGGGTGGTGGCAAATGCCTTTAATCCCAGCACTCGGGAGGCAGGCCAGGCACATCTCTGTGAGTTCGAGGTCAGCCTGGTCTACAGAGTCAGTTCCAGGACAATCTCCAGAGCTACACAGAGAAACCTGTCTTGAAAAAAAAAAAAGGAAGGAAGGAAGGAAGGAAGGAAGGAAGGAAGGAAGGAAGGAAGGAAGGAAGGAAGGAAGGAAGGAAGGAAGGAAGGAAGGCAGGCCAAGGGAAACAACACATCTAATCTAATCTAACACCCTGCCTTTCCTCTCCATGGCTCACTCACTGCTAGTTTCTGTCAATGCCTCCAGAGGGTGATGGGATCTGTAGTACCTCCCAGTGACATTCTTCAAGATATCTAGGACAAGACCTATGCAAGTCCAAACCAAATCCCAACATGGAGAGAAAAGAACTTTCCACTCTAGATGCCGGCCACTCCCAATTCTTGGCTGCAGGAGAGGAAAGGTCAGTTTCCTCTAAGAGTTCCCATGGTATGTCTACCATGCCCAGTGGAAGGCCACACACCCATGAACCTTTTGGCAGCACCAATTTGTGTTGATGGAGAAAAAGAAAGAAGACACAAAGTTGGGTGGGGAGGGAAGAGGAGTAGGTCTGGGAAGGCTTGTGGAGGTGAATATGATCAAAATACATTGCAATAAAATTTTTAAAAAAAGAAACAAGTTCAAGGAAAAAAAGAAACAGTGGATTTTGAGGATGAAAATATTCTGTATTTTTAAAAACATTATAAGGTATTTTAGACAAGATTTAGATTTTTGTCCTTTAGTAAGACCCTGAATTTTGATTAGAATCACTTAGAAAAGAGAAGCATATGAAGATGTCAGATTATACTTCATGAGACATCATACATAAAAATAATTTTAGGTTCCATAGATGAAATTTCATGGAACTGTTTTCCATTTGTACAAAAAAAAAAAACAAAAAAAAAAAACAAAAAAAAAAAACACCAAACCACGCTGGATGGTTGGTTCTAGAGAGTTATCTCTGACTCCAGGAGATCTGAGGTGTTTTCTATAAATGACTGAAACTGCAAAATGAAGTTAACATTTAAGAAAGTAGGGGGGGGAATTTAGCTAGGGGGTGTAACTCCGGAGTAGGGTGCTTATCTAGCACACACAAAGCCCTGGGCTCAACCCCCAACACCATGACCCCTTGACAGCTCAGATCTGTGTCCTAATGCTCAGGTGGTGGAGGCAGGAGGATCAGAAGTCAAGGTCAGCAAGTTTGAGACTGGGTCTCAAAAAAGAAAAGGGGGTCGGGGGGACGGGACACACAGTAGATTCAGCCAGGACACTATTGCTGGAGGCAAGTAAAGCCCGTGAGACTCCACTCAGTACACTGTCTACACAGAAGCACATTATTTTACAACGTATCACTTAACGTAAGTAAGCACTCTGTGTCTCCATTCTTACAGTGTAAATAACAGGCTGTGCCTCTGAATACAGGTTTTTCTACAGCCGGAAAGAACATCTGAAGGAACAAATGTCAAGCTGGGTGGGCTGGTACATGCCTGGAATCCAAGCACTGGGGAAACTGAGGCAGGAAGATTGAAGCCAGCCTGGGCTACACAGCAAAACCTTCCCTCCAAAAGAAAACTGTTAATAAAAATAAATAGAAGAGAGATGACTCCGTGGTGAAGAGGAGTTCATACTGCTGTTGCAGAGGACCCCGCTGGGTGGCTCACAGCCAGCTATAATTCCAGTTCCAGCGAGTCTGACACCTGGCCTCTCTGGGTACCTACAAGTACATGCCCATATCCAAGTGAACACGTATCAATCTAAAATAAAACAAACAACTCTTTTTAAAAAAAATAAAAGAACAAATAGTGAGATGAATCCATAAAGCCTCACATGCCTTCCCCTCCAAAGGGATTAAAGGAACAGTAAAAATGGCCAAAATAGCCCAGGGATGACAATAAAACTCTGGAAAAAATTAAAAGCAACTAGGAGAACAGAGTGGATCCAAATGAGGAGACACAGATCGGAGAGCGTGGAACACAAGATATGGCCAAAGGCCCATCCGGTGGGCCTCCTAACCCTGGAGAGGCCAGAGCAGAGCAACAGGAAGAACCACACCTGCCTGAGAGCGCCTTCTCAATTCTTAGCAGCTCGGCAGCTAGAACTCTAAGTTTGAAATACCTAACCAGTGCAAATACATCACTATTATTTATTTGTTGTACCTGGAATTGAATCCATGGTCTCACGTACTTTTAATTTTTTTTTTTTTTTAGTGTGTATGAGTGTTTTGCCTGCATGTATATCTGTGTATTGTGTGTATGCCTGGTGCCTGTGAAGACCAGAAGAGGGCATCAGATCCCCTGGAACTGGGATTCCAGAGGGTTATGACGCTCCATGGTGGGTTCTGGAAATAGAACCCCGGTCCTCTGAAGGGCAGCGGTGCTCTAAACCACTGAGCCATTTCTTCAGCCCCACGGCCTCACATTCCTATCACTGAACAAAACCCCAGCCTACATTCCTATTAATTTTTTTTAATAAATTGGTGGGGCTGGAGAGAAGGCTCAATAGTTACAAGAATTCATTATGCTTGCATGTCGGTTCCCACCACCCACATGACCATTCACAACTACCTTGTAACTCTAGTTCCAAGGGACCCGACACCCTCTGCTGACCTCCACAGGCTCCAGCATGCACATGGTGCCCAAACACTCGGGCACATTCACATGCACATAAAAATAAAAAATGTTTTTTTAAAAACTCAAATTAGATGGCATATGCTTAGACTATCCTTTGCTTAAATTACTCTTATCTCAGATCTAGAGAGACAAAAGAAAAATGGCCATCCCAGAGGAGACAGTCAATTCTCCTCTCAGTTCCGTTACACACATCAGCTAGGGGGAAAAGAGTCGGCTTGCTTCAAATTCTAGTTTAAGATTCTGTTTGGACAACTCAAAACTGAAGACAATGTTTTCAACGACGACGACAAAGACTACCAAGGCTAGTACGGCAGCCCCTGCCGCTCCAGTGGCTGAGGCAGGAAGATCTGCCGAACCCATGACTTTGAGCCAATCCTGGGCAACGCTGTGAGATCCTGTCTCAAAAAATAATCAGAACATGCATGGTGGCTAACACTTCCAATCCCTATACTTAAGAGACTGAGGCAGGAAGATGTCAAGTTTGAGCCCAGCTGGGGTGACATGGGGAGTCCCTCCATCTCTATCTCAAAACAACACACATACGCACACACAAAGGATATCCAAAACTTGTGGAAAATACCCAAGAAAAAGCAGCCCTGAGTATGAAAGCCACCTGAGATGCCTCCAAGTTAGCTCAGTTTCACCCACGCCAACTCAAGATGGCTGCCTCACCTGGGATCCGCTTCACAAGACAACTATGGTCCTGACATAGCAGCCCTTACTAAATGGGACTAAGACTCTCCTCCTTGCAGGGTGACTGGCCCCCTCCCATGGTGACATCCCTCCACTAAGAATGGATCCAGCTGCAGACTCAAAGGCGGACAGGGGAGGTCTGCCTTCCCTGCCTCCCATCCTCCACACCATACACTCCCAAAGGTGGCTGGCCTTCCCAGATGCTTTGTGCAAGAGCATTTCTCTCAAGCAGCCACGTCTACCAGCAGCTAATGGAACCTGGCAGGATTAAGACACCAGTAAATGATCTGGCAAGCTACCTGTCTGCTGCCCAGATGGAAAAATGAAAGAAGGTTGTGATGAAGGAAAAGAAGGGCGAACAGAGAGAGTGAGCAGGCGGGAGCTGGGATGACCTCCAGCGCATTAAATTATTAAAAGCAAACACTTCAAAGCAAAGTCAAGCTGTCACGTTCCTGTTACAGAGTATTCCTCTTAAACAATTGCCAATTAAAATGTTAGGTTCCTATAGATAATTCTTAACAAGGGCTCAGTCAGAAAAATACACCCAAATCAAACTATTCTTATGAATCTATAGTAACTTGCAATGCCCCACCAAGAGAATCAAAAGTCCTGCCCATAAATCTTCCCAGGGTGGGGTGTCTTGCCAACCTGCCAATAGCCTCCAGGGACCCTCATAGGAAGAGTACTTTCCCCTAAGTCAGAAGGAATCCCAAGGCTCAATACCTCACCAGCTGCACTCATACTCATATTCATACTCACCAGCGTCTCTGCTCTTGCCACACTACACTCACACTCTAAATTCTGCCTGCCTGTGAGTATGGCCTGACTAGCTGCTCATCATTTCTCTCTCCCTGTCCACCCTGACTCTATCCCAGGTGCTACCCAGCCCAATGGCTCTTCTCTAAGGACCAGGCCTACTGAAGGGATGCGCCTGAATCCCAACTTCAACAGACTTAAAACCGAATGCCTATGCAGAAGACAGCTCACCCAAATGGGACCAACCAAATTGTCTCTCAGGTAACCAAATTGTCTCCCAGGCACCTGAACTTGAGATAGAGTCTGCTTAGTCATGAGTATAGCATGGAAAGCTGACTCTCCTCTGAGGAAAGCTTCTATGCAGCCTCTTGGGGATCTGGAGAAAGTCATCAGAAATTCTTCCAATAATTCCCTCTGCTCTCTGCTCTAGAAGAGGTTTGGGTACTTTTCTCTATTATATCCCAACATTAGAAACTGAATTGAATAATTAATGCTAAATAAATTTGCAACAAGGTTAGGGTTTCCTACTCATAATCTATCCACTGAAGACCTCCTGGATACTCTACACAAAACCTCCAATAGCTACCAGGGCTTCTATGGAATGGCCCCTCCACACCTAACCAGCTCTAGGTTTTCTGCCTCCTGGTCCAACTATCCGGGCTTTTCTTTTCTCTCCTCTGCTTTTCTTTCCTTTTTCTGTTCCTTGGGCATACACTGTTCATGCCCAGGCTTTGCCTGTACCCCTTTCTCTCTTAAAGTCACTCTCTATGTTGAAGAAATAAAATCCCATCAAGCATCGGGTCTTCCCCAGCAGACAGAAATCCCTTCTCATTGGAACTGGCAGAGGCCTAGATGTCTGCCACTCACACAGCACTCTGCATGCCAGCTGACTTGCAGGAGGCACAGAGAGTCTACCACGGAGTCCAGGAATTAGTTATTATCAGGATGTCCAATGTCATCACATCTTTCTGTGCCTAGTGCTACATCCCCGCCTCAGAACCTCCCACTGCTCTACCTGTCTCTACAGCTCTCACCAACTTCCGTCTGGCTGCGTAACTTAGAGTATGTGTCCTTCCACTAGAAATGTGAGCTTCATAAAGTCAGGATTCTGTTTTCTTCACACTGCTACATCTCCAGTACCTGGAAGAGTAGGCTTTCAACAGGTATTTGTCTAATGAATACATGAATGGGTGAGTGAATGAAAATGTAGCCAAATGAGGTCCATCAAATCCATGATTCTTTTGGAGCAAGGGTTCTCAAAGGCCTGTCTTCAGGACAGCTGGATCAGTAGGGAACTTGTCACCAATGCAAATTCTTCTTGGACCCAAACCCCCGAGCTAGCAAATCAGAAACGGTGTAATGATCTCTCCAGGTGATTTTGATGCATTTAGTTTGGAAACTAGAGCAGTACAAGTTGAGCTACCCACCGAGGAATCAGTGGGCAGGCACATGGTACCATCAATCAAGTCCCTTGTAGGTCTGCAGATAAGCCTGAAGGCTGTGAATGAGCCAGTGCAAGGCACCTTTTGCCAGGACAATGGAAATGGAAACATATTCAACTTTGGCCCCAGAAGGAAATCAGAGCTCCCGAAAGTATTGTTCCCCTTACTCTCACGCCTAGGAATGCTATGGCACGCCTAAGATGAACCTGGGAAGGCTGGCCAGGAGCTCCACAGCCCCAGCGGGTGGAGGCTGCCATCTGCCTGCATCTGCAACAGTGGACATGGGAGCATATTCACAAGCCCACAGAGTTTAGTTAAACAAAGCCACATCCAAAGCAGTGGCCAAGGGCTGAAGGTCTGGTCATCTTGGTGACTGGATGTCCATATGCAGAAAAAGACAACAGAGACATAGAAAAAGAAAAAGAAAAAACTCATGGCACAAAAAACACTTGACGGCTTATGAGTCTACTCGGAATGCAAGTCATCAACTTCTTTTCTTTTTTTAACAGTTACTTATGGGGTGGGGCTTGAGTCACCAGGCATGGCACAAGCCTCTCGACTCACTGAGCCATCTCATCAGGCCAGCAGTGGCCATTTTCTTCTGGCAAAACCCCCCAGGCAGGCAAAGTTCAAACTCGTAGATTTCTCCTGTCTGCACACACTTTGCGTAAGACTACCACAGTTATGGGCTAGAGGGATGGCTCAGTGGAAACCTTCACAGTGCTCTATAGACAGACACGGCTGGGTTCCCAGCACTCACGCTGGGCAGCTCACAATTGCCTGAACTCCAGCTCTCGGGGATCCAAAAACCTCTGGCCTCTCAGGGCCCCTGCATGTGTCCATATCCATACACAGACACACAATTAAAAATAATAAAAATCTTTTTTAAAAGAGAGACTGTCACACTCATATCCCAACATTCCACAAATTCCAAAGGAAGAGAGACCCAAGAGGGAAACAATGAAGCGGCTTCTCAGTGTCTTGCCCTTCCCGTTCAGTCTTCCATCGGCAGCCACTTGTGAAAGGTGAACGTGCTCCCTGAGCCTAGGACTCAGTCTTCACGAACTTTCTACCTTAGACACGGTCCAAATCCAGAAAGCAATATTCCACCAGTCCTGGCTACTACACTGTTTCCTATAAATATGCAGAATTAAAAGTTTTTAAAGACTTTTTAATTGTTTTTAAATCTTCACCTCTAGCTTCCTCTTGCTTTTCCTCTTGTCATTTCCCTACTTTTCCTTCAATTCTTCCTCAGACCTCATTTCTGCATCACCATGCACCCACCTCCATACCCCTCCCCCACCAAACCCTCCTCCCTAGCTCCACGCTAGGACATTTCAGTCTTCCTTAGGTCTTCCCCTGCAATCTAGGGACTCCATCCTGACACCTCCCTCTTGCACACACACACACACCATATAGCTAACCCTTCCATGTGAATCCATCGCTTCTCTCTTTCCTTCCACTGCATTTATGGGCTGACTACAGAACACAGATTATGCTCATAAACTGCCTGCACTGAAATCCCCACAGGACCACCTGATTCTTAGGTGTCTAGGGCATGTCATTTGACATTCTTCGCCTCACTTTCTTCATCTGTAATGAGATACCTTCCTCACTGTCTTGTGAGGACAGATGCATTCTTCTGAGATGAAAATAATTAAACGATGTAAGGCACAGGGTAAAACTAGGTCTGGCCTTTTGTAAGACAGCGCAGGCCGGGCTATTCTCACCGTGCCTAGCTCCCCATTTTTAATTACTTGGTTAAGCTAAATGACAGGATCAGAGAAAAACGTAAGAGACTAGACCTCTTGAGGGTAGACAGGGTATGCTATGGTAGTATCAAGGTGTTCTTTCCACTGTCCTATACTGCCTCACAGTGGCAGCCACCCCCTGTTCTAATGGAAATTATTAATTACCTTCAGTTCAAGAAAAAAAATCATTCCCTATTTAATGATGAGAGGAACAAATCAAAGAATATACAAATAATCAATGAGCACATGAAGAGATACCCAACATCTTTAGGGAAATGAGGATCAAAACCTTGTAGATGGGTCAGCAATACAGCTCGGTCAGGAACAGAGATTGCCAGCAAGCCGACACCCTGAGTTCAACCTGTGCATCATACCCAGGATGCACACAGTCAAAGAAGAGACTCAATGCCAGCAAGCTGAGCTCTGACCTCCACACTTGTACTGTGGCATGCACGTGCATGTACAGTCGAGTGTGTGTGTGCGCGCGCGCGCGTGCATGCACACATGCACAATAAATAAATAAATGTGATTTGGGAATTTGGGGGTTTTTTTCCAAGACAGGGTTTCTCTGTGTAGCTTTGGAGCCTGTCCTGGATCTCACTCTGTAGCCCAGGCTGGCCTCAAACTCACAGAGATCCGCCTGGCTCTGCCTCCCGAGTGCTGGGATTAAAGGCATGCACCACTGCTGCCCTGTGGCATGTTTTGTTTTGTTTTGAGACAGGGTTTACTATGCAGCTCTGGCTGTCCTGGAATGGAACACACTATGTAGACCAGGCTGGCCTCAAACTCACAGAAATCTGCCTGCCGTTTGCACCACCATGACCAGAAAATGTCATTTTTAAAGACAATAAAAATGTTAAAAAAGAACATGAAGAAATAGGAACACAGAGGGAATGAATGATGGTTCAGTGCATTATGGAAAACACTGGACCTCAAAAACCTAGACACAGATACATGTGATTCAACAATTCCACTCCTAGGTATGTATATATCCAAAAGAAATGAAATGTATGTTCAAACAAATCTTGTATATAAATGTTCACAACTTCATTACTGACAACAGCTACAAACTATAAACAAAACAAATGTCCACCGAGTGACAAATAAAATGTGCTGTATCTACACAAGGTGTGTGTGTGTGTGTGTGTGTGTGTGTGTGTGTGTGTGTGTAGCCACTAAATGGAGTAAAGTTCCAACATGCTAACCATAGGTGAAACTTGGAAACATTACAGGAGGTAGAAAAAAAAAACAGACACAGAGCACCATAAATTGTATTGTATTATTGTATAACTCAATTTTATATGAATGTCCAGAGAAGTAGCTTCCAGAGAGCTTGGATGGGGGGAAGGAGATGGAAGGTGGGAGATGCCCAGCATTTTCCTGGAGTGAAGGAAACACTCTAGAACTAGATAGTTGTGGTATTTATACAACACTCTATGACCATATTAAAACTCACCAAATTGTATAACCTATTTTTTCCAGTGTTTTCTTTTTAACACATTATTCATTTATGGGGGGGGGGGTGTAACCATGACATTCATGTGGAGGTCAGAGGACAACTTGTGGGAGTCATTTCTCTCCTTCCACTATGTGAGTCCCAGGAACTGAACTCAGGTCATCAACCTTGGCAGCAAGTACCTTAACCACTGAGCTACCTCACCAGCCCTCGACAGTCGGAGAATTGCCTGCCATGGGAAAACCTCGGCGAAGCTGGCTGGTATAAAAGCTACTACAGAAACCACTGCATTACCAGGTCTTGGGCTATAACTCAGTAACAGAGAGCTTGCCTAGAATATCCAAAGGCCTGTGTTCAATCTCCCTGCGTGTCCCCCAAAAAATACCTAATGATAAAGATGACCATATCTAAGCACTTGCTCTATGCCACATAGTACCGACTAACTAAGTCGCTTTTACACACTCACTACCTGAAATTTCAAAAAAAAAAAAAAAAAACCAAGGGTGGCTGCTTGTATGTGTTCGTAAGCCCACTCAGGCACACAGCAGAGGCTGAACAGTTCCCTGCCTAGCGGGGTGGCTCACCACGAGGGCACAGCCTAAGGTTAGGAACAGCAGCCTGGGAGAGGAGAGGGGTTGGATGTGAGCGCAAGACTTGAAGACAGGTTATGTGGGCAAGCCCACAGGGCTGCCCTTGGCCATCTCTCCCAGCTTTTGTGAAGCCGGAAGGGGAAGGCGCAGGACGTTACACACAGGCACTGCATTTGAATTCCCGTAGCCTGAGTCTCCACCGTTTGCATAGGCCTCGCTGGTCTTGGTTACCTCGTTAGTTTTTTTGTTTTTTGTTTTTTTAATGAAGGCAAGATTCTTCTTGGAATTCCAAACATATTA
This sequence comes from Peromyscus leucopus, assembly GCF_004664715.2. Taxonomy (NCBI): domain Eukaryota; kingdom Metazoa; phylum Chordata; class Mammalia; order Rodentia; family Cricetidae; genus Peromyscus; species Peromyscus leucopus. Next base: position 75,328,823 of record NC_051065.1, on the reverse strand, counting down.
TAATGAACTCATGCATATTTATAGAGATACAGAACAGACCGGTGTCTAGTTCCTCAACAGTGTAGTACTGTGGCTGCGAATTTCAAACGCCTCCTCCTCCTCCTCCTCCTCGTCCTCAGTGCTACCACTGACTGGACACTCAAGGGATGAAATTCAGGGGCCGGGAGGGAGGGACCGTCAGGGAGGCAGCGGGCGGGCATCACTCATCTTGGAGGTCTCCTTGAGTGGCCATTTTACATGACTGTGTGAAAGCATGTGCCGCTGAACCGGTCAGAGAGGGAGGGAGGGACTGTCCCGACCCCAGTCTCCAGGTCCCACCTACCGCTGAGGTCCCGAGCGGGAGGCTCAGCCCAACTCCGGGGACAGAAGGAGGGCCGGCGGAGGTCCCTGGGGAGTGAAGGGGCACGGGGTACCTGGAGTCGAACTTCTGGCCATCGGGGAAAGTTCCCACGTAGTGGTAGCGCACGAAGTCGCCGCTGCGCACGGTGCGCGGACACTCATCAGGCACGAAGCGGCGCTCGATCTGAAGCTCCGAGCTCACACCCAGGCCCGCCACGGGCGCCGCCTGCCCGGTCACCCAAAGCAGCAGCAGGAGCAGCGACCGGGGCCGCCAGCCCCGGGCCCCGAACGCCATCGCACGGCCTGGACTGGAGCGCGCCGAGGGGTAAGGCTGGGTGCGCCGCAGCAGCGTTGCAAACGTGGAAAGGTCTCCCGGCTCGCCCCGGGCCGCAGCGCCCGCCCCCCGCCGTCCCGCGTCCGCCCCCAGCCCCGCCGAGGGGAGGAGCCGCGCCCTGGCGCAGGGGGGTCGAGCTCCCGGGAGTTCCTCTGCCCTCCCCGTGGCCAGAAGCTCGGAGAGGACCGCTGCGCTCGCTCGGACCGCCAGGCCCGGGCGCCTGAGCCCTGCAGGTCCCAGGAGACGTTCGGAGCGTCCAACGTGGCAGCGGATCCAGTTTCCCCTTGCTGCTGTGGGAAAGGAAGGAAATTTGAGTCTTTTTTAAAAAACTTAGTTACTGGGGTGTACGCAGTAAACAGGCTGGAACCATCCCCCGGGATGTCTTTGAGTTGCTGTGAGCTAATGTGATCAGTGAACGTTAAGTTCCCACACATGTGACAAGCGTGTGTAGGATCCCACAAGCTACTCACTAGTTAAAATGCATCCCTCGATTAATTAAAACTTCGGAATATTAAAAGTCAGTCAGTCCCCAGGGCTTTCTTAACGTTGTTTTGGAATGTTAACAAATAATCCAGATACCAAAAACCTAGAAAAGACATCAACAAAAGAGAAAAAGTAAACAATGGACAACAAACAAGTTTATTTTGTTAAAAAAGCAAACTCGCCTAAACCTGAGGGGGCTGAGTTAAAAAAAAAGAAAAGTTTCAGAGACATCTGCAAACTGAAAATAGGATACTTAGAAAATAGTATAGAGCTAATGATTAAAGTCCAGCAACCTCATAAGAAGCTACATGTGGCCCTCAAAAAACATGTTAGTTGTCAGTTTTTCTAATGTTTCAAAAAAGTCTAGTATATCCTGAAATTAAGTTACAAACAAAAGGATAGAGGAAAGAAGAAATCCATACTAACTGAGCTTCAAGCTAAATCAACAAAGAAAAGGAAAGGAAAAAAAATGCTCCACATTCCTTCCCTGGACCCTGAAGATCAAGACCACATCGAATTCTACTTTTAGAATCAAGCAACCCGAGAATCAACCAAAACCTTTCTTCACTCTCAGCTACCTGAGACTCTGAGAAGGCCTTCCTTTAACTAGTGTCCATTACCAAGCATTTGAAAGACAAGAGTTCAATCCCCAGCACGCACATATTCACAGCTGTCTGATTTTCAACAAAGGCAGCAAGAACACGCCTCGGATGAAGGACCAATTCTTCCATGAGTGGTGCTGGGGAGCTGAACATTCTTGCATGCCCAATGAACTAGAACCCTATCTCTTGCTGTACACAAAGGTCAACTCAAAATGGGTGTGTATGTATATACTTATATGTGTGTGTATATCTACATATATACATATATATGTACATAGATATCAGTGCATGCCTAACCTGTCCAAGGCTTTGGATCCAATGCCCAGCAGAAAGAGAAGGAAAAGGAGAAGAAAAAGAAGAGGAAGAAGGAAGAGAAGGAAGAGAGGAAAGGGGAGTCACCAGAACCTGGGAAGGAAATAGAAGAGGGAAGGACTGGAAAGAGGAAATTACTGGGCCAGGGGCAGTTGAAAGGACACATAATGATTTCAGATGCTTTATAAGAGAGATTCTTAAATTTTTCCTACACATAATTCCTTTCAACTCTGGTATATAAATATATAAAATAGGTATATAAATCAAATATTTACTGGTGATAAATCATAAAGAGTTTTATTTTAAAACAATTCTTTAATATGTATTTTTACCATTTATTAGAAATGACACCAAGTTTGTGAAATAATGAGGTGTTACTTGCTTGTTTTCACACAAAGAATTTTCACACAACAATGACTAGTTGATACTGACACTCCAGCATAACCGCCTGTAGTTCCTTAGGGAAATGGCGGAGCCTTAAGAGCCCCTCCCTGACCCATGATAAAGTGTGGATGACACAGACTTGTGCAGGTAACACTAGCTGCTACAAGCTCAAGAGTGCAAGAGCCACACAATCAAACATTATTCCACATACCATCCAAAAACATACTAACTCAATTATTACACACTGGCTGCTCTTCCAGAGGACCCGGGTTCAATTCCCAGCACCCACATGGCAGCTCACAACTGTCTGTAAGTTCAGATCCCCAGGATCTGACACCTTCACACCAATGCATATAAAATAAAGTTAAAATAAATTTTTTGAAAAAAGAGTAATTATTACGTGCTGAGAAACGGCGGTAGGAAAATAGCGAAAGTCTTTGTTTTCTATAACTAAACCATTGTGTTTCTATGAGAGTAAAAAGCATCATATAGTAAAAACACTGGAATTCATGTCAGACAGTGACGTCTAGTCTGTTTCAGAAAGTATTTGTTTGCTGTGGCAAGGCAAAGAGCACACAGTGCAGGTTCTGAACCCTGGTTGCATCAACATTAAGTGGTGAACCCAGGTGCTTCCAGAAATACCTCGGGTTCACTATGTGTTGGATTTTTAGTTGACTTTTGGTAGGTCACGTTCACAAAACATTGCCGGTTACACAGTTTTACAAGGGCCCTGTGCTGGCCGGTTTATGTCAGTTTGACATGGGCTGCAGTCATTTGAGAAGAGGGAAAGTGGAGAAAATGCCTCCATAAGATCAAGGCATTTCCTTAATTAGTGATTGATGAGGCACACGCCAGCCCCTTGTGGGTGGAGCCATCCCTGGGTGGCTGGTCCTGCGATCTGTAAGAAAGCAGGCTGAGCAAGCCATGAGGAACAAACCAGTAAGCAGCACCCCTCCATGGCCTCTGCATCAGCTCTTGTCTCCCAGGTTCCTTCAATAATGAACAGTGACGTGGAAACATAAGCAAAATACAACTTTCCTCCCAGTCTTAATTAGGGTTACTATTGCTATGATGAAACTCCATGACCAAAAGCAACTTGGGGAGGAAAGGGTTTAGTTAGCTTACACTCCCACATTGTAGTTTATCATCAAAGGAAGTAAGGACAGGAACTCCAGCAGGGAGGAAACCTGGAGGCAGGAGTTGATGCAAAGGTTGTGGGAGCCTGCTTATGGCCACAGTGGGTTGTCCCTCCCCCATCAATCACTAATTAAGAAAATACCTTATAGGTCTGCCTATAACTTGTATCAAGCTGACATAAAACTAGATAGGATGCAGGGCAGCATAGGCACACACCTTTAATCCCAGCACTCGGGAGGCAGAGCCAGGCGGATCTCTGTGAGTTCGAGGCCAGCCTGGTCTACAGAGCAAAATCCAGGACAGGCATCAAAACTACACGGAGAAACCCTGTCTCCAAAAACAAAAACAAAAACAAATTGGTAAGACAATAGACCCCTTGTCAACATGACACACAAACATCACTGTTAAGCCACGAGCTTTCTTTTCCTGTTCACCCCCAAGATCACACATTTATATCAACATCACAAAATAAAACCTTTTACAGACTTAAGAAGTTCTACATGTAGTCGGATTTTTCTTTGGTCCACTAGTTCACATAAAATGACACAGAGACTTATTATTACCAGGCTGGTCTACAGAGTGCGTTCCAGGACAGGCACCAAAACTACACAGAGAAACCCTGTCTCAAAAAACCAAAGGAAAAAAAATCCAAAGTCTCTTTTGAAATCCACAGTCTCTTTAAAAATGTAGTCTCTCGACTGTTGGGGGCCCAAAGGTGCTCCCACTCACAGATAGTTCTGGGGAAGCCAGGAATGCTGAACAAGTAGGGCTGTCTTTTCAAAGAAAATGTGTATAACTAGTTTTTCTACCCAGAAGGCTGGGAATGGAGGTGAATAATAATAACCTGGTGGTCTGTGTTATCTGTTGGGCCAGGCCATACCAAGCTCCTACAAGCAGGACCAAAAGCGGCTAATCGTCTAGGTGACCTTTGCACTATCTGTGTGGTCAGAGGTTCCCCCAAGCTCCCACCACCAGAACTGGAAGTGGTTAATAGTCCAGATGACCTGTGTGCTATCTGTATGACTGAGACCACACCAGGTCCCCCCCTAGGCCCTTAAGATAACACATGCAGCCTATCTCTGCTCAATTTCGTAGATGAAGTGACATGCACTTTGAAGAGTTTCGATGTAGTTATGCCTCATTGTGCACAGGGGGTTGTATTGATTGTACTGGGAAACTTTTTTCCAGATTGTACTATACTTAAATATGCCTATAATAAACCTCCTGATTTCAGACTCTAGGTTTGAACCAGCACCAGCTACCTAGGTTGTGTTAAAGCTGGATTTTCTTCTTGCCTCTTACTACCATTCCTCTGCCAGCCACAGGATTTGTACCAACTCCACATTCAACAAGTCCTATAAAATAAATAAATCAATTAATTTCTTATTTTAAGAAGGAAGAGCCAGGGCACAGTCACAAACAAATCATAGTAAAACTGAACTCCAACTGTGTAAATAACTTGGTGTCCAGTGTCTGGGATCCACTCATGATCTTCTGGGCTCCTCCAAAGGGTCGGAGTCACTTCTCCATTTCCTTTCTCTGCAGCCAATGAAGATTGTCTCCTAAACTCAGGCTGGCTCCTCTCCAAAGCTGCTGCTCTTCTTGGTGGTCAGACCATGGTCCTGGCATCTCCAAAATGCTGGGGTCTTCTGCTGCAGCTAGGCTGCACTTTCACAAATAGCTTCTCCTGTGTTCTCCTCAGGGACTCAGTTCTACCACGCAGTGCCAAGCCTCAGCTATTCTCCATGACCTTCAAAACCTATACCACTTTGGTGAACATTACCCAAGTTCAGCCTCTAGAAAAGGTACAACCTTGGCCACTTCTGGAAACTTTCTGTGTGCTAACTCGAAGAAAACACTTCCCAGAAGATTTTACCTCAGTGATGTCGGTCTCTTCTTTTTTTTTCTTTTTTTTTTAATGTACACAGTGTTCTGTCTGCACATATCCATGCAGGCCAGAAGAGGGCACCAGATCTCATTACAGATGGTTTTTGAGCCACCATGTGGTTGCTGGGAATTGAACTCAGGACTTTGGGAAGAACAAGCAGTGCTCTTAACCTCTGAGCCGTCTCTCCAGCCCCGTTGGTCTCTTCTTAATCACCACCTATTTCTCAGCTCCAGCACTGATTATCCCAGCAAAGCAAAGGTTTCACTTTAGTGGTTCTGGTATCTTGTTGATCACTGCTTCTTCAGCCCAAGCTAGCCAGAACCACAGATTCTTTTTTTATTTTATTTATTTATTTTTTTTTAATTAAAACTGTCTGGCCATTAGCTCAGGCTTTCCATTGACAAGCTCTTATGTTTAAACTCAGTCCATTTCTGTTAATCTGTATGCTGCCACATGTTCCGTGGCTTTACCTGTGTGCCATTACATGCTGCTCCCTGGACAGCAGGCTGGCAACTTCTGACTCAGCCTTCCACTTCCCAGAATTCTCCTTGTCTCTTTATCCCACCTATACTTCCTGCCTGGCTACTGGCCAATCAGCTTTTTATTTATCAACCAATCAGAGCAACACATTCACAGCATACAGAACATCCCACAGCACCTCCCCTTTTCTGCCTAATCAAAAAGGAAGGTTTTAACTTTAACATAGTAAAATTACATATAATAGAACAGTTATCAAGCAGTAATTACAGTTACAATATCTAGTCTATTTGTATTTGGCAAAATTAAAGAAAATATTCTATCTATCCTATATTTGTGAGTTTAAAGTTTCATGTCTAATTTATCTCTTATCATAACCAGGGAAAATCATAATTAGAACTATCTAGTCTTCAACTATATCACATATTCTTAACTTAGAATATGCAACAGCCCCAACAGAGTAACTTAGAATATGCAACAGCCCTAACAGAGTCTCTGAGTGACTCTCATACTTCCCTCTGAAACGTCACAAGCCAGGCCTCCATCATCATCTGCATTTCTCTCAACACTCATATCTTCCAAGCTCCCACAGAACAGCTTACCAAGCTTCAACACTCAATAGCTTTTCTAGCCCAAAGTTCCAAAGTCCTTCCATAATCCTCCCCAAAACAACATGGTCAGGTCTGTCACAGTGACACCCACTGTCCTAGTACCAACTTCTGGCTTAGTTAGGGTTACTATTGCTGTGATGAAACACCATGACCAAACACAACTTGAGGAGGAAGGGGTCTATTTAGCTGACACTTCTACACTATAGTTCATCATCAAGAAAGAAAGAAAGAAAGAAAGAAAGAAAGAAAGAAAGAAAGGAAGGAAGGAAGGAAGGAAGGAAGGAAGGAAGGAAGGAAGGAAGGAAGGAAGGAAGAAAGAAAGGGAGAAAGAAAGAAAGAAAGAAAGAAAGAAAGAAAGAAAGAAAGAAAGAAAGAAAGAAAGAAAGGAAGGAAGGAAGGAAGGAAGGAAGGAAGGAAGGAAGGAAGGAAGGAAGAAAAAGAAAGAAAGAAAAAGAAAGAAAGAAAAGAAAACAGGACAGGACAGGAACTCAAACAGAGCAGGAACCTGGAAGCAGGAACTCATGCAGAGGCCATGGAGGGGTGCTGCTTACTCACTTGCTCCCCATAGCTTGCTCATCCTGATTTATTATAGAACCCAGGCCACCAGGCCAGGAGTGTCCCCCACCACAATGGGCCCTTCCACACCTACTAGCTTATCTACTTACAGCCTGATCTTCTGGAGCCATTTTTCCAACTGGGGTTCCCTCCTCTCAGATGACTCCAGCTTTTATTGACTTTGATAAAACTAGCCAGCAAATTCCCCAAGTAACTTCTGGTCATGGTGTTCCATCACAGCAATAGTCACTCTAACAAGTTAGGCCCCATATTCAGTTACATGCCCCCACAGAGGGTCCTAATTCACACTTCACAAAGGTGCATTCTCTACGACTATGACAATGAGCTGCACAAAAATAAGTCAAATATTTCAAATTAGCTGGTATGCATTTGGAATGTTTCCAACTTGGAGAAATAATGAAAGTCTGCGATGACACCCAATCACACTGATCATTGTACACTGTACATATGTATTGAAATATTGCACTGTGCCGGGCAGTGGTGGTGCATGCCTTTAATCCCAGCACTCAAGAGGCAGAGGCAGGCGCATCTCTGTGAGTTCGAGGCCAGCCTGGGCTACCAAGTGAGTTCCAGGAAAGGTGCAAAGCTACACGGAGAAACCCTGTCTCGAAAAACCAAAAAAAAAAAAGAGAGAGAGAGAGAGAGAGCAATATTGCACTGTAGCCCATAAGTTTGTGCAATTCTTATTTTTCAGTGTATTTTTAAATATTTTCTTTTTATTGGCATTAAATGATATTATACAAATGAATCCACCCTGGGACAAAGGCCGGTTGGAGGACTCCAGGGTGACACCAGCAAGGGAACAACAATCCCTCCTTTCCTGGCGGTGTAACCTCAGGCATCAAGGTGGATTCAGGCAAATTCATCAGGACAGAGTCTCGGGATGTCTTTGGCAAGGATGGGGAGCTGCACCAGAGCTGGGTCACTAGATTTATGATGCCCCTTGTCCCCTGAAAAAGTCCCTGTGCTCCCGCAGGGGGCTCTGAGGGCCAGGGATTAATGCAGAGTCTAAGGAGACAAAGTTTCTAGCTGAGTTCTGAGAAGCTATTTTGACAAAGATCTTCAGGTCACCCCTGGATGGTACAGATGGTTGCACACCTATTCTTGCAGCCTTGATCCTTCCTAAGAAGTGCCTGGGATCAGATACCCCTACTCCAGGCAGTGGTCCACGAAGCCCAGGGCCACCTGGGGTGGATGGTGCTGGGACAATGTGGGTTAGGTTGTACCCTCTCTCTAGCAAACGGGGAAACCTTTGGCTCAATTTCCTGTGCAGTCTCTGGGTCCCCAGGCTAAGACTAGGAAATCAGAGCAACTGGCCTGACATCACAGTGAGCAATAGGAAGGAAGTCCACGTGGATATTTATGATGGCAGCTGGTCTCCTGCACTGAGAAATATTTTCTAGAAAGGAAGAAAACTTCATATTGGGATAAAAAGAGGTGGTGAGAGAGAAAGCTGATCAGAATGTAAAAATAGGTGAGATTTAGTGAGAGAAAAGGAAGCCAGCAACCTCAGAGTGCAGCGAAATCTCACCAGAGAGAAGGGGGTACTTTAAACAGATAGCAATGAGCGGAAGGCAGAAAACTAGGCTCCACCTATGCCCCAGCAATAAACAGGATTTGAGGTGTTAATAGGAAATCAAATATAAACTAGTGAGCAAAGTGGGTCACCAAAGGAAAAGAATTCCTCATTTTATTGAGCTTGGGAAGCAACAAACAGTGGCAGCTAAGCCAGGTCGGCTGTAACTCTAACCTTCTCATTGAGCACGACTAAAGAGATGATAAGAAAAACAGCTGTCTGAGCCGAGGTCAATGGACAGTCCAGGGAAGTTTGTTTTCAGTGACTCCCTATTCTTTTCCCCGCAAGACAATAGCATTTCCTACCTCCAGTGTCCATGACACATCCTGGGCTAAAATTCAGACCATTTTGATTGTGGGCCAACACCCTAATCTATGAGTTCCAATTTCTTTATGGCATGTTTCTTCATCTGTAAGGTTGCTTTCTGTAAGAACCTACATCTGTAAAGAACCTTTCTGTAAGGTTCATCTGAAGATGTCAGGTATTTTGTATTGTGTAGTCAAAGAAAGAGGGTCATCCAAGATGAATTTTAGGCTCTCTGGCAGCAGCGGGGGAACAGTTTCTATGACCTGAATCTTGAACAGCCATACAAAGGCATATTTATCAAATGTTACACAAAAGTTATTTTTTGGGTAAAACAAGTTCCTTGTACCAAACCCCTGATCTAATCTATATGTTTTCTGAAGCAAAGCATCACACCTCTGCCACTTCAGTCCTCCTTAGGTACTGTCTGCAGTACCCAGTAATCCAAGACATCCAGGTGTGCCAGGATTGTCTTGTGACCAAAGTCATGCAAGGACTGTACAGCTCCTTCAGAAAAGCAACTCCACAGATAACAGCAATCACTGTTTTCCACAGTAATTTCTGCAGGGTCTAAGTACTCCTAGAAAATAAGTATTCATTCTGTAGTTTACCCTAGATACAGTGAAAACAACTATTTCATTCTAGTTTTTAACCCTAGATATAATGATTCTAATTTTTCCTTTCGAGAAGCAATAGATTCTGGTGCAGAATCTGGACAGCCCTAGTGTAAGGATTCATATTGCCTAAGAACTAAAAGCATCCTTCCTCAGTCTAGGATCCCAGGCAGGGAATGATGCTACACTACACAGTGTGCAGGCTTTCCCACCTCACTCGACACAACCGAAATCATCTGTCACAGGCATACCCAGAGACCCATCTCCCAGATGATTCTAGACTCTGTCACATTGACAATTAGCATTCATCATCACAATTGCACCCTGATTCTGTCTCTGTAGAATCCCATCTAGTACCTGAATCTGTATTGGACAGATCTATAGGAACAGAACTGTCTTAGTCAAAGTTCTATTGAAAAGAAAGCATTTAACTGAGGCTTGCTTACAGCTTCAGAGGTTTAGTACATTATCATCATGGCGGGAAGCACTGTGGCACACAGGCAGACATGGTGCTAGAGAAGTAACTGAAAATTCTACATTCAGAACTGCAGGCAACAAGAAGAGAGAGACACTGGGCCTGGCTTGGGTCCTTGAAATGTCAAAGCCCACCCCCAGTGACGCACTTCCTCCAACAAGGCCACGCCTCCTAATCATTTCAAAGAGTGCCACTTTCTGATGACCAAGCATTCAAATCTATGAGTCTATGGGGGCCACTCTTATTCAAACCACCACAATAACTGACAGAATGAATTTATGTTAAAAGGGGATTTCTTGGCTTATACAATACATTCTGGGAGGTCCAACAATAGCTGTCATTCTGTGATTTAAACAAACAAAAAGAAACACTGCCCAAAAGCAGCTGGGAGGGGGTTGGCGGGTAAAATGTCTATTTGGCTTACACTTTCAGATCATAACCCATCACTAAGGGAAGTCAGGGCAGGAACTCAAGCAGAAACCATGGCAAAAAGCTGCTTACCTAACCTTGCTTTCTGGCGTGTTCTCAGATCTATTCTCAGATCTATTTCTTATACAGCTCAGACCCATCTGCCTACAGATAGGTGAGCTGGGTCCTCCCACATCAGTCATGACAATACCCTTACAGACATACCCATAAACTAATCTAATCTGGCAATTCCTCAACTGAATTGCCACAGTTGACTCTAGGTTTTATCAAGCTGACAACTGAAGCTGTTTCTACACTGAAGAGGCTGAGAACCTTGTAGCTGGCTAATTGTTCAACCCACAAGGCTGGATGTCTTAGCAGTACAGTCTGGTACTGAAAGACTTCCTAATCAACAAAGACCCAATACTGCTGAATCTCCACATCCAGGCAAACTATCATAGCCTTCCCAGGTGATATAAAGCTATTGAAAGCCGGGCGGTGATGGCGCACACCTTTAATCCCAGCACTTGGGAGGCAGAGCCAGGTGGATCTTTGTGAGTTTGAGGCCAGCCTGGTCTATAGAGTGAGATCCAGGAAAGGCGCAAAGCTACACAGAAAAACCCTGTCTCGAAAAACAAAAAAAAAAAACAAAAAAAAAAAACAAAAAAAAAGCTATTGAAGCATGAAATCACTGGGGACCCCCATCCCAACAATACACTGATAGAGAAATCAGCAAGACTTTGCTCCTGTCCCAAGAGACATCCAGGTTATGTTCTTGCCATCTGGAGCATTGAAGATCAGCCAACATCAATGAGGGGGCACTAGAATCTACTAATGGTCAGGTCAAGAACAGAAACTGAAGCTAAAGTCAGAATTTTATCAGGTCCAAGACCACATAGGTCGCTGTATCAGTTCAAGATTGATTTCTTTGTGTCCTGCAACCACAGCGTATGGTATCTTCAGCAACAGAGTCTTGCCGTCTAGTTACGAAAGTAGTCAAGACAAAAGCAATACCCTGTATTGTTTTACGTGACTCTGGGACCTTGACCAATGGCTCATAAGGAGGTATCCTGTACCTGAGACATTGGGGCAGGAGGTAAGTACTTTTAGAACCCTGTTATACACTGTTAACTCAGGCTGGGGATCTAGTGCAGTTGGTGAGTGCTTGCCTAATATGTAAGAGGTCCTGGATTAGACCTCCAGCATTAAATACAGGGTGTAGTGGAGCAACTGTAATCCCAGTAATCCAGAGGTGGAGGAAGGAGAATCAGAAATTCAAGGTCATTCTACATAAAGAGTTGCAGCACAGCCTTGACCCTGTCTAAACACACACATACACTTAAATCTCTGCTAATGTTAAGATAAGTATCTCAATGCTCATTTGTCCTTTAAATAAGCTAAGTTGTTGGGGCTAGGATGATTTGATTGCCTAATTAACCCCTGTTAACTAGACCCTTTCTAGTACCCCAATGGTGTTAAATAAAAAAACTGACCTTCAAGCAGCCCCTTTACTCGCAACTGCCAGAACTGCATTCATGGCAGCTGTTTGGATACTTTGCAGTCACTCTCAGGACCCTCCAGCAGCTGTACAGGAACGGCATAAGTATGGCTGAAGACATGCTATAGACAGACTGTACCCAGCTGTGGAAAGCATCATTCTACAAAAGACAAGCCTTGGTGAACTGCTGTGGGATGTCTTTCTGTCTGCTGTGAGTATGTATGGCTCCATAGCGTAATAAATAAAGCTGTTTTGGCCTATGGCAAGAAAGCTTACAGCCAGGTGGGAAATCCAAGCAGAGACAGAGAGAGAAGGGCAGAGTGGGAGAGACACCAGCCCACCACCCAAGGAGCAACAAGATGCCAGCAGACTGGTAATGCCACAGCCACGTGGCAACATACAGATTAATAGAAATGAGTTAAGTTGTAAGAGCTAACTAACAAGAAGTCTGACCCATAGGCCATACAGTTTGTAAATAATAAAAGCCTCTGTGTGTTTATTTGGGACTAAGCACCTGTGGGACGTGGGTGGGAGAGGTTCATCCCAACTGAGGGGCCAGGCAGGACCAAAGAAACTTCTGGCTACAGTGAACTCTACATGACTCTGGAGCCATTTTAATCCTAGCCAGAGGGGACCTCTACCCCCACCCAGTGATCCAGGGGAAGGCCTGTGATTGGTGCAAACACAGCCCTTCATTTACATAAAGTACCACCAGGATTGTTGCCATCCCTTGCTACACCCCACTTCAGTCTGTTTAGCTCAGCTCTGAAAATCCCATCATGCACCTTCTTCTACTAGTCCTGGGTACTGTGGTATTAGGCCCAGCCGAAGACCTCTACTAGGCTTTTCTTGACTACAACTAAAGTTGACAACAGCTTTGTTGTCGTAGTTTTTGTTTTGAGGTTATACTTTAATTACAACAGTTCTCCCTTTCCTTTCCTCCCTCCAAACCTTCCCATAGAATCCTAAATACTCTTCTTCAAATCCATGGCCTCTTTTTTCACTAATTGTTATTGAGTGCATATATGTATTTATATATAAATATCTATAACTTGCTGAAACCATATGTTACTTGTATGTATGTACTGTGAGACACTGGACAACCAATTGGTGTGCTCTTCCCCGGGAAGGACCACCTCCTTCTCCTCACTTTACTCAGTTGCCCATAGTTCTTTGTGTAGTGTTGAGTCTCACAGACTTTTGCCTATCCAGGGCGTGTTCACTGATGTCATCCTTGTTCAGCTCACATTCGGACAGTCATGTTGGTGAGACTTTACGGGTAGAGCTTCTGATGTTAGTAGCAGATACGATCTCACAGAAACCTCCCTGATCCTCTGGCTCTTACAGTCTTTCAGTCCCCTCTATTTTCCCCTAGGTTTTGGGTGTGGGAGTATTTTTTAGAAATATTTATTGGGACTGGGCTCCACAACTCTACATTTTGACTGTTGTGGTTTTATATACAGTCTCCATCTGTTGCAAAGAGAGGTTTCCTTGATGAAGAGTGAAGATTACACTCATCTGTCTGTGTAAGGACAAATATTTATAGATTGTTGTTATGGATCATGCTGACTTGATAAATTAGTGAGTGTAGATTCTCCTCCAACAACCATGATTTCACTAGTACTGAATCATGGTTAGCTAGGTTTCCAGTACCAGGTATGGTATCCCTCTTATTGAGTCCAACTAGAGAGCCAAGGTATGTGTACCACTGTATTAGTTAAGGTTTCTCTTGCTGTGAAGAGACACTATGACCCCAGCAACTCTTATAAAGGAAAACATTTAATCAGGGCTGGCTTACAGTTTAGAGGTTTAGTCCGTTATCATCATGGTGGGAAGCAAGGCAGCGTGCAGGCAGACATGGTGCTGGAGAGGTAGCTGAGAGTTATATATCCTGATCAGTAGGCAGCAGGAAGAAGAAAGTGACACTGGGCCTGACTTGAGCATCTGAAACCTCAAAACCCACACCCAATCACATATCCTGCAACAAGGCCATATCTACTCCAGCAAGGACACTTCCTAATAGTGCCATTCCTTATGAGCCTAAGGATGTATTAGGGTTCTCTAGAGGAACAGAACTTACAGAATGAATCTTTCTATATATAGAAAGCAGACTTATTAGACTGGCTCACAGGCCAACTAGTACAACAAATGGCCGTCTACCAACACCACACCCAAGAATCCTGTAGCTGGGCAGTCCATGAAGCTGGATGCCTCAGCTGGTCTTCAGTCTATGCTGGAATTCTGAAGAAGTAGGCTCTAATAGCAGTGTATATTGCCACTTCAAATTGTTTAATTAAGAAAAAAAAAAACAAACCTCACAGGTGTACCCAGCTGCTTAGGTTTTAGTAATTCTTGTCCCTCACAAAGAGACTTTCAAAATAAACAACCTATTGCCGTAGTCATTGGTTACTCTGCACAAGGAATGGTCTGGTGCGTAAGAAGCCCACAAGTCGAAAGAATTAGAGTTGTCCATAGTCGGAAATGGTGATCTTCTTGCTGGTCTTGCCATTCCTGGACCCACAATGCTCCATGGCTTCCACAATGTCCACGCCTTCTTTCACCTTCCCTAAGATCACGTGTTTGCCATCCAGCCACGCAGTCGTGGCGGTGCAGATGAAAAACTGGGAAGCATTTGTGTTTGGTCGAGCATTTGCCATGGACAAGATGCCAGGACCTGTATGCTTCAGGACGAAGTTCTCATCCTCAAATTTCTCTCCGTAGATGGATCTGCCGCCAGTGCCATTATGGCGTGTGAAGTCACCACCCTGGCACATAAATCCTGGAATAACCCTGTGAAAGGAGGAACCCTTATATCCAAATCCTTTCTCTCCAGTGCTCAGAGTGCAGAAGTTTTCTGCTGTCTTTGGAACTTTGTCTGCAAATAACTCGAAGGAGACGCAGCCCAAGGGCTCGCCATCGGCCTTGATGTCGAAGAACACGGTGGGGTTGACCATGGTGGCTGCAGCAAGCGGCGACAAGGGGACAGTGGTGTCTGCAAAGCGGCAAAACTAGATAGATACCTTCAATCCCAGCACTTGGGAGGCAGAGCCAGGCGGATCTCTGTAAGTTTGAGGCCAGCCTGGACTACCAAGTGAGTTCCAGGAAAGGCGCAAAGCTACACAGAGAAACCCTGTCTCAAAAAATCAAAAACCAAAACCAAAAACAAAACAAAACTAGATAGATGGATAGATAGATAGATAGATAGATAGATAGATAGATAGATAGATAGAAGGATAGATAGGTAAAAGGTGGATAGATAGATAATAGATAGATAGTTGGATAGATAGATAGATAGATAGATAGATAGATAGATTGATTGATAACTATATGCATTATGGGTATTTTTAAGGTAAATAGTTAATAGTATAATTCCTGTCACTTTTTCAGGCATCTTTATTGTTGTTTTACCCACTTCCCTCCTTTTCCTGTATTTACCGCCCTCCTCCTTCCCTAAGGAGCCCCATCTTCTCCATTTCCCCTGTTAGATCGCTTGCATCCTGCCATTCCCCCTTACTCTCTTCCCAGCTTCTTCTGTATGTACATCTATGGTGGTTTGAAAGAAAACAGCCCCCAAAGGAGTGGTACTATTAGGAGGTGTGTCCTTGTTGGAGTAGGTGTGGTCTTGTTGGAGGAAGTGGGTCACTGTGGAGGCGGGCTTTGAGGTCTCCTTTGCTCAAGCCATGCCCAGTGAGACAGTTTACTTCCTGTTGCCTTTGGGTCAAGATGTAAAGATGCTCAACTCCAGCACCACGTCTGCCTACATGCTGCCTTGCTTCCCACCATGATGATAATGAACTAAACATCTGAACTATACGTGATCCACCTCAATTAAATGTTTTCCTTTATAAGAGTTGCCATAGTCATGATGTCTCTTCACAGAAATAGAAGCCCTAACTAAGACAGCATCCCTCCCCACAACAAGCTCCCCCTTTTCCCACTTTCCTGATCAGATTATTTGCACCCTGCTATTCCCCTCTCTATTGAGTGTCCCTCCTCCCTCCTGCCCCAATCTTGGCAATGATTTCATTTTACCTTCCTGGATCCTGTAGTTAACTGCAGGCTATGTATTGGAATCTTAAGATTTGGAGCTGGGGCCTCCACTACGAGGGAACAACCTTGCCTAGTTTTGATCTTTATCATTATTAGCGTGCACTAAGCTGGTAACATGAAGAGAGGATGACAGAAGCTTCAGAGGAGCCACACTGGTGGCAAAGAGCAAGATCAGCAGCGGTGGCAGCTGTGGCAATGGCACAATATTGTCAAGAAAGCAGCAGAGTGGTTCCAGAAAGTGGCGGATGCAGTTATCCAAAAGCACGTCTCGATTCTAAGAGACTGCAATCTTTGCTGTACCCATGTGGACAAGTGAATAATAGGTCTAGAAGTCACTTAAGACTTAATACTGCCAGCCTTTGGGTCCTCAAGCTGTTTTCTCAGTCTAACTTTGGGAGAACAATGTAACAACCAACCTTATTTGCCTTGGATTTCTCGTGTAATCAGCTTTTACAACCTAAGTTAGGGCACACCTGTAATCTGAAAGTATATGCTCTGCATGCCTCTGACCCACACAACACACGTGCATCATTGGCTGAAAGCAGCAAATCCAGAAGTTGAAAGCAATTACCTAAAATCTACTATAAAGTTTGAAAGCAACCGTTTATGGATATTGGTTGATAGACCATGGATGTTTGTTGTCTGGGGTCAGTTGGGGTCTGTTAGAGCCAGCAACTTAATCCCTTATAAAGCTCTGTTAAGGGTTTCTGTAAAATATCCCATCCCTTCCTCATGTGCTGTGCAATAAATCCAGAGTGAAGCCCTTTGTCGGGGGGTGAGGGAGATACACACAGAAAAACACACAGAGACACAGAAGACATGGGGAACCTGAAGTAGAGAATCCAAATCTGGACCCACTCCTAGTTAAAGGACTCTGAGGGGAAATGCTCTATTTCTCTCCTTTATGCAAGGCTGGCTGACACATTATTGGTAACTTTGAGTTAATCACTAATGTATTATGGTCTGTGCAAGGGACCAGAAGTGTAGAAACAAGGAACAGTTGCAGTACAGAGAAAAGGCAAGAGAGACTGGAGAGATGAAGGTGAACAAAAGTAGTAGGCTTTGGAGAGCTGGAGATGAGAATCTATAGGCCCTAGTTGCTGGGTGAGGTCCAGCGAGCTAGCTGCCAAGCCTTACATTTCAAGGGTTTCAGATAGCCCAGGCCTGAGAGCTATAATAGGTGTTACCCTAGGTCTGAGGGAAAACTTTAACATTAGGAGGTACCATTCACTCCTGTCTGCCATTGCCAAGCAATGCCGTTCAGTACACTCAATACAGGGTAGCTATGAACAGGGCTACTTGCCAGGGGTCAGCCTGAGCAACAAGCCTTCAACCCGAGTGCCCAGAGCCCCGAAATCTCTCGATTTTAAAGCATAGAATTACCCCTGACCCTTAAAGTTTGGAGCTGTAAGTCCCTGGGTCTGCCAGTCCAGCCCTTAGGTCTTCAGCACTCAAGGACCCTTGGTTGGCAGCCTTGGAAAAGCCATTGCCTGCCTACTCATAACTTTTATCTGGGTACAGCATAAGGACCCAGCAAACTCACCAGTAACAATACTTAAAAAGACATAATTGGAAATGTGTTCATGGATTTAAAAATATTGATATTGTTAAAATTTCAATACTGTGAGGTTTTGTTTTTTTGTTTTGTTTTGTTTTGTTTTTGTCCTATCAAAGGCATCTTGCAAACCGGGCGGTGGTAGTGCGTGCCTTTAATCCCAGCACTTAGGAGGCAGAGGCAGGCCGATCTCTATGAGGTCAAGGCCAGCCTGGTCTACAGAGCGAGTTCCAGGACAGTCATGACTGCACAGAGAGACTATGTCTTGAGAAAAACAAAAAAAGCAGCTGGCATGCCAACAGCCAGTATTCCATAAATCTCCCCCACCTTTAATCTCTATCACTTGGTAAAACTTTTGTATAGACAAAGGCCCCACTGCATTCCTGGAACTTGGTGGCCTGGAACACCTACCCTTTTCCACTCTTCCTTTATTTTCTTTGCACTGATTATTTTTAAAATTTGTTACTCATGAAAGACTGTGAGGTCAGACCCCAGCCAATGGAGGAAGAGACACAGTTACCACCTGCTTTAAGATAAAAATCAAGTGAGCTTCCTGCCCTAGCATGCTTGTTACCCAGTTTGGGTTTTGGTACACCCATTTTGCCAAAAGAAATTCCTTCACTGTCCTAGTTTGCTATTCCTTTGATAAAATACTTACCAAGACCAGCTTTTGAATGAATGGGTCTATTTTAGCCTTCAGTTTGGGGCCCATCCCTGGGGAAAGCCAGGGAAGGAACTTGAGACAGGAACTCAAGCAGATTTTATGGAGAACGGGGCTTACTGTCTTACTTCGCATTGCTTGCTCAGCCCATTTCTTATACAATTCAGGACCTGCCCAAGGGTGGTGGACACAGCCCACAGTGGGTGGGGCCCTCTCACACCAATCATTAATCAAGAAAATGCCCTACAGACTTGCAAACAGGCAATCTGATGGAGGCATTTTCTCAGTTGAGGTCCCTCTTTCCAGATAATTCTAGCTGGCATCAAGTTGACCAAAAAACTAACCGGGACAACAGATCCCTTGTCAGCTTGACATACCAATACATAATTATTAAATTATAATTTTTCCTTTCTTGTTTATCGCCAATATCTCATAATACCAATATTACAGTATAGAATATAAATAACTTTTTAAATCCCACAGTCATTAAAACACTTTAAAATATACAACATCTCTTTACAAGTCCAATGTCTCTCAGCTGTTTCCTCCTATAAAATTAAAAATAATTTAAATACTTTATCACTCCAAGAGGAAAGAACTAGGGCACAGTCACAATCAAATTAAAGCAAAATCAAAATTCAACAGTGTAAAAAGTTCAGTTCTTATCCATGGCCAGGCCTCAAGTGGAGCTCCAGGAGTCCAAATGATGAGAAAGAGGAGGGTTTGTATGAGCAAGAATTGTTGAGACCAAGATTGGAAAAAGCACAGGGACAAATAGCCAAACGAATGAAAACACATGAACTATGAACCAAAGGCTGAGGGGCCCCCAGCTGGATCAGGCCCTCTGAATGGGTGAGACAGTTGATTGGCTTGATCAGTTTGGGAGGCATCCAGGCAGTGGGACCCGGACCTGTCCTCAGTGCATGAGCTGGCTGTTTGGAACCTGGGGCTTATGCAGGGACACTTGGCTCAGCCTGGGAGGAGGGGACTGGACCTGCCTGGACTGAGTCTACCAGGTTGATCTCAGTCCTTGGGGGAGGCTTTGCCCTGGAGGAGATGGGAATGTGGGGTGGGCTGGGGGAAAGGTGGGGGGGCAGCAGGTGGGAGGGGGGAGCAAGGGAATCCGTGGCTGATATGTAATATTAAATTAAATTATAAATTTTTTTTTAAAAGTTCAGTTCTTGACATCTGGGACCCATCACCATCCTCTAGGCTCCAAAGGTCCTGGGCAGCTCCACTTGCCTGCTCTGTCACCTGCAGAACAGAGTTTGTTTCATGGTCTCAGGCCAGCTCCGTTCCACAGCTGCCACTGTCCTTGGCAGTCATCCTGTAGTCCTGGCACCTCCAGTATGTTGGGGTCTCCACTGCAACTGAGGCTGCATCTTCACCAATGGCCTCTCCTGGTCCTTAGCTGCTCCCCATGACTCTCTTCATACCTTCAAAATCAGTACATCATAGGAGACACCCACAAATGACCAGTTTGGCTACCAGTGTGAGATGCAGCCTTGGCCAGCTCTAGACCACAGCTTCTGTATGCTGACCCTGAGGAAATACTCTCAGAAGATTTCACATCAATGATGCTGGTCTCTCTTTGATCACCACTAATCTCTCAGCTCCAACTAAACAGCATCAACTTCCCAGGAAAGCAAAGGTTTCACACTTCAGTGGCGCTGGTCTCTTGTTAATCACAGCTGATTAACAGTCCCAACTGACCTTACCCACAGATCTTTTTTTTTCTTTTTTTTTTGGTTTTTCGAGACAGGGTTTCTCTGCATAGCTTTGCGCTTACCCACAGATCTTAATGCACAAATAATATACAAGTAGCGCAAAGAAAGTCTTTGCTTCTGAAACTTCACAAGCCAGGCCTCCATCCTCTGCATTATCTTCCAAGTTCCCATAACAGCTCAATAAGCTCTGAGCAGGCAAGGCTTTTCCAGTTTAAAGTTCCAAACACTTTCGGAGTCTTCAAAAAACAATGTAGTCATGGCTGTGGTAACAACACCCCCACAAACCTGGTCCCAGTTTTTATTTTAGTTTCTTTACGTTGCTGTGATAAAACAACTTGTCCAAAAGCAGCTTTTGGGGAAGGGTTTATTTGCCTTGAAGGTTACAATTGATCATCTGTGGAAGCCAAGGCAAGAACCTGGGCAGGGCAGGAACCTGGACACAGGAACTAGAGCAGAGGCCATAGAGGAGTGCTGCTCACAGGCTTGCTCCCCATGGCTTGCTCAGTCTGATTTGTTAATACCATTCAGGAACACCTGTCCGGGGGTACTGCCCATTGGACTTAGCTCTCCCACATCAATCATAAATCAAGAAAATGCTGTTACAGACTTGCCTACCGACCAATAAGATGGAGGCCTTTTCCCAGGTGAGGTTCCTTTTCCCAGTGACTCCAGCTTGTGTCATGTCGACATAAATAAATAACTAAATACATGCATGCATATCAGGGAAGGTGCAGAGCTGTTTTCACTTCGTGTCTTCCTTTGTTTCTAACAATTTGGAGGCATATCCAGGATTTCAAGCCCAACTATGAGAGTGCCTGGATCACTCCTCTGGTGTATGAATGAAAATGGCCCCCATAGTTCCATAGGGAAAAGCATTATTAGAAGGTGTGGTCTTGTTAGAGGGAGTATATTAATTGGGGTGGGCTCAAGCCAGGCCCAGTGGTTTACTCTCTTCCTGCTGCCTGCCATTCTGCATGTGGAACTCTCAGCTCCTCTCCAGCACTACATCTACCTGCATGCTGGCATGCTTCCAGCAATGATGAAAATGGACTAAATCTCTGAACCCATAAACCAATCCCAATTAAATGTTTTTCTTTGTAAGAGTTGCATGGTCATGGTGTCTCTTCACAGCAATAGAAACCCTATCGAAGATACCCCCCGTGTGGAGACAGGTTCCACAGTCCCATTACTTCCAGGGCCTTGGACAAATAACACTCTTTTGAATTTACCAATCCCAGGAAAGAATGTGGCTTTAGATTCAGGAGAGAATGGTGGCCAGGAAACTGTGCACAAAGCGAGGTAAGGAGCCTTGGTGTTGGGGCATTCGTGAGATATCTCATCCCTAAGGGACTAGTGACTATCAATTTACAGTAAGAAATCTTAGAGATTGGGGGTTGAGCACTGAGGATCAGAATGGGAACTAACAAGGCCAAACTGAGCTCCAAGGAAAAGACACAGATTCCCCCAGACAGGGATTCCTCTGGCTGGCCCAGAGGCTGCTCAACCCCATTCAATATATGCACCTCCTTGATCAGACTAAGGGGAGGTTGGACAATGCAAACTACCTTCTAAACCCAAGTCTAACACCCTATCACACACACACCCTCCATCCTTCCCTCCTCCTTCCCTCTAGCATGGTATTCACCCTTCCTTTCTCTCTCCACCCAGTTCTCTCAAAGAACCTAGGAGACCTTGGATCAGGTTTGGAACTGGGAAAAGAAGAAAACAGACAACCACTTGATGTGGTTAGGTCTGATTATTGAAACAACATAATAACATCCTTATTTGTAGCTTCACTAAAGCCAAGATTTGCATTATTTCTATCATTTAGAAATATAGCAAAGAAAACTGCAAATATCTCTAATAATTTTTAAAATATCTATTAAAAGATTTGAAAGTATATCTTACTTTATTTTTAACTTTATGTGTGGGGGGCACTACATACATGTAAGCCGTGGTGTGTCATTGAAGGTCAAAGAACAGCTTCATGGAATAGATTCTCTCCTTACACCTTTATATGATTCCAGAGATGGAACGCAGGTTGTCTGTCTACATGGCAAGACTTTTCCTGTTCTTGTTTGTTTTTCACTCTTTTGGGGGGCCTGCCACCCAGCTCCCAAGTAAACACACATGAAGGCTTATTACTACTTATGAATGCCTGGCCTTAACTTGGCTTATTTCCTGCCAGCTTTCCTTAACTTAAATTATCACATCTACCAGTCACCTCTGGGCTTTTCCTGTTCTCTTACTTCTGTAAATCTTACTCTTACTCCATGGCTTGCTATGTAGCCGAGTGGCTGGCCCCCAAAAGAATAGATCTTAAATTTACAACTAATGGGAATGTCTTCAGCTAAGTAGGAAGCCAAAGCTCTAGTCAATTTTCAGTTACTGTCTTTGTTTATTTGGCCACCAATCTAGAGGGTTGAAGACCATAGGCTAAATGAAAATCTCAGACAATAGATAATTTTACAAACGGGTTTAAATATCTATCCACTAAAAAAGTTTCTTAGTTACTGTATAATTTAGCAAAAATGCCCTCAAGTAAGAATAATTCTTTCTAATGGAGTATTTCTACTGCTAAGGCAGTATGTGTCTGGCAGGTGAAGGTATTAGCCCAGAGTGAAAATATAAACTTAGCATTTATATAAAATCTAACCAGAGTTTTGAATGGCTATTCAGTAAAAGGATAAAACAAAGAATCCTTGTTCTCTGATCATACAGTGTTGTCAAATGAAATTTTATTAATAGCATTCCATCCAAGGTAGACTTCCTGGAGTTGGATATAGCCAGAGAGCAAATCATATGTATTCTACACTGAAGAACCCCATAAACTTTCACAAACCTATAACTAGCTGCGCTGGAAATCCATGACTTGGAAGTCTTGGAACTTGGATGTACAAATTGCCTGAAAGCTGGTATTGAAGCTGATGCCTCATGGAGGCCATCCCGGACCATGTGATTTGCTTGACTTCTTCTCATTAACTAAGGTACTCCATGTACAAAGGATAGCATTAACTATGAAGCGGACTCCAAATGCAATTTTCCCTAAAGGAGGTTGTTTGCAACCTGGTTATCTCTCACTGTCTCAAATTTCAAGTCATGTGAATCAACTAGTAGTAATAAACTCTATGTATTTTTGCCGTTGGATAGCATGTGGAGTTATTTAATCACTACTGTTTCCAGGGCTTAAAAAACAAAATTTAAATTAATTAATAAAAATTAATAAAAAATTAAATTGCTCCAACACTTGCAAAAATAAACTTCTTGTTCTCCAAGCTGGTTTTCTTGGAAGTGTTACTAACGTAACGACCTGGCAGAAGCAAAGATTGTCTGAGGAAAGACAGCTATCAGAGGGTTGACAGACGGACCCTAAGGAATTGGACTTCCCCC
Source organism: Peromyscus leucopus (assembly GCF_004664715.2). Lineage (NCBI taxonomy): Eukaryota > Metazoa > Chordata > Mammalia > Rodentia > Cricetidae > Peromyscus > Peromyscus leucopus. The sequence goes on along the minus strand of NC_051065.1, from coordinate 75,305,423 downwards.
AGGAGTGTCATGCTGGGAGAAAGGAAAGGTTGGTCCAGCCCAGGGAGGAACCAGAGATATCAGACAGTTCTGAGAGTCCACCAACTCCTTTGTAAAAGAGACTGGAGCCCAGACAATGATGGTCAGTGATGGGTGAGACCCCTTATTTATCTCTTATTTTATGTCTAAACCTAGACTTCATATCATACCTGAAGATGGGTGTGGGTGGGTCACTGGACATCATTATTTATTCTTCCCACTGCTTTAAGGAAATCTCATTGTAAACAGAGACTCGGGCTACATTAGAATTAGGGTGTTGACTTTTGAACTTGGGAATTTTAATACATTTAATTATAGACAACTTTGTCACACCTGTACCATCATTCTTTACATTTTAACTTTTACCTTTTTATAACCTTTAAGATATTTTAAATATTATTTTTTCATTGCATGTTTTAGCGGTTACAGGAAGGCATTGTTGGGGCTGAGGAAACGTATACAGAACAGACATATGGGGGAAAGGCCCTCTGCAGAGGGGTGGGGGGGGGCTCAGAAAGCTGAAAATGCAGTCTCATCTGGGGGCCTGGGGGGCGGGTCTTAAAGCCTCTGAAGAGTCTCCCTCCCTATTTTAAGGTTGGTCAGATAGATAGGATGGTTGATTGGCCTGCAACTGTTGTATCACCCATGTGTCCTGATCTGGCCCTGAACTTGGTGAGCCAGTCCATCAGCTGAGGGCCTCCTGGTGAGAGACAAAAGCTGCCAGGCTTTTGTGTCAAGTCAGGAGGTTGAGGAAGAAGCTGGCTAGCTTGAAAATTTACCACCTTGACACCTTGCACAGCCTTGGCACAGTGGGAAGGGGCTTGGACCTGCCTAGGCTCAGTGTGCCGGGCTCTGCTGACTCCCCATGGGAGACCTCGATTTGGGGGATGTGGGGATGTGGGGTGGCTTGGGAAAGAGGGCTGGGGGTGGGAGGAGGGGGGTCTGTGGATAGCATGTGGAGTGAGTAGAAATTTTCTTAATAAAATGAAAAAAAAAGAAAAGAAAAAAGAAAATTTACCACCTTTATTTACCTAGCCATGGCCCCTCTCCCTAGATATCTGCCCACCAGGGAGTCTGTCTAACTCCTAACCTCTCATTAGCCTCTCATTCCCCCCTCTCTGAGGTCACTCTAACTGCTATTAGGGGGTTTGAAGACAATGGCCACTATTAGATGCTTCGAGCCAGCAAAGAGTGGTTAATGGGGGTCAGCAGTCAGAGTCCCTCAGAGGAGCCCTCTAAGGAGCCATGATACAACTTAATGGGTGGTGGTGATCCAGAGCATAAGACAGCCATTTGTTGATGGGGTGTATCTTCGGAGCTTGTCATACAAGTGTGGTAACATCTATAAACACAGAAACTGAGACTGTTACTGCTGTAATTACTACTGAGAGTGCAGTTAGAAAAATAGTTGGAGCAGTTTTGCCCTTATTGGAGCAAGAGACAGGCAAGAAAAACATCCAAAGAATCCTGAACAGCCTTTGTCGTGGCTATCAATGAGACTGATGATCTCTCTGCCACTATTGTCTACTGTAAGATGTACACCATGCAGGACACCATTTGTCTGATTCAAGAGTTCACCAAGAAACTAGACATCAAAGTACTGAACAGTCCAATTAAAAAATGGGCTAAAGAGCTAAACAGAGAATTCACAAAACAAGAACTACAAATGGCTGAAAGACATTTAAAGAAATGCTCAACATCCTTAATCATCAGAGAAATGCAAATCAAAACGACTCTGAGATACCACCTTACACCTGTTAGAATGGCTACGATCAAAAACACCAATGACAACCAATGTTGGAGAGGCTGTGGAGCAAAGGGAACACTCCTCCACTGTTGGTGGGAATGTAAACTTGTACAACCACTGTGGAAATCAGTACGGCGGTTTCTCAGAAAATTAGGAATCGAACTACCTCAAGACCCAGCCATCCCACTCTTGGGCTTATACCCAAGGAATGCTGATTCATACCATAAAGATATATGCTCAGCTATGTTCATAGCAGCACTATTTGTAATAGCCAGAACCTGGAAACAACCTAGATGCCCATCAACGGAAGAATGGATGAAAAAAATGTGGTACATATACACAATGGAGTACTACTCAGCAGAGAAAAACAATGAAAGCATGAAATTTGCGGGCAAATGGATGGAACTAGAAAAAATCATCCTGAGTGAGGTAACCCAAACCCAGAAAGACAGTTATGGTATGTACTCACTCATTGGTGGATTCTAGATATAAATAAAGAACAAAGAGACCACAACCCATAGAACCATAGAGGCTATATATATAGCATGGAGGTCCCTAGGACGACTGTGGCATATAATAAATTTCAGTTTTACTCAATTATTAAAAAAAATAGCCAAATGAATGGAAACACATGAACTATGAACCAAAGGCTGAGGGGCCCCCAACTGGATCAGGCCCTCTGAATAGGTGAGACAGTTGATTGGCTTGATCAGTTTGGGAGGCAACTAGGCAGTGGGACCAAGTCCTGTGCTCATTGCATGAGTTAGCTGTTTGAAACCTGGAACTTATGCAGGGACACTTGGCTCAGTCTGGGAGGAAGGGACTGGACCTCCCTGGACTGAGTCTACCAAGTTGATCACAGTCCTCAGGGGAGGACTTGTCCTGGAGGAGGTGGGAATGGAGGGTGGGCTGGGGGTAAGGGAGGGGGTGGGAGGGGGAGAATAGGGGAACCCATGGCTGATATGTAGAACTGAATGGTATTGTAAAATATATATATATATATATATATATATATATATATATATATATATATATATATAAAAGTTCACAGAGCCTTTCATCAGCCAATTTAAATTCAGAAGTCAGCTATAACCTCATGGGGAACATTAAGAGACAAGGTTAATGAGGAATGTCCCTTATGCCATGATTAACATGCGTTTTGTTTAGTAACTATATGACTATGACTGGCTGAGCCCTGTAGGATTGAAGAAGTGTTTGGAAACCTCAAATGAGAAATTATGAGAGTAATTGTAGTGAGTCCCTCCTAATAACAAATACCATTTCCGCCGGGCGGTGGTGGCGCACGCCTTTAATCCCAGCACTCAGGAGGCAGAAGCAGGAGGATCTTTGTGAGTTCGAGGCCAGCCTGGTCTACAGAGCGAGATCCAGGAAAGGCACAAAGCTACACAGAGAAACCCTGTCTCGGAAAAAAAAAAATACCATTTCCTTTGTACTATACATAATTTTTTATGGTAATGGACACCTGAGGCCAAGTTTGGGTGAAGTCTGGGTCCCATGCCTGTTCAGGGCAAAGGCAGATGCCACTTTCCAGTTGACAGTCTGAAAGAAAAATATTGTCCCATTGTGTTTTGTTTTGTAGAATTGCCCATCAGTGTTCCGTGGGTACAGCCCGTTTTTTGTTGGTTTGTTGTTTGTTTTGAATAATCTCTCCTAAGCCTGTGACTTTGTCAATAGGATATTTAATTGCCTCCTTTAATCGAGGAACCTGGGTTGTTAGAACACAGGAAGTCGCCTTGAAGTTATTGGAGGTTGTTTTCTGAAGGAGTGGGGTACCATAATTAGTGAAAATACGGCTAGATTTAGCCTCATCATTTAGAAGGATGGGCCGTTGGCCACAGTTAGTTCAGATCCCATTTGAACTAGGATGTCCAGCAGACCCTGTCGGCCTTGTGTACAAGTTCCCTCCCAGGTCACATCTTACAGCTAACGTCTGTGGGCCCATCTTGCAGGTTCTTGCAAGACCTGGGTAGTGCTGCAAATAAAGGAAAAGTTGAACATAGGGAACAGGGTACTTTTTCTCTCCTTCACAGAACTCTAATTAAAGGACAATAGCACAGTTAACGGCTCCCCCTGGGGGCCACTTTTATTATTTCCTAGAGGATATTTAGGCCATGCATGGGTTGAAACAAAACTAAGATCGTTTTACTAAGCACCTGAGGGTCTAACCTGCTCTAATTGTCCAGGAGGCAAGTCAGAGAGGAACTTGAGAGAATCCTAGAGTATTTCATCCCCATTTTGAGGAGTCAATAGTCCTCAAAAGGAATCCTAAGATGAGGTCCCAAAATGATACCATCTTCAGAAGAAATCTGGAGACAAACCCCCAAAATGATACAGTCTAGAAACAATACAGTCTGTGTGTCTTGGTTGGGTTCATTTTCTCTTCCAGTTAAAAAATTGAAAAGCAGGAAAAATCTGAAGCACACAGGTAGCACAGCAGAGAAATCTCAAGCACTGCAAACGGAATCAGCAGTTAAAGAAGGCATTTTATTGAGGATAAGGAAACAGGCACACCGCATACATACAGAGAAGACCCTCTGCAAAGCAGAGGAAGGACTCAAAAACCGGAAATCTGGTTATTACTGTTTTTATGTGTGTATTACTCAGGGTTCTATGAAGGAAGAGAACTGATTTCACACACACACACACACACACACACACACACACTTACACACACGGGATTTACTAGAGTCTGTTACAGGCTGTGGTTCAAGTAGTTCAACAGTGTTTGTCTCGTGATGAAAAGGCCAAGAATCGGGTAGTTGTGTAGTTAGTCTACACAAGTATGGTTGTTTCAGCAGTCCCAACATGGTGTTAGCGATCTGGAGGATTCCTAGAAAGCTGCCGGTCTTGAGTCTGTGTTGGAATTTCAAAGCATTTCTAAGAGCCGTGAAGGAGTTCCTCAGCAACGGTATAGAAGAACTTGCCATGAAGAGGGAGAGGAGCAAGCAAGCAAAAACCAAAAGCTTCCTTCTTCCACATCCTTTTATGTGGGCTGCCACCAAAAGGTATGACCCCGACTTAGGTGGGTCTTCCCAGCGCAAATAATCCAATAAAGAAACTCCCTCACAGGGTTGGCCAGCTGCGTTGGTTAGTTGCTTCCAAATGTCGTTAAGTTGACAACCAAGTGTGTGTGGATGTCTTGCCGGCCTGTGAGTCCATGCACCACATGTATGCAATGCTCTTAGGGGACAGAAGAGGGAGTCAGATTCTGTGGAACTAGTGCTACAGAGAATTGCCAGCCAACAAGCAGGTTGTCGGAATTGTATCCAGTCCTCTGGAAGAGCAGCCAGTGCTTTTAGCCACAGAGTCATCTCTCCAGCCACTAACTTTAAATATTTCCTCATATTTCATTTTCCATTTGGGAACAATTTTATTTTTTTGTTTGTTTGTTTTTTTTTTTTTTTTTGGTGTTTTGGTTTTTTCGAGACAGGGTTTCTCTGTGTAGCTTTGCGCCTTTCCTGGGACTCACTTGGTAGTCCAGGATGGCCTCGAACTCACAGAGATCCGCCTGGCTCTGCCTCCCGAGTGCTGGGATTAAAGGACAGAGTTCATCTAAAATCCTTTCACACTTAAAAGCATTTCTGGTGTTAGAGAGATGGTTCTTGCCGAGGGCCTGGGTTTGGTTCCTAGAACCTACAGAATGGGTCCTAACAGCCTGTAACTCCAGTTGCAAGGGGTCTGTCCTAGTTAAATGTCTGATGCTGGGATGAATCCATGACCAGAAGGAACTTGGGAAGAAAGGGGATTTTTAAATTTATTATTATTATTATTATTATTATTATTATTATTAATTTTCCTTATTGGCCCAAAGTTACAGTCTATTACTGAAGAAATCCACCTCAGGAATCTCAAAGCAAAGACTATGACAGATGCTGCTTACTGTCTTGCTTAGCTCTCTTTTTTATACAACCCAAGACCCCCTGCCCAGAGTGGCAATGCCACAGACGATCTACCAGCATCAATCAATAATCAAGAAAATGTCCAGCAGAAACCCCAACAGGCCAGTCATGTGGAGGCTGTTTCTCACTTGAGATTCCTTCTTCTCAGGTGCCCCTAGTTTGGGTCAAGGTGATAAAAACTACCAACACAAGAGCAAACACCCTCTGGCCTTCTCAAGAACCAGGCACGTGTGAAGTGCACGCAAACACACATGCAGAGAAAACACTCAGGCACATTAAATTAAAAAAATTTTTGAGACAGTATTTCTCTGTGTAACAGTCCTGGCTGTCCTGGCCTCACTCTGCAGACCAGACTGGCCTCAAACTCACAGAGATACAACTGCCTCTGTGCCCCACCAAGCACTGGGATTAAAGGGGTACACCATCATGCCCAGTTCAAAAAATTTTCTAAGGTATTTGTGGGTTTGGAATGAAGGCACAGTGGTTAGAGCACTGACTCCCCTTCCAGAGGGCCCAGGCTCGATTCCCAGCACACATGTGGCAGCTCATTATTGCCTGTAACTCCAGTCCCAGGGGACCTGGCTTCTTCTGGCCTCAGCAGGCATACATGTGGGCATGACATTCATAGACATAAAAATAGAAAATTAATACTTTAAATTAAAAAGACATTTCTTTACCCTTCATCAAAATTAGTTTTGTCAGGTGGTAGCACATAGCTTTCATCCTAGAACTCTGTAGGTACGGGAAGGAAGATTTCTATGAGTTAGAGTCCAGCCTGGTCTACATAGTAGTTCCAGGCCAGTGTTACACAGTAAAACTGTGTCTCAGAAAGACCACACACACACACACACACACACACACACACACATACACACACACACACACACAAAATAGTTTTGTTTTTTTTTTTAAACCAAAGCAGAGAGAGCTGAAGTAGCACAAATTCTAATTCAGCAAATGGATGTATCCCAAACCTAAGAGATTGTGTGTGTGTGAAATATGCTTCCTAATAAAATAACTATACTTCAGTTAAAATCTAGGAAGAGTCCAGGAAACATGGACTCTGTATCTTAAATATCTAAGCATAAATACAGGCAAAATATTGAGGTATTTCTGTGTTCTCTCAAATGAACTATTTGTTAAAGATTTAAGACACCTTAACAGCCACCTCAAAACTGCTCTTGCCAACAAGGATCCTTTCCTTTGGGTCGCCAAAGCAATCAAAAGGAGGGTTAAGTCTGGCCTTTCTGTCTCCTCTTGTTTTTAGTCTCCTTTACTTTGGGGTCACCTGTTTTCTTTTGTAGTAGGATGTTCATCATCTAGCAAATAGCTACAAAATTATTTTATCCCTCCTTAAATCTGAAGACACAAAGATAAATTATTATAACAAATACCATATTTATGATTTAATGAAATACATTAGGGTTATCTGTAAAACTCATTATGCCTTTGTAAGCCTTAAGGAGGCTAAACAGGGTTTTTAATGATGGTTTTTTGGGGTTTTTTTTGGTCCCAATTATTTTAGCATTGCATCTTATCTAGAGTTGGACAAGATAAAGACTGTGCTGGATAGTTTTAGGTCAACTTGATAGAAGCTAAAGTCATTTGAGAGGAGGGAATCTCACTTAAAGAAATGACCACATACAATTGGGCTATAGGCAAACCTGTAGGACATTTTCTTAATTAGTGACTGATGGGAGAGGGCCCAGCCCATTGTGAGTGGAGCCATTCCTGGGCTGGTGGTCCTGGGTTCTGTAAGAAAGCAGGCTGAGCAAACTATGGGGAGCAAGCCAGTGAGCAGCAGCACCCCCCCATGGCCTCTGCATCAGCTCCTGCTTCCAGGTCCCTGCCCTGCTTGAGTTCCTGTCCTGAATTCCTTCGATGATGAACAGTGATTTGGAAACACAAGTCAAATAAACCCTTTTCCTCCCCAAGTTGCTTTTGGTTATGGTGTTTCATCACAGCAATAGAAACTTCAACTAAAACAGATTTTAAGCAAATCTAATTTGTTTGTTTGTTTGTTTGTTGTTGAAGCAGGGTCTCACTATGTAGCCTTGGTGTCATGGAACTTGCTATATAGACCAGGATGACCTTGAACTCATAGAGATTGGCTTGTCTCTGCCTCCAAGTTCTGGGATTAAAGGCATGCACCACCATACCTGACAAACCTGTTTTTTTGTTTTTTTTCAAAAGTGGCAGTAGCAGTAAAAACCTCATCCTGCGGCTTAGTGGCTAAAATGATTGCTGTGCAAGAATAAAGACTGGCATGGTTCTACTGCAGCAAGGGTCTGTGTTGATGTCCATGGCTCCTGTTACCATCAAAGGCCATGCAGATGCCCAGGATCTAGGCTGACACCTGAAGCCATATTGGTGTCTGGGGGTCATGCTGCCACCAGGGCAATGCAAATCTGAGTAGCCTGAGCTGCTGCTACCCAGGGCCATGGTGATATCCAGGCCCGAGCTGTGGCTGCGAGCCATGTCTGGGTCTGTGGTCCTGCACAGCCAGGGTCTGTGTTGATATCCATGGCTCCTGTTACCATCAAAGGCCATGTAGATGCCTGTGGTCTGGGCTACTTACTGTTGGAGTCTAGGGACCATGCTGCCACCAGGCCCATACAGGAGAGCTAGCACTGTCCTTCATAGGAGAACTGCCCCCCACCCTCCCACCCCTACCCCACACTTGAAAAAGCTGGCTCCACCCCTTACCACAGGTGTGGGAGATCTGGATCCAACCTCACCTGAGGGGGGTAGTTCCTGTGACCCGGACTGACCAACTCAGCTACCACTCAGGCACACATCCAGGGCTTTGAGCTGGCCCTCCTGGACATTTATCTTATCTATGCCCTGCACAGCATATGAAGAGACTGGTCCTGCAGAACCATGGCTGCAGGATCTCCATGACGCAGGGCAACAACAGGATATCTGAGAGGAGTTTCAGTGAGGGTCCAGTGTTGATGGTGAATCAGAAGCCAGAGGCCTTGAACCAGACCGACAACACATTACACAATGAACATTTGCAAGCAAAGCTGTTTAGATAAAAGGATATACTGCATGATACACAGCAGCTCCCAGTGCCCCTAAGACGAATGAAGAGGTGATGGAGAGGCCGGAAAGATGGAAGAGCAAAGTGGGTTTTTTGTGTTCATTTTGTTTTGCTTTTTTGTTGTTGTTTTGTGGTTTTTGTTTTAATATTTTTTTATTATTTTGTATTATTTGTATTTCTTTTTAAATTTTCTTTTGAGGGGGCACTATAAGGATGAAGGATGGATACGGAGGGACTGAGAAATGAGTGGGATTGGGGTGTATGATGTGAAATTCCCAAAAAATCAATTTAAAAAATATGTTAAAAAAAGAATAAAGACATGTTGGGCACCACCACTGCCCGGCTAGTCAGGTGGTAGAGCATGAGACTCTTAATCTCAGGGTCCTGGGTTTGTGCCCCATGTTGGGCGCCAAATGTAGATGAAATTCTAGATGGTCTTATTATTATTTTTGTTGTTGTTGTTTGGTTTTTTGAGACAGGGTTTCTCTGTGTAGCTTTGTGCTTTTCCTGGAACTCACTCTGTAGTCCAGGCTGGCCTAGAACTCACAGAGATCCTCCTGCCTCTGCCTCCCAAGTACTGGGATTAAAGGCATGCACCGCCACCGCCTGGCTGTAACCAGTCTTATTAGATAAGAAACACAGAGCCAAATACAGAGTTAAAAGCCCAAGAGATCAGAGCACTAGTGAAGCCTTTAGCTTACCAGTCGCTGCTGTTGCTTCCCCGGAGAGAGAGACTTTCTTTCTATGTGACTATCTTTTTATTGCCTTTCTGTTCTGCCTTCTCATTAGCTCTAAACCCAACCATGTGACTTCCTTGTCACTGCCTGTCTATACAGACCTCCAGGTCTTTGTGGCTGGTACTGGGATTAAAAGTTCGTGTCACTGCTTGGCTGTGTCCATGACCACACAGAGACTCTGCTAGCCATGTGATCAGATTAAGGGTGAGTACTACTACCACCAGACTTCTGCTAAATGCCTTGCTTTTAGCTCTGATTCCCAGGCAACTTTATTTATTAACATACAAATAAAATCACATTTCAGCACAAATAAAATATTACCATAGTTTGGATCTCCAGAACCCAACCAAAATGATGCCAGCTCATGTGGCAGCCTGTGATTTCGGTACTCAGAAGGCAGGAAGGGGGACATCCCTGGAGCAAGTGGCTAGCTAGACTAGCCATGTGAATGCATTCTAAGTTCAACTGAGACCCTGCTCAAAGGAGAATGGTCAGAGAAAACTTCCAGCTTCAACCTCAGGCCGCTACACTTGTGTAGACATATGCATGTGCACCCTCAAACATGTAAACATGCATATACCCATGTGTGCCACATACATATCAAAATACCCCACAGATGTTTATATTCACAACATACAGATCTCAAATTAGACATGCCAAGAAATAGTGATTTTAGTTTGAAGTCAGTTTAGAAAATATAAAATGGGGAGGGGGGCTGTGTCTCAGTCAGCACAGTGCTTGCTGTGTGAACATGAGGACATGACTGGACCCCCCTCCCCCCTGCGGCATCCACATAAAAGTCAAGCATTGCAACACATGACTAATCCCAACCCCAGCTCTGAAGAGAGAATGGATGGATCCTCAGAGATCATCAGCTAACCATCTTCTCCAAATAAGCAAGTTCTAGATTCAGTGGGAGATCCTGACTCAAAAACTGAGGTGACAAATGACTGAGGAAAACATCTGGCATAGACATATGACCGCCATATGCAAGTGCACATGTGTACCCTCGTATAACATGCACACATGAACACACACAGCTCGGTTACTTTAAGTAATTTTAAGGGCAGAGTGATTTTTGTCCCATGATGTCCCAGACACAAAATGACACACAAAAACATTTACATGAATGTCAGGCATGGTGATGCATGTCTTTAATCCCAGCACTAAGGAGGCAGACGCTAGTGTGTAGCTAGAGTTTTCCTGCCTTGCCTACAGTCAGGACAAATCTCTGTCACCCGCCAGTCCCACAGCCGCTCAGACCCAACCAAGTAAACACAGAGACTTATATTGCTTACAAACTGTATGGCCGTGGCAGGTTTCTTGCTAATTGTTCTTATAGCTTAAATTAATCCATTTCCATAAATCTATACCTTGCCACGTGGCTCGTGGCTTACCGATATCTTCATATGCTGCTTGTCCTGCTGCGGCTGGCAGTGACTCCTTCCGCCTTCCTGTTCTCTCAATTCTCCTCTCCATTAGTCCTGCCTATACTTCCTGCCTGGCCACTGGCCAATCGGTGTTTTATTTATTGACCAATCAGAGCAATTTGACATACAGTCCATCCCACAGCACTAGTGGATCTCTTTTGAGTTTGGGGCCATCCTGGTTTACACAGTGAGTTCCAGGCCAGCCAGACTTCCATTAAGAGACCCTTTCTCAAAAAAAGATAATAATAATAATAATAATAATAATAATAATAATAATAATAATAACTGTTAGAATTCTGCTCTCACTCCAGCTGCATGACCGCACATACACAGTTTAGGAGTTAAGCAAAGGGTCTTGTGTCTTATGTCATCAGTATGCCCTGGTGATCATGTATACGCAGTGTGGTTGCACAATCTGCACAAACGTGCCATGGCTCTGTAAGCCCATCTGCGCCTTAAAGAGCCGTGACTCAGACCCCAGTCTCTCTGTCTCTCTGTTCTGCTCCCTCTTCCCCCACCCCACCATTCCTCCTAATAAAACTCTCTGCTACCAGGTAGTGTGGCCGTGGCTCATGACCTTTTTGAGCAGTAACCAGCACCATAACCAGTGCTACTTATCATTTATTTCAATAACAATAGTAATAACTACATGAAAACAGTTATCATGAACATAGATGACACAATTATATTAGTTCAGAGTGTGCTTTTGATGAAAAACAAAGTAGAAAACTTATATCTCTTTGAGATGTAAGAAAGAGCCAACCAGCAGAGTTGAAACTGAAAATCTTTACAAGTCTGAGATCTGTTCTCCATGCAGGCTTTACCCAAAAACAGGCTGTAACAATATTTCCCTTTGTTCTGCTTGGAAATAAAGAGGCAAGGCCAAAGAACTAGATAAAATTGGGACACAGGGGTGGCAAGGGTAGCCGCAGTCCCCAGAATCTATGTTTAGTTCTGACGCAACCTCTCAATTTTCTAATTTCATTTCCTTTCACACTTAGATGTAGTTTCTAAAACATTGTTTTTTGCTAAATTATTGGTTTCATCATTCCTCAAAATATTTTTGTAATCAAGACTCATTGAATGTGCTGAACTAGACCACTCTGTTACTAGAAAGACGAGTTTATTGGGGACACAAACTGCTCGGCTGCCCCAGAGAATGGAGAACAGCACCTGGTGGGAAGCCAAACCTGGCCAGTTTTACTGGGACAGGAAGAGGTGGGAGGTGGTGCCAGGCCTGAGCAGTCTGGGAATTAGCAAGGGAACTTTGATCTGTTGCAGAATGTTTGGGCTAATCAGCTAGATGCTGTTTGCCCAAGGTAGTTGACCTCTGGGGGTGACAGCCACTCCTCATAAGATTCCTGAGGAATGTGGAGTTTAGGTTTCTGTTTACTGGATAGCAGTCCTTCTGTTTATCCCATCATGGTCCAGCCAGGGTTGGACCCAGGCCGTCATTCAGGATGCTGTCAGCAGCACTGCCATTTTGGGAGCCTGCTTTGGACCTAACAGTTTTAAATTTCAACTAAAGAAGGATGCCCATTTGTAGTCTTTTTTTTTTTTTTAAGGTGACCCTGGGCAAATTTTATGCTTTATCCCTGAACCTCAGTTGCCACATCTATAAGGTGGAAATGAAACTAGCACCCATTTCAAAATTAGGTTTAAATACACTACTACAAGGAAAAATGCTTTTGCATGGGCCCTGTACATGCTAAACCTCATCAACTGCTAGCTACTAGCACTGAAAATACTGTCATCCAAGGGAGTAGAAGGTTTAACATGGAAAATAAGAGGTTTTAACCATTCATACCAATTGGCTCCCAACACATAAGCAACCTCTACCCCCTTGTCCAAAACTTATCATGAGTGGTCCTCAATATTTGCGGGTATTGGATTCAAGCCAACTTGCCAGACACAAAACTGATAAAGAAACAGCATTAAAACAAGATGATAAAGTTTAGTCTTGCAACTTGATAACCTTGGGGTCTGTCTTAGGCAGGGTTTCTATTGCTGGGATAAAACACTATGACCAAAAATCAAGTTGGAGCAGAAAGGGTTTATTTGGTTTATACTTCTATATTGTAGTTCCTCACTGATGGAAGCCAGAGACAGGAATTCAAACAGGGCAGGATCCTGGAGGCAAGAGCTGATACAGAGGCCATGGGTTAGTGCTGCCTACTGGCTTGCTTCTGGTGGCTTGCTCAGCTTGCTCTCTTATAGAACCCAGGACCACCAGCCCAATGGTGGCACCACCCTCCATGGGCTGGGCCGTCCCCCATTATCACTAATTAAGACAATACCCTACAGGCTTGTGTACAGCCCTTTCTTATGGGGGCATTTTTTTTTTTTCAGTTGAAGCACCTTCTTCTCCTGTGGCTCTAGCTTGTGTCAAGTTGACATAAAACTAGGCAGCCCAGAGGCCTTCAGTCAATGTAGAAGAGTCACTGGCTTCACAGGAGAGGTCCAGGTGGCCCTACAGCTGTACTTCCAGTACATGGCTGGGCCATATTGCTGCTGCAGGCTCTGTGGTAACGTGTCTGAAGACTTCTTGTCCTGGGCCATCTTGGGCGTTATGAATGATGGGGACAGATACTTAAAGCCACCCATCAGCTTTAAGACTTTTAGCTTCTGTTCTTCATTTTTGAAACCAACCGTGTCCCACTGGCCAAACCGTGTCCCACTTCTTGAGTTCTGAAGCCTCCATCTTACCTGACTTCCAAATGATCTCTTCTGCAAGGCCGCCCACCTCACCTCACCCATGCAGGCCTCCCACCTCACCTCACCCATGCATGCCTCCCACCTCACCTCACCCATGCAGGACTCCCACCTCACCTCACCCATGCATGCCTCCCACCTCACCTCACCCATGCAGGACTCCCACCTCACCTCACCCATGCAGGCCTCCCACCTCACCTCACCCATGCAGGCTTCGTCCATGTGGCCTTCCCTTCCCGGTACCACCTTCAGGTCTGTGTCTACTCTGACTCCTCCCAGGAGTCTTCCTTTGCTTAGTTCTCTTTCCTCTTTTTCTTCCTTTTCACAGACAGCCCTTCACTAAGTAGCTGTTCCACCTTTTGGATCTTGCTTTCCTTTTTCCTAGGGGCGTTTAGGCTGTCTTCTATGGGTATATACTCTGTAGCTTCACTTTTTTTTGTTGGTTTTGATGTTGTTGATGATGTTTTCTTTTCTTTCCTTTTCTTTTCTTTTGTTTGAGACAGGGTCACTCTACATAGCTTTGGCTGTCCTGCAACTCATTAAGTAGACCAGACTGGCCTCAAATTCACAGAGAGACCATCTCATCTCAGCCTCCTTGGTGCTGGGATTAAAGGCATGCTCCACCACCCCACCCTACCCCAAGTCTTCACTTTTGACTTTAAAGAATTTGTTTTTAGGTCACAGTGCTGCAGAATGGAAGTATTTATGTTGGTCGGTATGAGAGCCACAGTTCTCTTTGGAATAGTCACAAGTTGATCTACATGATACAGGTACAAAGCCCATGTTTTCCAGTGAGGGTTTATATTGTCAACTTTGCAGGACTAGAATCACCCAGGAAAGGAGCGTCTGGAGTATGGATGGGGGAATTATCTAGATTAGGTTAGTTGAGGTGTGAAGACTTGCCCACTGTGGGTTGTACCATTCCCTAGGTTAGAATCCTGGGCTGTATGAAAAGGAGAAAGTGAACTCAGCATGAGCATTCATCACTTCCTGCTTCTTGACTGTGGAGGCATGTTATGAGCTCCACTGTGATGGGCCCTGGAACTATGAAACAAACGTTGCTTTTGTCAGGGAATTTAATCATAGCAACATTAAAGAAACTAAGACATATACCCCAGTATTCCCATTGCAGTATGTCTCATTTCCATTTCTATGACCAACACCATGACCAAAACAGCTTATACAAGAAAGTGTTTAATTGGACTTACAATTTCAGAAAGTTAAAGTTCAAGATGGCAGAGCAAAAGTTCTGTAGCAGGAACTGTTGATAACTTACATCCTGATCTGCTAATAAGAGGCAGTCAGCACATTGGGAATGATGGGAGGCTTTTGAAGCCTCAAAGCCCATCCTCAGTGATATGCCTTGCATTTATCAGGCTTCTCTAGAATAACAGAACTTACAGAATGAATCTATTTGTATATATATGGGATTTATCAGAATGATTTACAGGCTGTGGTCCAGCTAATCCAACAATGACTGGCTGTGAACAAAAAGTCCCAGAATCCAGTAGTTGCTCAGTCCACAAGACTGGATATCTCAGCTGGCCTTCAGTATATGCTGGGATCTCAAAGAAGTAGACTCTAATGCCAGTGAAGGAATGGACTTGCTAGCAATGGGAGAGCAAGCAGGCAAAGAACAAAAGCCTCCTTTCTTCCTACTTCAAATTAAGCAAAAATCCCTCACAGGTGTGCCCTCCATTTTTGGATTTTAGTTCATTCCAGATGTAGACAAGTTGACAGCCAACAATAGCCATCACACACCTCCTCTAACAAGACCATGTAGCACAAATTGTTAGGAGGTCTTATTATTAAAAACAAACCCAGGAGCCAGATATTGGGGTGAACGCTGAAAGATCAGAGAAATAGAACAGGCCACAGCTAACCACACCTTGCCAATTCCTCAGCTAATCCTGTTTCCTCAGACTGGAAGCCTCTGAGTCCTCACCCGAATGAATCTCAGCTGGACTGCTGCTAAAAGCCTAAAAGCTTAACCTGCCAAAAGCTTAACCAGACTAGTTCCTGGTCCTCATGCCTTATATACCTTTTTGCTTCCTACCATTACTTCCTGGGATTAAAGGTGTGTGTTACCATACCTGGCTGTTTCCAGTGTGACTTTGAACTCACAGACATCCCGATGGATCTCTGCCTTTTGAATGCTAGGATTAAAAGTTTGTGTGCCACCATTTTTTGGCCTCTATGTCTAGTGGCTGTTCTGTTCTCTGACCCCAGATGAGTTTATTAAGGTGCACAATATATTGGGGAACACAATATCACCACAAGATCACACCTCTAATCCTTCCCAAACAGTTCCACCAACTGGGGGCCAAGTATTCAAATGTATGAGCCTATTGGAGCCATTTCTATTCAAACCACCACATTGGAATGTGGTCTCCATGGGCTCCTAGCCATATCATAATGCAAAATGCGTTCAATCAATCCAACTTCACAAGTCCCCATAGTCTTTCAGTCTAAACATTGCTTAAAAGTCCTAAGTTCAAAATCTCCTCTGAACCTCAAAGAAATCTCTTAATTATAACTCCCTGTAAAATCAAAAATCAAATTTCATTCTTCCAACATACAATGGCACAGAATATACATTACCGTTTGTGATAAGCATAATAAAAATTCATTTTAGTAGCTTATTTAGGAACCCCAGTACACCCAAGGCTGGCACTCAGCCGGTGGCACAGGTGTTGTCCTGTTGAGTGTGTTTACGCAGTGTTGAGTCCTGCCACACTTTTCCTCACTACGACCATCTTTGCTCAGAAATGGCAGCCGGAAGCAGCTCACTTTTTCTACCTCCTGGACATTTTTTTTCATCAAGGTGCCCTGGCTTCCTTCCACCCTTCCAAATAACAGCATGTTCTCCTCATCTTGACTGTGTGGATGAGGTAGGCAAGTTATCATAGTTTTCTGAAGTCAGGGCCTCCGTTTCTTGAACCTGAAGCCGCTGACACATGGGGAGGAGAGCTGGTTGAATCATGTAAGAGATAAAGAGAACAAAGGCACATGAATCTGGGTCAGAGGAGGAGTGAGATTCACATAGCACTTATCTCAAAGCTCCCATAACGCTGAAGGTAAAATGGGGTGTGGTGGGGACTGTGGTGATTCTGTGCCTACTGGTTAGGAAAAGTGGTGTAGCAGAAGGCCACGGAAACTATGAGGTGATAAGCAGGCAGCTTGAAAGGAAAGGGGGTCAAGATTAGTGTTCCCTTGTATAGGGTAAAAGGACATAGGATGCAAGTTCATGGCAATCATGGGTGTGTGTGTGTGTGTGTGTGTGTGTGTGTGTATGTGTGTGTGTATGTATGTGTGTATGTGTGCATGTGTACCAGTGTAAGTCATATATATGTCTTGCATCTGCCTTTTATTATAGAAAAAGATATATAAGTTCTTAATGCTACTCATGCAAGGAAATAGAGACTGAAAACTTCTCTGTGCCACAAAATTAAGGATTTCAAAAAAACAAAACAAAACAAGTTTTGGTAATGGAATGGCTCATTTTCTGACTAATTAGCTGCTGTCGAAATTTCTCAGTGATGGATGGTGTTTTCAAGTATGAGTATATGCTAATTTAAAAGTTAAATTAATTAACTAAATTAATTAAGCTAATTAAAACTAATTTTAGATTTAATAATATCACTTGAGGGCTTATTTGACAACACAGAGTATTTTTTAATTTTTTTTTCTTTCTGGAATCAAAGAAAGACACATCACCCCAGGCTACCAGACTTCCATTCCAGCCAGCATCCTTTATGGTTGGTTGTAGCAACCTTATTTCAGTCCTAATTCAGCATGGGCATCAGGCATCTTATGGCACTGTTGATCTTGGTCTTATTCCAGTACTGTGCTGCTTGTGGATCAGGGTGGCACCCATGAGCATTGGTGGCCACAGGCATAGCATTGGTCCTGGAACTGGTTCATCCATAGTGATTCTGCCCAGCTCTGATTACTGAGTAGGTGTAAGGCAGTCTATCCTTTCCCATTATTCCTCTGGCTCATTCTGAACAGTACACCAGGTGTACCATCATGACAAACTTGGGCTCGGATCTCCCTCTAGTGTTGAAACAGTATCAACCCATCAACTGCAAGCGTCATAGATCAGGATGGGGACACCATCTCATGCTGACAACTCACAGGAAGTAAGCAGCCTGTTTATAATTTCTGGAAAGATGAGTACAAAGCCAAATTGAAAAGATTCGAACAAACACCGAATCCCTCAATACTCAGATGATGCAATAAAACCAACAAGCATCCTGAACTTACCTAATGGCCAAAACGAAGAGCCATAAAATGGCCAGATGGTAATTAGTATGGGACTGCCTAGAACCTAGGCCCTAGGTGGAGAATTAGAAACACCTGTTTTAAGATAGCCTCATGAGCTTCAAGAAAACAGAGGAAACTAAGTCAGTAGTCTAACAGAGAAACTTAGTTGTGGAAAATGTTTTGTCACAGTTATATATATATATATATATATATATATATATATATATATATGTGTGTGTGTGTGTGTATATATATATATATATATATAATTTTACATGTGAGTGTTTTGCCTGCATGTATGTCTGTGCAACATGTGCATACCTGGTGTCTGTGGAGGCCATAAAAGGGCATCAGATCCCAGAGACTTGCGTCAGTTACAGATGGCTGTGAGCTGACATGTGGGTGCTGGGAATCAAACCTGAGTCCTCTGTTAGAGCAACAAATGCCCTTAACCACCAAGTCAACTCCCCAGCCCCCCAAACTTTCTTTATCCTTGAGAATTTCATAAATGTTAACAATGAAATGTAAGCTTTACACACACACCCCATTCTCCTTCTCCACCTCTCCAATATTTTCAACACATCCCAATGTATGTGGAGCATAGCAACTCAAGGGAGCATGGGAAACCTGCCAGTGGCCGCATCCTCCAAGAAGAGTGATAAGCCCTCCCCAAGCAACCGTCAGTTACCAATAGCTCTTCAGTGAGGATGGAGTCTGGAGATCCTCTGCTTCATCACTGCTAGAATTCTGGCTGGCTTGATCTTGTACAGGTCTTGTGTAGTAACAACAGCTGCTCTGGTGGCATTATTTTGATATCCATGTCATATCCAGAAGACAGCCTATCACAACACTCTTCCCCATCCTCTGGCTCTTACATTCTTTCTATCATCTGTTGCAGAATATAATTTTTAAAGTGTGTTACTTTTGTTTATGATCTGGAACATTTGTTTAATGTTGCAAAGATGTGTTTGATTAAATAAAATTCACCTGCGGTCAGGAGGCTGAGTCGGCAACTAGCTGACAGGAAGTGGTAGGGAGGAGACAGGTGGAGAAGGGTTTTTAAGAAGAGGTGTGGAGAAGCATCAGAGCTTTTTGGAGGACAAGAGCAAGGAAAGGAGGTGAGCTACTTGTTATTCAGCCTCTCTGAAGAGCAGAATTCCACCTTAACCTTTGAATCTTGAGTTCTTTAGAGGGACAGAGGTCTAGTTACGTTCTTTTCATTGCTTTGAAAGAGTCAGGGCCTGAGGGAACAGAATTCAACAATTAAATTAAAGGACAACAGTCACCCTCTTCTACAATGTTCCCTCATGGGCGGCAGTATAGATGTCTCTCATTTAGGGCTGAGCACTCAGTCTTTTATTCTCAACACTTTGACCAGTGACGGGTCTTATGGTGGTATTTTATTTGTACTGAAATGTGATTTTCATTGTATGTTAATAAAGTTACCCAGGGGTCAGAGCTATTAGAGCCATAGCAAGAGCGTGGTGGTGGCTGCGGTGGCGGTGGCAGCGGTGGTGGCGGCCGCGGGCGGCGGCGGCCGCGGCGCACCTTTAATCCCAGCACTTGGTAGAAGAGCTAGGTAGATCTCTGTGTGTTCAGGGATACAGCCAGCATTGGAGACACATGCCTTTAAGACCTGGAGGGCTATACTTACAGGCAGTGACTAGGCAGTCATGTGTTTGGGTTTACAACCAATGAGAAGGCAGAACAGAAAGACTATTTAAAGACAGACACACAGGAAGTAGCTCTCTTTCGGGAAGCAGGAGGTAAGATTTTAGCTCTGAGCTCGGACATCTCGGCTTTCTCCTTTACATTGGTTCTGTGTTTCTTATTTAATAAGACGGTTGGTTACATCTACAGGGTCTTTCCATTGACTTGTGTCCACTGGAAAAAAAGAAGCTTCTTTGACCAAGGTGACAGCAGCCCAGGTCTGTGAGTATAAGCACAAATGTGTAGAAGGCACTTTGACAGCATGACCATTTAGTGAAATACCAATGGTGGATTCTGCTCTCACGTGCTGGTTAGTGTTTTTCACCTCGATAAAAACTAGAGTCAGCTGGGAAGAGCTAACCTCAACTGAAGAACTGGCTCTAGCAGATTGGCCTGGGGAGCATTTTCTTGATTTCTAATTGGTGCAGGAGGGCTCATCCCATGTGAGGGGTGCCATCCCTGGGCAAATAGTCCTGGGATGTATAAGAAAGGTATGTGACCAAGCCAGTGGGCGGGGGTGAGGGGGGTGGGGGGGTGTAAGCCAATAAGGCAGCATTAATCTGTGATCTATGCTTCAGTTCCGACCTCCAGGGTCTTAAGACCATCAGTTCATGCCCTGAGTTCCCTCAGTGATGGATTGTAATCTGGGAGTTATAAGATGAAATAAACTCTTTCCTAACTAAGTTGCTTTTGGTCATGTTTATCACTATGATCGAGAAAGGACAGCAACAGAAAAGCAAACTAGATACCTAGGGCCTATGACCTCCTTAGCCATGGGTTTTTGATCAATATTACAGTACCAGGCATAAAATTTCCTCCTGTGGAGCAGGCCTCTAATCCAGTCAGAAAGAGGTTGATTACCCAATTAATAGCCACGCCACTGTTGTACCAGTAGACACATCATGCCTGGCAGGTTGGTATTGCAATAGGCAGAGTCCAGTGTTAGACAAGACCAGTGATGGTTTTTCTCCACCAGTAGCCTGCCTAGCACCTTCCAGGACTATGAAAGCTAGGCAGCAGAGAGGGACTTTCTGGTCATCGGTTTCTATATGTCCTGAAACCTAAGTGTGTATAGTCTTCAGTAATAGGTTTGTGCTATATGGCTATTGTCTTGTTAGGGTTTTGTTGCTGTGATGAGACACCATGACTATGGCAATGCTTGTAAAGGAAAACATTTCATTAGAGCTTGCTTACAGCTCAGAGGTTTAGTCCATTATCATCACGGCGGGAAGCACAGTGGCATGCAGACAGACATGGTGCTGGAGCGGTAGCTGGAAGTTCTACATCTGAATCAGCAGATAGCAGGAAGAAAGAGAGAGACTGAGCATCTGAAACCTCAAAGCTCACCCCCAGTGCACACTTCCTCCAACAAGGCCACACCTAGGGTAACCAAGGGAAATGGCAATAGCATGTGTGGTTTGGGAGATCTCTCTGACCAATAACTCATAGGAAGATATTCCATTCCTAGAACTGAATTTTTGTTTAATAATACATATCTTCTGGGAGAGGTACTATCAACCCATGCAGGGTCTTCCACTTTGAATTCTTTTTTATTCTGTTGCTGTGAAGAGACACCATGACCAAGGCAACTCTTGTAAAGGAAAACATTTGATTATGTCTGTCTTACAGCTCAGAGGTCTAGTCCATTATCTGGGTAAGAAGCATTGTGGTAGTACACAGACAGACATGGTACTAGAGAGGTAACTGAGAGTTCTACATCTGGATTGACAGCAGGAAGAGAGAGGGTCGTTGGGTCCTGGCTTGAGCATTTGAATGCCCAAGACCCACTTCCAGTGACACACTTCCTCCAACAAATCCACATCTACTACAAGGTCACACCTCCTAATCCCTGTCAAGTAGTAACATTTCCTAATGACCAGGTATTTAAATCTGTGAGCCTATGAGGGCATTCTTATTCAAACCACCACAGGAATTTTACTAACTAGTGGGTTTCCTTAAGGCTTTTGTATACATTCTTAATTTTGGTTGATCTACCCACTATACCCTCCCCCCTTCCATCCTCCTGCTCCATTCCTGCTCATTCCTTTAACCCCAGTATCCCCTCCCCTTCTTTCATTTTATATGTAGCCTACTGTCCTTTAAACTGATTTTCAGATTAGATTGTGAGATAATAAACTTCTGTATGGCTTTTCATACACCCTTTCTTTGGGTTAGCCCTCCCTTTCACCCCCTGGCTTCCCTTGCCTGCTTAAGCTCTTCCAACTCCAGTATTCCACCTCTATTTTTATTTTACCTATAATATACAATATGTCCTCTAGCATATTGCATGCCCCAGAAGCCCTTCTCTGGTTTCCTGGATTCTGTCATGATCCAAGTTAAACTCATAAAACAAAAGATTTGAAGTGAGGATCCACATATGTGCTGGCTAGTTTTGGTCAACTTCGTATCAACTGAGTCACCTGGAGAGAGGACACTACAATTAAGGAATTAGCTCCATGGGATTGCCCTATGGGCATGTCTAGGGGGGATTTCCTTGGTCAGTTATTGCTGTGGAGCCTATTTGGGGGTGGGGGTGGAGTCACTGGGAAGGTGGGCCAGGGATGTATTAGAAAGTAGGATGAGCAAGGCATGGAGCAGCAAGTCAGTGAGCAGTGTTCCTCAGTGGTTCCCACCTCTGCTCCTGTTTGAGTTTCTGTAATGATTCCTCTCAATGACTGACTGTAATAGAGACATGTAACACAGTAAAACCCCTTCCTCCATAAGTTGCTTTTGGTCATAGTGTTTATCACAGTAATAGAAAACAAACTATGGCAAACTATATATGAGAAAACATACAGTGTTTGTCTTCTTGGGCCTGAGTTACCTCACTTGGGACTTTTTCCAGTTCCATCCATTTACTTGAAATTTTCATGCCTTCATTTTTTTTCACAGCTGAGTAATTTGTGGTAATATGTACCACATATTTCTTATTCACTCTTTAGTTGATGGACAGCTAAGTTGATTATGTTGCCTAGGTATTGTAAATAGAGCAGCAATGAACACAGATGTACAACTATGAAGATCAGAAGACAATTTGTAGAACTCTGTTCTCTCTTTTCACCATGTGGGTTCCCAGGAATAAAACCTAGGTCATTAGGCTTGGCAACAAACGCCTTTATCCACTGAACCATCTCCCTGGCTCTATTTTTTAGCTTCCTGGGCTGGCCACCAGCCCATGAGCCTCCTTGCCTCATCTTCCTGAGAGCTGGGATTATAGATAGTTACCAATATACCCAATGTTGAAAGTACAACATTTCATATAGTATTTTTAGTGCATTTCCATGTTGATTGCCACCTGTCACATGTACAATTTTTCTGATTGTGGTATCATATCTATAATCAAAATGATTTGGACTCTGGAGCATTTTCCTTTTGGGTTTTCACATTAGAGATGTTTAGTCTATACTATACTACACCTATCTTATAGCTGAGGAAAAAGGCAAATATCCCACAGATTCTCCCAGCTACTGTGTATGAATATGAAGATTTCACCGAGGTCTTCATAAATCTGTGCTTGAGGCCAAAAAAAAATAGACTTGAGGTTGTAATTTAAACATAATCCACCTATGGTAGGAAGATGCAGCAATACTCATTGGCTGCATGTATAGACTGTTGTTAACATATATATTAGTGCCAATAATTAGTAAAGTTAACTAAATTTGAAGTGTCCTCAAAGTTCGTTAATGTACTAGTTACCTTGCTAAATAACATTTTCTAAGGGGTAGCTGTTGTTATTCTTAGCCACTTCTGGAGTCACATGACTGTGCACGCACTGTCAGCAGTCAGGCAAAATGCTTAGTCACTCCAGGGCCTTACGTCCTACATAATCTGTGTGCAGCATGATCATGTAATCTATGCACATGTGTGGCATAGCTGGGTGAGCCCATATATGCATGTTCAAGGTAACCTATAAATGTAAGCTCTACCTGCTCCCAGATCTCTCTCCCTTTTGCCAGAGGTAACACGCCTCTCTCTCTCTCTCTCCCCCTCCCTCCCTCTCTCTCTCTCTCCCCCTCCCTCCCTCCCTCCCTCTCTCCCTCCCTCTCTCTCCCTCCTTCCCTCCCTCTCCTCTCCCTCTCCCCTCCCTCCCTCCCTCTCTCTCTCACATTCCCTCCCCCTTCCCCTTTCTTTTTGGTAGGCCTACCCACCTCCATCCTTTCCCTTCCCTAATAAAAACTCTTACAGTGGGTTCCACTGTACCTAGTGTTTTCTTGCACCCAGTAAATAACATCGCCAAATAAATAACAGTAGAGATTAAGGAATAGATTGCCAGGATGCTTCTAGCTCGGAGTCCCTACTAAGTTTTTAGTCATCCCAGCTTCAGTAGGGCGGGAGAATCTGGTTCCACACTCATGTGCTGCTGTCCTCCAGTCATGACTGGCTGTGGACCAGATGCTTTTGTTTCTGGCCACATGGACCTCTCCAAAGACTGTGTGGGTGTCCTTATGTCATGGTGGCTGGTTTCCTCAGAGGCTAGTGATGAAGGAAGTGTATAGCAAAGTGATGAGAGGAAAGAGAAAGACAGACAAATATAGAGAGAATTATTGGGGGAATTAAGGCAACTCCATGTAGTTAAAAAGGAGGTTTATTTTGGGGGATAACTTACAGCTAGTAAAGGGGTTAGTTACAGGATCTGGGAGAGGTGAAATGTAGTCCAGTTGGATTCTCTGGAGAACTCCGCTCAGTCGACCATCCAGCATCCAGGATCACCAGAAACCAAGAGAGCCTGCACATCTGGATCTCAGGTCTAAAAAGGGCTCTTCAATGGCTTTGATGTTTTGGGTACTGGGATTGAACACATGCCTTGGCATATTGATCAAGCATTCTGTCACGCAACTACTCATATCTCCCAAGTCTTGCTTCATACTTCTTTTCTGTATATTCAATGAATCATGGGTTGTCAGACCACAGGCTTTGTGAGAAGTAAAATGTTTAGCATAAAACATAATGGCCGGGTGGTGGTGGCACACGCCTTTAGTCCCAGCACTCGGGAGGCAGAGCCAGGTGGATCTCTGTGAGTTCAAGGCCAGCCTGGGCTACAAAGTGAGTCCCAGGAAAGGCGCAAAGCTACACAGAGAAACCCTGTCTCGAAAAACCAAAATAAATAAATAAATAAAATAAAACATAAAGATTTATACAATCTAACTTGGGCTTCAGCTGTGGTCAGACAATGATCTGGGATTTTAGATAGCGTTTGGCTCATTTAAGTATTTGTACAGGCTGTGCAGCCCACCATGACTCCATTGCTTTCCTTGTTTGTTGGTGTTAGGGACTGATCTAGGGCCTCACTGTAAAAACCACACACTCGCCTGCTGCACCACACCAGCAGTCTGCCATCCCTTCTAGGATCCAGGAACATATATCCTTTGAGATGGCTGACTTCAAGCTTCTGGTTCAGCTCAATTCTGGGGTCTTTACCAGAGTCCTTCACTGCTAAGTAAAAGTTTTCCCTTCTTTAAAAAAATATTATTTGTATATATGGTTGTTTTGCCTGCATGTGTGTCTGTGTATCACGTGTGTTCAGTGCACATGGAGGGAGGCCAGAATATGGTGTCAAGTTCCCTGGAGCTGGAGTTATAGATGGTCATGAATTGCCACATAAGTCCTAGGAATCAAATCTGGGTCCTCTGAAAAAGCATCCACTGCTCTCAACTGCTAAGCCATCTCTCCAGATCTTAAACTTTCCCTTACTCTCTACAGCGGGCATTTTCCATACGATTACTCTTTTAAACACTAAATTAAAGTTGTATTTTCAGGAATTTAACTGTGCATTTTTGACTGAGCTAGGGTAGTATAGGAGAGTGTTCAAAATGTCTTTTTACTTTTCTTTCTCTTTCTTCTCATTCTTTTCCTTTCTTGTTTCCTTCCTTTCTCATCTTCTGGTGCTAGAGTTTGAGCCCAAGGGCTCATGAATGCTGGGTGAGTGATGTACACTGAGCTACACACCCCTAGGTGGAGGGTGTTTATATCACAGACAATTTAAAAATGAGTCTTAGGGGAAAATGAAACCAGAATCTTGGCCAAAATAGCACACGGCCTCTCTCCTAGTTCCTGATAGTCCTTTGTCCCCATTGAAGCTTCATGAGCCAGGCCTCCTCTATCTGTATTTCTCTTCACATTTTGTCTTCCAAGCTCCCACCAGAATGCCACATTATACTCTGCTTCCAACAGGGATTTTTCTAGCCCAAAGTACCAAAATTTTCCACATTCCTCCCGCAAACCAGTTCCAAAGGTCTAAGAACCATGTGATCAGGTTTATCATAGTAACAGCCCCACTCCTGGTACCAATGTCCAGTCTTAGTCAGTCTTCCTGTAACTGTGATAACCTACTCTGACAAAGGCAACACTTAAGGAAGAAAGGGTTTATTCTGGCTCAGAGTTCAAGGGTAAAGTCAATCATGGTAAGGAAGTCCTGGAAGCAGAGCATGAGTAGCTGGTCACCTTGCATTCACAGTCAGGAAGCAGAGGACAATGCTGGTGCTCATTTGGTTTTCTACTTTTTGTGCTTTTCAGGACCCAGGCCCAGGAAATGGTGTCACCCACTTTTTTAGAAAGAACTATTTATTTTATTTTATATGTGTGGGTGTTTTGCCTACATATCTTGTCTTAGAAGAGACACCATGACCAAGGCAACTCTTGTAAAGGAAAACATTTCACTGGGGCTGGTTTACAGTTCAGAGGTTTACTCTGTTATCCTCATGGTGGGAAGCATGGTGATGTGCATGCAGACATGGTGCTGGAGAGGTAGCTGAGAGTTCTGCAACCAGATCAGCAGGCAGCAGGAAGTGAGAGAGACACTGGGCCTGGCTTGAGCATCTAGAGCCTCAAAACCCACCCCCAAGGACACACTTCCTCCAATAAGGCCACACCTCCTAATAGTGCCACTACCTGGTGACCAAGCATTTGACTCTATGAGCCTATGGGGGCCATTCATTCTCAAACCACCACACGTATGTGTACTATAGGTGTGCCTGGCACCCACAGGGATCAGAAGAGGGTGTCAGATCCTAGGAACCGGAGTTACAGGCAGCTGTGGGCCACAATGTGGGTTCTAGGAACAGAACCCAGATCCTCTGCAAGAGCAGCAAGTGCTTTTAATACTGAGCATCTCTCAAGCCCTTATGTTCCCCACTTTCAGGGTGGATCTTCCCACTTCAATTAAGCTGATCAGAATAATCCCTCACAGGCGTGGCCAGACGCTAAAACAACCTAAATAATCCCTCACAAGTATACACAGAGATGTGCCTCCTAGGCGATTCTAGGTCCTATCAAGTTAAAGCCAAGCCATCACAGTCACTGCGAATTTGATTCCTCCTAGTGGCTCATGGACGTGGAATCATGGGATGTTTGTCTCTGTGTGTAGTTTCTTTCATTCAACAGTGTCTTCTGTAGCAAGTCTGTTTCCTTTTAAAACCCCTGAATAAAGTTCCATTCCATTGCAGTAATATTCTGCTGTGTAGAACTCCTTTTGCTCATCCTCTCACCTGTGGGTTGACATTTGTTTCCACTTTTCAGCAACTGTGACTAATGCTGCTATGGCTAAGGGTGTGCAGAAATCTGCTCAGGTCCCCGCTTTCAGTTATTTTTGGTATATATCCAACAGTAGACAGAGAACATGAACTAACTCTAATGGTTTTGGCTCAGTGTTAAACACTATTAAATACGATAAAAGCATTGTTGATGTCTCAGGTTTTGTTTTTGTTTTGACGCAGAATCTTGCTAGGTAGCCCAGGTTGACTTTGAACTTTTTCATTGACTTTCCTACCTCAGCCTGGCACTGGGATTACAAGCAAGTGCTGTCATTCCCAGCTATTAATTACTACCATTGTTGATGGTAACAATAGGCCTTTATGGTAAGCATTCCTTTTAATGTTTATTTTCCCATTAACTTAAATGTTCAGGGTGGGGGTGGGGCTGGGGCTGGGGCAACTTGACTCTAATTGACAGTTGTTAGATCCTTTCCTGGCTCTCCTCTGCCCTGTGTGGAAGACTGTCAGTCAAGCACTCTATCTTTGGGCTCCGTAAATATATGGTTCGGCTACTTTGAATGTTTCATCGATACCGTAAGAAAAATAGTTTGACTACAGTGGCTTATTGCCAAAACATCTGGTTGCAGAAAGGCATTACTCAAACACAGTATTTCAGATTGCTTGTGTTGGATTTCTGACTTCGCAAACCTTGGTGAACTCTAGCAGCCATTTTTGCCCACAACAGAAGGGATGCCTTCCCTTGGTGACTCAGCAGGTTTGTGACTGGTGCATACTGTCCTTCATTTGCATGAGGGGCTCCCATGCCAGGCTTCCTTTCTGACTATATAATGAGCAAGTTGTCCAGAACATTTTTTTGAGTCAGCTAGGGGACCGCCCCACCCCACCCCTAATCTCCCACCTCCCGCTTCTGCATGGCATTGCAAAGCTCCTGTTGGGGGCTAGAGAGGTGGCTTAGAGGTTTGAAGTGCATACTACTTTTCCAGAGGACCCAAGTTTCATTACCAGCATGTGCATCAGGTGCTCACAATCAACTATAATTCCATCTCTAGATTCTAGCTAACTGGCCTCCACAGGCACCTGCACCATGTGCACATACCCACATACATATAGTTTAAAGAATAAAAATAAATGTTTTTAAAGCCTCTGTCAGAGTGCTCTGTGTGTCGTGTGTGTATGACAGGTGCATGTGCAGGTGCATGTGCAATGCAGAGGATAATCTGGGATACCAGGTAGCTTCTTCTGTCATGTCCCATTGCCTCAAGATAGGGTCTCTCACTGAGCCAGAGGCTCGCTGTGTTTTTGGCTAGGCTGGTTGACCAGCAAGCCCTTGGGATCCACCTGTTTCTGCCTCCCAGTGCTGGGGCTACAGGCACTTGAATCATGCTGCTGAGATAACATGGGAGTTCCCAGGGTTGAAAGCAGACCTGGGAACCAACAGGCAAGGAAGAAAAAAGGGGTAAAAATGCAGAGTGCAAAGATCATAGACTCCAAAGCCACATAGCCTGGATTCCACAGCTACTAGGTGGGTCTAACTTTCTATTCATATAATCTGCAAAGAGTTACTTAACTTCTTGGTACTCAGGCATCTCAACTGTGGATAATAATACTAGTTCTTTGGCTGATTGTGATTATTTGTGTAAAATAAGGTCCCAGAACATGGGACTGACTGATAAACGTGTAACTGTTTAAGCAGAATCTGCAACTACTGACAGCCTGGCTTGCTTTCTCCTAACATACATATTATTCAGCTTCAATTTAAATCTTTTAGGATATTGCCACCTTTTGTCTCTGTTGTGCTATTCTTCAAGTTACCATAGAAAACTGATCATAGTCCTCTGTTTCTCTATTATCTTTAGAACAGAGACCAAATTTAAGAGATTAAACCCTTTTGTGATCTAGAGCTATCCTGTCTCCCCCCCCCCCCCGAATTCTCATAATAGACAGACTTTATCCACTCAGTAAATATTTAGTAGCATCTAGACAGTACAATGCAAACTGTAAAGTCAACCCCCCAATGGTGGTTTCTGCTGTGAGGGAATTTGCATTGCAAAAACATGGTAGAAGCAATGGAAAGGGTAACAGATGCAAATGAAAACAAGCAAGCACAGACCTGCCACACCCACTCACACCTCTCAGTGAGCTGGACTATGGCACACGCCTGACAGTCGAACACTTGGAAGCCTAGGCCAATTAGATTCAGCGTTTAAGGCCAGCCTAGGTGTGCGGAAACTACTCAGAGCAAGCCCCTGTCCCCCAAACAAAGCCACCTGTGTGCCATCACCCCCCCACTGCGTTCTGTTGGTTCTCCTCTAGGTCCATATTGCCCAGACAGGTTTCAAGCTTCTAGGCAAGCTTGAAGCTCAAGCTAGCCTCTTGACTTATCTTCCAGAAGAGATGGGACAGCAGCATGCTCCACTCTGTTCGAAAACTTGTTTTTCTTTTTGAGAAATACCACACTGTAGCCCAGGGTTGCCTAGACTTCAATAGAATCTTGAATCTGTGACAGTTTTCTTGCCTTAGCCTCCCAAGGGCTGGGATTACAGGTGTGAGCCACCACACATATCTTGGAAAGCTTTTCCTAACTGACTTATTCTCCTGCACCTTCAGAGCACCCTGTGCGTGCTGCTTCTGTAGACCTTGTCTCACTGATGGTTTATTTGGATCTTTTCCTTCCAATACTTCCATTCCCCTATGAGACTTTCTTTTTTGATTCCTAGGGTACTACATATTTGTTGAGTGCATGTTCATTTTGGGGGAACTTGGAAAAAACGGAAATGTAATTTTATATGCATGGATGTTTTTGCATGCATGTATGTCTATGTACCACATGCAAGCCTAGTGACCCTCAGAGGTCAGAAGAAAGTGTTGGATCTTCTAGAACTTGAGTTACAGATAGTTATGAGCTGCCAATGTGGTGTGGGGGTCGCTGCCAGTGTCATGGCATGCAGGGAAAAGAACCCTGAAGAGGTAAGAATGAAACCTCAGTTTAGCCCGAGTTAGTTAGCCAGGCTAGATCAAACTTCCAGAGTCTGATGCCAGATGGTTTATTGTAAGCATATTTAAACACTAGCACTTGGAAAAATGTTTCTCAGTATAATACAATCCCTGGGGCATAAGGAGATATAATTACATCAAAACTTAACTCAAAGAACATACCATTTCTTCCAAGAAGATAAGTTTAGAGAGAAGCTACCTGTATTAGCTTAAGGGCCTAAGATCTGATGTGATCTCTGACTGAGACAGCATAGAGGTCAGCAGGCTATTTCACCTACAGATGGGTTCTGTTAACTGACAGCTAAAGATAGAGGTCTAGGAGAGAGAGAGAGAGAGAGAGAGAGAGAGAGAGAGTATGATTATGCGAATCCATGAGAATCTGTTACAGGATATCAAGAATTTATTAAGATATAAAATGGGGACAATACACTCTCGGATACAGAACAGAGTAAAAAGCCATCGTTGTCCTCCATGCTGCTCAGGGGTGAAGGGAACCAACTGTCTGATCTCCGACCACCCAAAAGAGAGCGAGTACACCCCCTCCACAGCTTTAACTGGTCTCATACCCAGAAAGGGCCATGCATCTTGGGCCAGATAGTCCAAAGGTCATTCGTTGAACAGAACAAATTCCCACAACAGAATCTGGGATAATCATTTTGGGGGATTTGGGTGAGGTCTGGCTCTACAAATAGCAAAGGTCACCAGGTCATTAATAACACCCACTCTTGGCTTTCTAAGTGTACAGTGATATATTGTGTACCCTAATAAAATTTGCCTGAAGATCAGAGGACAGAACAAGCCACTAGATTAAACATAGAGGCCAGGAAGGGGTGGCACACACCTTTTGTTTGTTTGTTTTTTGTTTTTTTGAGACAGAGTTTCTCTGTGTAGCATTGCACCTTTCCTGGAGCTTACTCTGTAGCCCAGGCTGGCCT
This sequence comes from Peromyscus leucopus, assembly GCF_004664715.2. Classification (NCBI taxonomy): domain Eukaryota; kingdom Metazoa; phylum Chordata; class Mammalia; order Rodentia; family Cricetidae; genus Peromyscus; species Peromyscus leucopus. The sequence continues at coordinate 75,274,421 of NC_051065.1, read as the reverse complement.
CGAACTCACAGAGATCTGCCTGGCTCTGCCTCCTGAGTGCTGGGATTAAAGGAGTGCTCCACCACCACCTCGCAGCAAACACCTTTAATCCTAGCACTTGGGAGGCAGAGATCCATCTGGATCTCTGTGAGTTCAAAGCCACCCTGGACTACATGAGATTGACTTAGTCTATGAGAGAAACAGAGCCAGGCAGTGGTGGCACACACCTTTAATCCCAGCACTTAAGATCTCACACCTTTAATCCCAGTATGTGGGAAGTCACATGCCTTCAATCCCAGCAATAGGAAGTAATACGGTAGACAGAGAAAGATATATAAGGTGTGAGGAGACAAGAACTAAAACCTTTTTGGCTGAGGAAGCTTAATTTGGCTAGAGGCTTTTTGGCTGAGGTTTTCCAGGCTGAGGAGTCATAGAGGTAAGAGGTGGTTTGTTCCTTTGTCTCTCTGATCTTTCAGCATTTACCCCAATATCTGGTACTGGTTTTTTTTTTTTTTTATTAAAAGACCATTTTAACATTCATGTTATATAAGTGGAATGGTATTTGGGGGGTGGGGTTCGAGACAGGGTTTTTCTGTGTAGCTTTGCGCCTTTCCTGGGACTCACTTGGTAGCCCAGGCTGGCCTCGAACTCACAGAGATCCACCTGGCTCTGCCTCCCAAGTGCTGGAATTAAAGGCGTGCACCGCCACCCAGCTTGGAATGGTATTTTATTTACTCCATTGAGGAGACAACCCTGCGTGTATAACATTCTTGGTTTCCCTAGTGCTTATCTGTGAATACAAGGACCTTTGTGCCCCCAACAATGAGTGCTGGAAACTGAACCCAGGTCCTCTGGAAGAGCAGTCAATGCTCTTAACAGTGGAGCCATCTCTCTAGCCCCACATTTTGGAGAACTTTTTCTCTTGACATGGCTACAGACTCATAAAAAGTAGCAAAAATATGAGCCCATGACAGCTCAGCAGGCAAAGGAGCCTGCTGTGCAAGCCCTGAACCTTGAGTGCCGGCCCTGGAAGCCACATAATGGTGAGAGAGTGGACTCTGCAAAGTAGTCCTCTGACCTCTACACAAGTGCTGAGACATGAGCACTGACTGCTCCAGAACCACACACACACACACACACACACACACACACACACACACACACACATAGACACACACACACATAGACAGACAGACACACACCCATAGACACACACACACACACACAGACACACACACACAGAATCACACACACAGACACACACACACACACACATACACACACACACAGAGCATCAAAAGTAGAGAATTCCTTGAACACTCCTCATATGACTTCTCTGTCTTAGATAGCTATAGTATATTATCAAAACTAGGAAGCTGGCGTTAGCATAAAGCAATTAGCTAGACTACAAGCCCTATTTGGGCTACATCATCTTTTGTATAAATTCATTTTTTTTTTTGGTCTTTTAGTTCTGGTTTTTGAGGCAGGGTCTCACTCTGCACTCCTGGCTGGCTTATAAAGAGCAATTTGTTACATAGACCAGGATGACCTTGAATTTACAGAGATCTGCCTGCCTGACCCTGAAATGTTGAGATTACGGCCTGTGCCACTAGGCCCAGATTAAACTTCGTATCTTTGTAAAATTTATCATTATAATCCTGTGACTCATGAATCCTATATACATACAATCAAGATGCAAAGCCGTTCCATTACAACAAATAAGTTCCTTGCCCTAAGTGTTCATAATGACTTCAGTTAACTAGATTTTCTTTGTATCATTCTAGGGAGTAAAATGGAGTGGATAGATACATTGTATATGAGCTCTAGAATGCATTCTGAGGGCCCTGTGAATTCCCTCTACCAATTCAGCCGTTTTAAAAAGTCTCATGTCGTTGATGTTAACTTTGAATTCACTATTTAGTCAAGGGCAGACTCGAACTCCTGATATCCTGTCTCCAGCCTCCTGCCAGCTCGGATTAGAGGTGTCTGCCATTTTGCCTAATGTTTTTTATCTTGTAGCCATCCCTATTCTCCATACTGGAGTTGTTCCAACTGTGGAAGTTAGTAAGTAGGCAATTCTGAACGTCTTTTTTTTTTTTTTTTTTAAATCTGTGACAAGTATCTTTAAACAAACCTACAACTTTCTGCTTGCTAACAAGTCATGGCAAATTACGAAACAGACACAGACCACAAGTACTTACTGCCCCAAGCTTCGTTTTGAAACTTGGGGGCACGGAGGGTGGCCGCTGCATTGCAGTAAAAACTGACTGGAGGCGTCACTTAGCGGAGACTGTCCTCTGCACCCATTCGCTCCCAAGCTGCGGGTTATCTCCGTGTTGCCAGTACGTCCCAGGCCTTAGCAAACTGAATGTGCTTTGAAAAGGCGAGGGTATTGGAGACTGGGATTAAGGAAACAGAGCCCATTCAGCAAATGGCCCACAATCTTCCTCCAACTCCAACTTCCCCAGGGTGTTGTACTGTTTGGTCCCGTTGGTCCCCACTCCTGACCGAGCCTGCAAATGTCTCCGGGAGACACCTCAAGGAGGAACAACCGCAACAGCACCAAATTCCTGATGCCGCTGCACAGAGCTTCCGGAGACGCTTGTCCCGGGCCACGCCTGAGCCCGGGCGGCTGGCAGGGGAAGGGGATGGGGGTGGGGGGGGACCACGATGGGGGGGGGGACGGGAGGGGGAAGGCGACCCCGCTCCGCGCACGCGCCCTGGCCGCCCAGCGGTCGCCCGGGAAGCCCCGGCTCAGACGCCAGCGTCACCTCGCGCCGCCTCCGCCCTTCCTGCTTTCCGTTTTTTCCTTCCCGCGCCTGCGCGGCTCCAATTGTTTTGGCTTTCCGGTGGGGCCCGAGGAAAAGGGCGCGGCGAGCCAGATGAAGGCGGGGTCCGGCCGCGGGCACCCGGGAGCCGGCGGAGCGGCTGCAGGAGCGGGCCAGGGCGCGGACGCGGGCGCGGACGGGGGCCGGAGGCCGTGACGGCCTAACCCAGGAGGCGCGCGGAAGCGGGGGCGGGAGCGGGAGCGAGCGGCCCGGGTCCCCGCAGCGCCACGCCCCCGCCGTGCGTGCGGCCGCGTGAGTGCAGCCCGGCGGAGCGGCGCGGTGAGCTGGGCGCGGGGAGCCCGAGGGTGGGGGCCCGGCCGGGCGCGGGGCGGGCGGGCGGGCGGCCTTTGTGGGCCGGGGCGGTGGCGGCGGCGGCGGCTTTCAAACCCGGGCGCTTCCGCCGAGCGCGCGGTGCTTTCCGGCGCGGCCTGCGCGGGCCGCGGGGATCGGGGCGGCGTCCCGCCGAGGCAGAGCTGTTTTTGCCCCGCGCGTGTCGCGTGGTGTTCGCGAAGCGGCGGCCGACGAAGGGCGACCGAGTCCTTGCTTTTTTTCGTTTTTTCTTGGCACGTCGGCAGTAACCAAGAGAGACCCGGGTTAGCACAGGTCCTGTGTCGCCCTCGGCCTACGGTGGGAAGGGGAAGCTGCCCTTTGAAACCTGTTTGCGTTAGACGGAAATCGTAAATTGGAACTCGACTCTCAGCTTCTCCCGATGACTCTGAAGACCGCAGAGCGGACTAGGCTCTGCTGTAGTGCAGTTGTTTTGAGTTAACGTGTGCTTCCCCCTTCCCCCGGCCCCAAGCCCCTGGCCTAGTAGTAGTTTGATTCCTTTTTTATAGCTACTTGTAGGAAAAGGAATACGTCTTCCCCGGGCTACAGATCTCTAGAATTTACTTGGTGGTCCCTCGGAGTTAAAACAAGAAATTAAGATAATAAAATTGAAGAGACTTTGCTTTGTGAACAGCTATATCAGCTTTGTAAAAAACGGGGGCAGACCGTGCTGGTCACGTGTTGTTTATACATGAATCTGTAAGTCTGGCTCACTGGGCAGACTCTACCGAGGAACAGCCCTATCGACAGTGTGCTCTGAAATTACATTTTCTTTCTGTGAGGCAACTGGTTAATAACGTTAGTTTGTTTTGTTATTTTTTTCCCCCTCGTTTCTTTTGAGTTGTGAATTCTTTCCCAAATTTGAGTAATACAGACCAAATCTTCTGCTGTTGAGAGAAGGCCTTCGTTTAGCTGATCTTTGGGTAAAGCCATTTGTAATCTGAGGTCCTTTTGAAAAGTCAAGTCGGCTACTTGTTTTTCCCAATCTCTGCGACGTGGAATGTTGCTGTTCTTTCCATCTGTCTGATAACGTTATGCCTTTCCGCTTTGCTCTTTTGTTAGTCCAGTGCTTTTTCAGATGCTTTTAGAGCAGGGCCAGAAATCTTCGAGAGAGTATGTAACTCTTGGCAACGATGACGTTTGTGTTGGTGCTGCTTTGTAGTCCGTGTGTTTCCACAGTGTTATTTCCTCTTCAGATAAGTTCTGTACTTCTCCCTTTTACTTCCATAAGAGCAATACTGTAAAATCTGTTGATTTTATTTACAGAGACTATAAGGAGATGAGAGAAATAAAAGGCGTCATAGTGACTAGTGTGGCTGCCATAATGAGCATTTCTTTGTATGTATGCCTTGAATATCGAATGTGTTTCCGACGTTTGTTAAATTCCTAGAAACCAGAATTCTCTCTTGAGGTAGACTGTATTACAGTGTAACCCAGACTTACCTTGGAATCCTGCTTAAGCCTCTCGAAACCTGGGATTGCAGACTAGCACTACCATGCCGTGTCGAATGCAGTCTTTAAAGCTAGAAATTCCTGGTTTTCCCCAGAGTTGCATGCTGTCTCGAAAGTAGTTGGCCCACCTTCCCGGTCTCATTCCAAAGATGGTGCTGAGAGAATGATTGGCTTTGTTGTCCCAAAAGGTAAATAACAATCATAGAGTCGTTTACACACCAATCTTTCCCAGTTTTGCAGAGTTTGAATAAAACAAATACTTATGTAACTTGGGGTGTTCGGGATAGCAGGTTAGTGTCAAGCAGTCTTAGGTGTGTGAAGGGTGTTCCTGATCTGTTTGTCAGCAAATTGGAGTTCTTAGATTCTTTCATGGGAAGGAGAGATTGCCGTGGGAGAGTTGAAGACAGTGTATTCAGTGGGAACATCTCTTCTTTCTTTACTCCACTCATATCAATGACAATAGTGACTTGTAGTGCCTTCCACAGGCAGGGGCTTCAAGAACTTTACCTTTGTGGTTTACTTGTTTGTTTACTTATTTATTTTGCAACATTGGGGATGATAAACAAGCACCCTGCTTTTTATTACTGAGCTATAGCCTCGGCCCTTGGTTTGTTTTTGTGGCAGAGTCTTCCTGGGTAGCCTCAGGTCTGCCTGAGCTAGCATGACTCCCCAGCCTGCTGGGGGCATGCTCAACATCAAGTTTTTAGTTTTGTTTTTCTGTAAGGAAACATTTTAGTAGTCACAATCAGTGCTAAGGGGCTTGCCCCTTGCAGCCCTATGTAAGAGTGCTTGAGTATCTAAGATGATACTTACATAACAGGCTATTAGGAATGACAAGTTAATTTCAGCACTATTAATGTATGAAGCAGTTCTTGGTTCTCATGTAGAAATTGTCTTCTGTTGTGGTTGGAGAAATTGACTTCAGAAAATGGAGTGTTAGTGGAAAAGTTTGGGTCAGTTTTGCCTTAGTCAAGCCTGCCTCCCCTTCTTGAGACACTGAGTAAAATGGAGTGGTAAAGGAGTGATAATCCAAAATGGTATCCTGTGCTCAGTCGTTCTGTCTTAGGCTGTTGGTAACTACTGATCATAATAGAATTTAGGAGCTTGGTCTGATGCTTGAATTTATGTAAGTGCATATCATTAGCCTGACTGAGCTGTGTGCTCCTCTTCAGTTTGAGAAGGAACATTTGGGAACAGACTTCAAGTTTTATTAGAGTATGGGAAAGTGCTAAAATTTATCAAATTTAATAATTCCCCTCCCCCCCAGCTGAGGACCAAACCCAGGGCCTTGCACTTGCTAGGCAAGCGCTCTACCACTGAGCTAAATCCCCAACCCTAAATTTGATAAATTCTTAAAAACAAACAAACAAAAAAGAGCCTCTTCCTCCCACTTGTTTCTTGTTCTAACTCCAGAAACTCGTTTGTGTAGCGTTTGTCATTTAAAGATAAAGTAGTGAGCTGGGCACACTGGCATGCTCCTCCAGCTCTTGGGAGGCAGAAGCAGGCAGATCTCTGTGAGTGAGAGGCCAACCTGATCTACATGTGAGTTCCAGGACAGCCAGGGCTGCATAACAAAAATAAAACAAAAAGATCAGATGTCTTTTCTAAACATTCTCAATTTTTGGTTGTTTTGGTAGCTGTAAAGGAAGCTGCTTCTGACCTATTTAGTCCTCCCAAAGGAGTGACCTCTTTCAAAGTGAGGCTTGTTCAGTGGCTATGCCTTCCTGGCTCTGGCTTTAATTTGTCTGTACATCTTGAAAACTAATTCACTAAAATATGATTTAGAGCTGAGCATGGTGGCTCCTGTGTGTGCTATTGGCATTGGAGAAGCTGAGGCTATGTAGAGCACTCCAGGATAGCCTGACCTAGAATGAGACACTGTTTCAGAAATACCACAAGTTTTATCAAAGATAAAAAGAGGGAGCTGCATTTGGGATACTGTGTTTTCCAATGCTGGGATTGAAGGCAGGACTTAATTGCACTTGTACCCCTTGTTTTACTTTTGACAGGCAAATAATTGTATGTATTTCTGAGATACAATGTGAATTTGAGAGATCTGCTTTTAAATTATGCATGTAAGTCTGAATGTGGGTGTGTGCACATGTGTGGGTGCTCTAGGATACCAGAGGCTGTTGAGATTGATGTGGGTGCTGGGAACTGCACTTAGGCCCTCACAAAAGTAACCTCTGAGCCGTCTCTCCAACCCCAACCTAAAGTTTTAATGCATACATTTGGAATGATTAAATCAAGTTATTTAATATGCTCATCATCACCTTACCTACCTAGGGGGAGCAAGAGAGAAATGTTTCAGATCTCCCCTTAGCAGTTTTTAGATTTTGCTGTTTGAGACTGTCTCAACTGTAGCCCAGTGTCTTGGCTGCTCTTCCTCTTTCTTGTCTCTGGCTGTGATGAAATGCCCCAACCAAAGCCATAGGAGGCTTTATTTTGGCTCGAAGTCCATGGTGGCTGAGAAGCCACAGCAGCAGATTTTAAGTGAGCTGGCCACATTGCATCCACATTCAAGAGAGAGACATTGCTAGTGTCCAGTTAGGACCCCCTGCCGGAAAATGGTCTCACTCACAATTAAGATGGGACTCAATGAGTCACACGAATTAACAGTCAAGATAGTCCTTACTCAGCAGGCGTGCCCCTCCGGGCACCTCTCAGATAATTAGCAGGTTTTGTACAGTAGCATTATTAATGGAATAGCTCACTGTGTAATAGACTGTAAGACTTATTTTCCTGTCCAAAATTTTGTAATGTAACTGTGAGGGCTGGAGACATGGCTCAGTGGTTAAGAGTGCTGGCTGCTCTTCCAGAGGTCCTGGGTTCAATTCCCAGCAACCACATGGTGACTCACAACCATTTGTAATGAGATATGATGCCCTCCTCTGGCATAAAGTTGTACATGCAACTACAAGCCTTGTTCACACTCTTTCTCCATCATTTATCTTTTGAAAACAGGGTCTCCTTCTTAGCTCAAGCTGGCATGGAAGTCTCTGTGAAGCCCAAGTGGCCTCAGATGTGTGATCCTCCTCTTGCAGCAGCCTTCCAAGTTCAGGGATTTCAGAGAGTCACCAAGCCTGTGCTTTCCTGCCTTTTTACACTTCGTTTTTCATCCATAACTCAGTTCATTGTTGATAGGTCTCATTTTCACATTGAATTTGTTGTTATTGTTACCACTTTGAGTGTTTCAGTAATACTTTGTTTATGTAGATTAGCAGATAACTTTCCTCCAGCGTGGTTTGAAGCTTGCAGCCTGAAGACTTACATTGCATACTTGGAGGATGGAGGCTTCTGCGAGTTAGACAGGCACTCCACCACTGCACTGGCTCCAGACACTTGGACAGTTCCCGACAGCAAACATAAGCCCTCTGTACTAACCAGAGACTATGGGTGGCTTGTAGAGTGACTTACTTGACAGTCTCTTACCATGGCTTCATCTAATGAGTGCTTGCATTTGATAAATCAATCTCTCTCTCTCTCTCTCTCTCTCTCTCTCTCTCTCTCTCTCTCTCTCTCTCTCTCTTTCTCTCTCTGTCACACACACACACACACACACACACATATATATCCTCCTGCCTCAGCCTTGAGTGCTGGGCTTACAGGTGTAAAACTTGTCTTTTACACATCTGTATTTTTCAAGTGTATGTAATTATTGCTGTAGTTAATAAAACAGGAAGCAATTTTAAGTAGTTTTGGACCAGGTCATTATAAGTAATAGTTGTGTTCTTTTCCTTTGTTTTGTTTTTAGACAGGGCCTCACTATGTAGACCGGGCTGGCCTCAAACTCACAGATTTGCCTCTGGGTGCTGAAATTAAAAATGAGCACTGCCACACCTGTGTTTCGATTTTGAGACAAAATCTCTTCCTGTGTAGCCCAGACTAGCCTTAAACTTAGGATCTTCCTGCCTTGGCCTCCCAAGAGCTGATTTTCAGGTGATTACCACCATATTCAGACAGTAGGTTTTTTGTTTGGTTGATTGGGTTTTTTGTTGTGTTTTGGACATGGGGTCTTGAGCTCTGAGTCTCAGGCATTCTTCCTGCCTTGGCTGTTGGCTGGAATAACAGGTGCTTATGTGTGCCTACCTAAGTATTTTTGAATCTGTAACAGCCTTTCTCAACATGTATAAATCTGGATGTCTTCCTTTCACTTTGGGGCTTAATTTTGGACCCTTAATGAAGGGTACTCATCTAAGAGAAAAACTATATTGCCAAAGTCCACTGAACCAGGAATAGCAGTGTTGGAATAGGTAAGAGGTGTTAGATGAAATCCAGGTATGGTGGCTCATGTCTGATATCCCAGCATTCACTGAAGCTGGAGGTTTACTGTGAGTTTGAGGCTATTCTGGACTCAGTTCCAGACAGTTTGAACTACAGAAAACCCTGTCTTAAAAAACAACCACCAATACCAAAAAAAATTTCAGTTTTGAAGAGAAGTGTATTATAACAGATGTAGGTAAGGTAAGATGCAGTTAACTAAAGATTATATTTAGTTCAATTTTCAGTAAGTTAAGGCTGTGCTTACTCATTGTCTTTATGATCTAAAGAGAAGATACTGTAATAAAAACTGCAGGTATTATTTTTCAGTCGGTAGCTCTTCATCCTGGAACACTGCAAAGACGCAGTAGCACTTGTATTCACAGCACTCAGGCAGCTGAGGCAAGGGTACCCTTGGGCCAGCCTGAGCCACATAGTGAGATCCAGCTCCCCACCCCACCCCACAGCTGGAGTGTTAGAGTGCTTGCCTAGGATACAGGATGCCCTGGATTTACATAAACCAGTTGTGGCACACTCATGTAATCCCAGCACTCTATAGAGGTAGAGGCAGGAAAGAGATCCAGCCTGAGAATATGTCATGAGACCCTTTCTAAAAAACAAAGCACACACAAACAACAAAAACACACACTAACAAAAACCACTGCTAACAACAAAAGGAGATTAAAACAATGGTATGGTCAGTTTTTTTGTGAATAAAAGTTGTATTAAAAAACCAAGTCCATTCAATTGCATGCTGCTTTTGGGATGGAGATGTGAAGGAAGAATAATAATGTTTTGAAAGTCTATTTTTTTTTAAATTAGGTACTATATTTCATTCGTTAACAAAACCCAGAATATTTTAAGTAGATACTGAATAAATTTTCCTTTCTCACTGTGAGCTGCTTTTAGTGGTGGACAAGTACTTGCTGGGTCTGCACATTTTACTTGTTCTGCAGTATTTCTTAAGGCAAAGAGTAAATAAAGTACCCTATGTCTCTGTCAATAATTTGTAGTTGATCAGGGGATAGTGGCACAGGCCTGTAGTCCCACTAGTGGAGGTTGAGGCAAGAAAATTTCAACTTAGTGGCCAGCCTTGGCAATACATGGAGATCTCTCCAAAACAGAAACAAACGACCCCAAGCAAAGAAAACCCAGCAAACCAATGCCCAAATTTTGAGCTTAAGCTGACCCTGTCTCACAATAAAGCTACCTTGGGCTGGAGTGTCAGCAGCTTAGCTTAGTTAGCAGTGGCGAGGCCTTAGGTTTGTCCCCATGTCCCTTTAGAAAAGCTTGACAGTTACAGGAAAGCTGTACTTGAGGGAGAATGTTCCCAGTACCAGCTGGTTCCTGTAGTTCTGTTTCATTCTTTTGCCTGCCCCTGATGACTTTTCCTAGTTTCTAAGAGACTTAAAAAGTCAGCTGTAGTTTTGGCTGTGATTTGTAGTTAACAGTAAATGTACTTGGTGTTTGAGAACTCTAGTGGTTGGCAACTCTCAGTACCTCAAGTATAATTATTAGCACATGGTAAATACTCAAAAAGCAATAGTTGAATTCGTTTTATCTAATATTAATTTATCTTCAAAGAAACTAAACAGTTCCTTTAACATTATTCAGTAAAGGATGTCAGCTTCTATTGATAAGAAGGAATATATGATATATTGTTATTTGCTGTGCTGAGAATTGAGACCAGGGGCTTGAATATGCCAGGTATGCACTCTATGATTATGCTGTATCACCAGTCCTTTAATTTTAGATATAAGAGAGAATGATATGCAAAACAGGTGTTGAAAGGAGAAAAAAATGTAAGGTGTATTGTTACATGGTAGATAATGTAGGATAGTGTTTGAGACTTGCTGCTGTGATCAAATACTTGAGAAAACAGCTTAAAGGAAAAGACTTTGGTCCATCAGGGCTGGAGGATGTGGTGGCAGAGTAGTTCACATCATGGTGAGCAGGGAATAGTGAAGCAGCTCACATCACAGCAGTAACAGGAAGGGGCCAGGGCAAGATAAAGACCCCCAGGAATACCTCACTTCCCACAGTTGAACCGACTTTTGGATTTTGGATTTATTCATCAGTGGATTAAACCAGCCTCTAGTTCAGAGATGACCTTTTCTCTAGGAACTACCCTCACAGGCATCTCTCTTCAGTTACTTAATATAAGTGGTTCTCACTCCAGGTTCTCACTCCAATCTAGGTGAAAGTCAAAATGGGCTATCATGGTACAGGCTCAGAGTGTTTAAGGTGTCTTTCAGGTTTTTCTTATAAGAGCAAGGAATTTTGTTACAGAAAGTATTGGTGTTGGTGGGCATCTTGTTTTGTTTGTTAATCATCCTGACCTTGTATATACAGAGCTATACAGCTCAGGTGTGGAAGTCACACCTATTCATGTTGCCATTAGTAAAGATAATCTGTTCAATTATGGGATGCTGCCCTAGATTTCTTGAGAGTTTTAATATAGTATATAGTAATATGTATCACATTACCTCTATAAAATCTATAACTTCAAATTCTAGAACATATCTCATCCTAAGAATTTTGAATAAGGGGTTGTGGATGTGTGTTAAGATTGCAATTTTTAGCCGGGCGTTGGTGGCGCACGCCTCTAATCCCAGCACTCGGGAGGCAGAGGCAGGCGGATCTCTGTGAATTTGAGGCCAGTCTGGGCTACCAAGTGAGCTCCAGGAGATGCGCAAAGCTACACAGAGAAACCCTGTCTCGAAAAACCAAAAAAAAAAAAAAAAAAAAATTGCAATTTTTTTTCAAACCATCTCTAACATGGAGCCTTGCATTATATTTGCTAGCAGCCAGTGATCTTAGGTATTAATAACCTCAGAGACTGTAGGGTAGAACTTAGATTTATGATGTAACTTTCAGATCTAGAAGGAAGACAGAACCTTAAGTGACCCAGTCACTTTGCCTTTACACCTGTTTTAGTTACTTCCGTAGTTAACTTGCTGGACACCTGACTGTGTCCTTGGCAGTTCCAGGAGTTGTGTAGTGTGGCCAGAAGATACATTGTGAGCTCTTTGGCATCCTGAATGATTGACACTTTGAGGAAAAAGCAGTGGTTCCAGTGATGATTATGCATACAGATTTTATGTTAAAATTACTTCTCTTTCTGATTTTGGAGTTTGTGGTTATCTAATTTAAAATCGAGGTAGTTTGGGGGTTAGTTTATGTGTAGCCACCTGTTTGGATTTCCCTCTTCATTTTCTGGTTTATAATTCCTTTAACACCTCATGTTAGAAATACTGAGTTCCGAATATTTTTAAACTTTAACTCATTTGAATTTTTGCTTGTTTTTAAATTTTATTATTGCCTGTTTTACATGTATGAGTGTTTTGCCTACATGTATGTTACGCCATGTATATGCAGTGCTGAAGGAGGCCGGAAGAGGGCCCCAGTCCTCTGGAACTAGAGTTACAGAAGGTTGTGACCTGCCATGTGGGCTCTAAGAACTGAACCCTGGTCCTGAAAGAGCAGCCAGTGCTCTTAACCACTGAGCCATGTTGATCGTGTTTAATTTCTTATGTGTATTTGGGTTTATTGGTGATTTATAATGCATCTTAATGTGATAAAGTCTTTAGGAGAAACTTGTCTTTCTTCATTCAAATATTCTCACAACTTAAGTCCACACATTAACTTGGAAAACATTGTAATTTGTATAGTATTGGTGTTTTTCTGTGCATCAATATGTTATTCTCACTCAAACATTTCTGAGAAAGGACACACTGCAAAGAGATAAATTACACATACTTCTCACATATAGTTCAGAAAAGGAGATGTGGCCGAGTGGAGGAGTGCTTACCTGGTATGTTGTAAGGCCCTGGGCTCTGGCCCTAGCTCCTCAAAACAACCAACGGCGTATTTGATACCTGCATGTACAGACACATATACATTAGCATTTCTTAGACTTTAGAAATGAATCATTTTGAACTTAGTTGCTGTGTAGTCTTTGTGAGTGTATCAATATGTCTGAAGAGTGGCAGCCACCAGAAAAGAGGGCGTCTGTCTGAGTTCTGTTTCTCCCTTCAGTCACAGTTATGTGTTGCTGGTAAATAACTAGATCTGGCTTTTGCAATTTAAATTCTTTAAAGAACCTTAAAATCAGCTGTTTATTCATGTGCTTATTGTCTCGGATGTTTACTTCTTGTATGGAAGGCAAAAAAATTTAAAGTACAACTGTTAGTTTTCTGCAGCCTAGTAATTTTAAGTGTTATAGACTTGAACAATTCATTTTCCTTCTAAAGTTGATTAAAACTTCATATAAATGTAGTATGTATTAAAGGCTGTTGATTTAAACATTGTATTCTAAAATCTTGATCTACATATTCTAACTGAACTTTTCTCTTTTTAGTTCTGCAGAAAACCTACTGAACATAAGATGTTGCAACAAAATCTACCTCCTGAATTTTTCCCTTTTATTCATGAGCTGCATAGTTGCAGATTTGAGCAGGATGTCTGGAGAATCTGTTGAAAAACTCTAGCACAGGATGACCTAGCAAAGACTGTACGCCTGTAACAAGATACTCCACGATTGTGTCAGTTCTGGTTCTGAATGCTACAGATAACAGCAAGTGGACTCCTTTATTTCTGAAGTATTCATTTGGCCTTCCATCAAGACGGACTTTTCTAATCTGTTCTGGGAGATATTAATGGAATACAGTCATGTCCACTCAAGAGGAAAGGCAGATCAATACCGAATATGCTGTGTCCTTATTGGAACAGTTGAAATTGTTTTACGAACAGCAGTTGTTTACTGACATAGTGTTAATTGTTGAGGGCACTGAATTCCCTTGTCATAAGATGGTTCTTGCAACATGTAGCTCCTATTTCAGGTAAGTGCTTGATCTTGTTTAGTTTGTAATAACAGTGTTATTTCCATTTCTTTATTGCACTGTGTTGGTGCGGGTGTGGGCGGGTATGCCAGAGCGTGTGGTGGAGATCGGACGGAAGCTTCCTTGCCAGATTTGGTTCTCTCCTTCCACCTTTATGTGGGTTTCTGAGAACGGAACTCAGGTCACCAAGCCTGCCCAGCAAGCACGCTAGCCCACTGAGTCACCTCACTGGCGTGATGGTCTATCAATAGGAATTCTTTTCAGTGTTAAAAGTTTTTGTGTGTGTGGTTTTTTTTTTTTTTTTTTTTTTTTCTTTTTTCTTTTTTCTTAAGACAAAGTCTTACTGTGTAGTTTTGGCTATCCTTGAACTCACTATGTGGACCAGGTTGGCCTCACAGAGCTCTGTCTGCCTCTGCACCCTGAGTGTTTTTATTTCAGTACTTGTCAGAGCATTTCCTTATGTGTAAGGGACAGATGAAGTTTTCACAAAAGTATCAAATACATTGAGAATTGACTCAAGTTTTACTTTGGGGGTGACATAAACTTTAAAATACTGGGTTTTTTTCCTTCCAAAAAAAAAAAAAAAGTAAATGAGATACTTACTCTTATTTTTTTTAATAGTGCATTTAGAAAATCATGGTTTATAAACTGAAGAGTTATGCAACAGACTTAAATAATTTTTAGGGCATAATTGATGCTGTTTAGATACTAGCTTAAACAATACCAACAGCAGAAATAGGTTCCACCTTAAGGGGAAGAACTTGGTTACTATTGTGCTCTTCCTCAGCCTTCCAGACTCCATGCAGTGTTGGTGACAGTGTTGGTGCTCTGTGTCTCAGAACTTGGAAGTTTATTTAGTTACGCTCATTAGAAATAATAAAACTTTTATTTTCCTTTTTAGAGGAGAAAGGCTTATTATAGCTCACAATTCTGGGTTACAGTCCATCATAGACAATAAGATGTTAAACTTTCAGGATGTTTCTTATCTTTACGGTTCTTAAGAATAGGAGCTAAAAGGTGAAGAAATTGCTTTTTGCTCTCATCTTTAAGGTGAGTTTTACTCAGTATATGAAAAGAGATGGGATGAGTAAGATAAATTAAATGTGGAAAAAGCGTATTCCTGCTACAAAAAATTGGTTCTGCTGCCTGTTTGTGGCAGCTGTAGGCAAGGCAGACTAAATTGACTTTGAAGATTGGTTTACATAAAAGTGAAGAGATGGCACATTCTGCAGCATCACCAAGCCAGGGCCCAAATGCCAGTTGGCTGTGCAGTGCCAGCCACTTGGTTTCAGTTTACGTTGTGGGTCTTCATGCTGTTTCAGACACTGATTTTCCTCTCTGTTACAAAGCCTGTTTGCAGTTATCAGGTGCTTTTTACAAATGGAGGTTACTGAATTTTTGGTGGTTCTCAAGTGCAGACTTAGAAGCTAAGTCATCAGGTCTGCCCAGCAAGCACCATAACCCACTGAGCCATCTTGCTGGAATGATGTTCTGTCAGTAGGAATTCTTTTCAGTGGTAAAGGTTTGGTTTGGTTTTCTTAAGACAGTCTTACTATGTAGCTTTGGCTGTTCTTGAACTCACTATGTGGACCAGCAAGATGACTCAGCAGTTCAATCCTGGGACCCACAAAGTGAAAGGACAGAACCAGCCCCTCCAGGTTGTATGCTGAATCCCACACATGAACTGTTGTACGTACACATGTACACACAAACATACACACACAGAGTACATGTTATTAAAATTTACAGGTTATTTTTACAACCACAAAATTAATGAAGAAAAATGAAACCATAACAGAAAATATTAATATAATTTCTCTTGCATAGTTTTCATTTTTTTAATAATGCATTTAGAAAATCATGGTTGTTTATAAACTGAAGAGTTATGCAACAGACTCATAATAATAATTAAGAATAAGAGCAGTGGTCTTCATTTTTGTTTTTCAGACCCACTGTCTTAGCTGGCAGTAGAAATTCAGGGTTTTAGGTTCAGTGAATGGATACCTGAGTTCATAAGCTCTCTCCTCTTCTGACTTAATTGCAAATTGATTGGCTATTATTGGAAAGAGTTTATGCTTTTGTTACAGGTTGACATCTGCAGAGTCATAGAGTTGCTGTTTCTGTTGCTCAAACTGGTCTCTGTTTTGTGAACTTGTATGATTCTCCTGCTTCAGTGTTATTAATAAATAGAGTAGGTTATGTAGTGTTAGTTACTTTAGCAGTCATCTGGTATAGTATTAAAACTATGGAATGCCTTTAATCCCAGCACTTGGGAGGCAGAGGCAGGCAGATCTATGTGAGTTTGAGGCCAGCCTGGTCTAAAGATTGAGCTCCAAGACTGCCAAGGATAAACAGAGAAACACATCTCCCTCCCCCCTCCATAAGAAAAAAAAAAAAAACTGTGCAAGAGAAATTCTATTAATTTTTTCTGTGTTAATGGCTTCATTTTTTTTCTTCATTAAGTTTGTGGTTGTAGCAATAACAAGTTATGTAATTTATTTTTTTTAATATGTGTGTTAGTGTTTTTGCCTGCATGTATGTCTATGAGGGTGACAGATCCCCTGGAATTAGAGTTACAGACAGTTGTGAGCTGTCATTTGGGTGCTGGGAATTGAACCCCGGGTCCTCTGGGAAAGCTGTCAGTGCTCTTAACCACTGAGCTATCTCTCCAGCCCCCAGTGTTATGTAAATTTTAATCACATTTGTTTATTGTGTGTGCATGTGCAACAGTTCAGAATACAACCTGGAGAGGTTGGTTCGGTCCTTTCTCTTGGGGGTTCCAATTATTGAACTTCAGACTTGACAAGCAAGATTCTTTACCTGCCGAGTTATCTTGCTGGTATTTTTTTTTTTTTTTTTTTTTTTTGCGCCTTTCCTGGAACTCACTTGGTAGCCCAGGCTGGCCTCGAACTCACAGAGATCCGCCTGGCTCTCCCTCTTGAGTGCTGGGATTAAAGGCGTGCGCCACCACCGCCCGGCAGCTGGTATTTTTAATGCTGTATTTATCAAGTTATTTACCTGAGTTGAGATTTTTGAAGACAGGGCAACTTTAATCTTTCATTAATACCGTAATATTACAATTTTAAAGGCAACAGTATTTTCAAGGCTTCCATTGTTTATTAGTAGCTAGTTCCTTTCATTTATTGGTTTATTTTGTATGTGTGGATGTTTTGCCTGCATGTAAGTCCAAACCACATGTGTGCTTGGTTCTCATTGAGGCTAGAAAAGGGTTTTAAATTCACTGGAACTGGAGTTGTAGGTGGTTGTGAACCACCATGTCAGGTCCTGGAAGAGCAATCAGTCCCGAACAGCCATCAGTCAAGCCACCTTTCTTTCATTCATTCATTATTCATTCATTCATTCATTCATTCATTCATTCATTCATTCATTCCGTGTGTTGGTGTTTTTCCTGCTTATGTCTGTGCACTACATGCATGAGTTACAGGCAGTTAGGAGTTACCATATGGGTGCTGGGAATTCTGGAAATTGAATCTGGGTCCTCTGGAAGAACATTTAGTGCTCTCAACCATCAAGCCATCTCTCCAGCCCTCAAGCCACCTTTTAAAAGTATAAATTTTGCCGGGCTGTGGTGGCGCAAGCCTTTAATCCCAGCACTTGGGAGGCAGAGGCAGGAGGATCTCTGTGAGTTCGAGGCCAGCGTGGTCTACAGAGTGAGATTCAGGAAAGGCGCAAAGCTACACAGAGAAACCCTGTCTAAAAAAAAAAAAAAAAAAGTATAAATTTTGTGTGTATGTTTGGCTGCATTCCTTGCCTGTGGAGGCCAGAAAGAAGGTGTCGGATTCCCTGGAACTTGAGGTATACATGGTTACCATGAGGATGCTGGGAATAGAACCCAGGTCCTCTGGAAGAGCAGCCGACTCAAGTGTTTTTAATTAATGAGCCATCTCTCCACCATGCAGTTCCCTTCTTTAGCTTTCATGATTTTATGGGAAACCGTGATTTTCCTAAAGCAGCTACTTATATTTATTGAGTACATAGAATAGTCCAGTACGTGTGTATAATTAAAGATTTATATCAATAAGATCTTGTGTTTGGACTAGATTTATAGCCACAAGAAGAAAACATACTAATTTTTTCCCTTATGTGTCTTTTCTTTGTACTGAGTAGATTATGGTCTATCCCTTAATATCTTTCTCAAGTATTCTTAGTTGGATCCTGCCTTCAGAATTCAAGGTTGTTACATACACAACTAATTCTGCTTTTTTGTTTTTATGTGTGGTATGTGTTCACTGTGTGTAGAGGAGTACACATGTGTATAGGTCAGGGCACAAACCTCCAGTGTCAGACTCAGCCTCCCATTTTGTTTGAGACAGTGTCTCCTGTTTGGTACCACATAAGCCAGCCTTGCTGGGGAGTCTTCTCTCATTGTAGAGAACTGAGCTCACAGATGCAGCCGGGCCCGACTTTAAGTGGATTCTGGGGATTTGAACTAAGATCCTCACTTGGTATTTGGGCAGCAAGCATTTTACCTGTCAGCTGTCTCTCCAGTCCCCAAATTCTGCCTTTAAAGTAGCTGTCTTTTTCCTCTGCAGTTTGTTACCCAAATATTAACTGTATCTTGGTAACACTGACTGATTATTTTATACTCAAAATGATGGAGTTACTACTTGAGAATTACTCGGCATTTCTGTGGTACTTCAGCTCGCTACATCATTATGTAATTCATTTTTTTTTAATTTTATTTATTTTATTTTACAATACCATTCAGTTCTACATATCAGCCACGGGTTCCCCTATTCTCCCCCCTCCCACCCCCTCCCTTTACCCTCAGCCCACCCCCCATTCCCACCTCCTCCAGGGCAATTCCTCCCCCGAGGACTGCGATCAACCTGGTAGACTCAGTCCAGGCAGGTCCAGTCCCTTCCTCCCAGACTGAGCCAAGCGTCCCTGCATAAGCTCCAGGTTTCAAACAGCCAACTCATGCAATGAGCACAGGACTTGGTCCCACTGCCTAGTTGCCTCCCAAACTGATCAAGCCAATCAACTGTCTCCCCTATTCAGAGGGCCTGATCCAGCTGGGGGCCCCTCAGCCTTTGGTTCATAGTTCATGTGTTTCCATTCATTTGGCTATTTTTTTTTAATAATTGAGTAAAACCGAAATTTATTATATGCCACAGTCGTCCTAGGGACCTCCATGCTATATATATAGCCTTCATGGTTCTATGGGTTGTGGTCTGATTGTTCTTTATTTTATATCTAAAATCCACTTATGAGTGAGTACATACCATGACTGTCTTTCTGGGTTTGGGTTACCTCACTCAAGATGATTGTTTTTTCTTTTTAAAAAAAAAAAAAAAAAAAAAAAAAAAAAGCCAGTTTAAAACTTAGACAAGGGGCTAGTAATATGGCTCAGTGGGTAAGGGTATGTGCCACCAGGCCAACACCTGAGTTAGATTCTCCAGAACCAACATGGTGGAAGGAGAAAACTAGTTCCCACACGTTGTATTTTGACCTACACATACTGGCCATGGCACATACCCCACACAGTGAGTCAATGAATGTAAGTGTTTAGAATGTCCATGGTCACGTTGACTAGGCTTCTGCTATTTTTGGTGTTGAGGAAGCAGTTACTTTACAGAAGTTGAGTGTCTGGTGACAGTATCACATAACTGTCCTCACTGTCATCTCTATAGTTCCTCGTGCCTTGCTTCATGCCCCTTTCCAAATTACTGTCTTCTACTGGCGTGAGTCTAAAAACCACTTAGGTTGCACTTCTATTCAAGAGTTCTTGCAGTTCTTTTTCAGGTTTGAGGGTTTTGAGTGAGTATGATTTCTCTCCCCTGCCAACAGACGGATGGACAGACAGACAGGTGAAGCTGGTAGCAATAGATGTTCTGGGTGTCTTTTCTAAGAACACTCTGCTGACTCAGTCATGTTTATTTGTGTTCATCCTTTAGCTTTAGATGGGACTTATGGAGCTATTTTGACATTTTGGGTGCCTGTGTCCCCTCCCTGCCTGGCTGGACTTTTGCATCTGCTGCCCTCACTGCTCATTTTGTGCTGTATTAGGAAGCACTGGTAACTTCAGTTCCTTTTGCAGTGTCTCTTTTTGAGGATGGAGCAGGAAGTGCTATTCCAGTTTATAGGCCAGAGTCATCATGAAGATAGGCCAAGATACGGGGCCCGAGACAGAAACTGAAGCAGAGGCCAAAGGCAGGCTTCCTCTTGACTTCATAGCTGTTGCTTGGTTCTTAGAACTTAGCTAGCCCAGCTGTGAACCCACAAGTCCTGGGAGTAGAGGTGCCAGCTACTGTGCCTGGCCACAGGTGTATTTATTATTATTATTTTTTATTATTATTATTATTATTTGTGTTTTATAGTTATTGGAGATTAAGCCCAGGGTATCACATAGGCAAGACAAGGGTTTTCCCACCGAGGTATACTGACCCTTTTAAAAATTTTGAGTTTAGGCTGGCTTTGAACTTGTAGTTCTCTGGCTCTAGCCTCAGCCTCCTGGGTAGCTGCCCCCATAGTTTGATAGCCACACTTCTGTACTGAGTGGTGTTGCGTACATCTTGTGGTTCTTGTTTTTCTCAGGAATCTTTCAAGCACTCCTGTCCCCTCCAAACTGAGTTCTACTTCAGTGTTATGTGTGTTTTCTAAACTGGGATTCTTAGGTACGGTTTTCTTATGGGGGGTTAGGGAGGGGTGGTCTTCCTTCCTTATGTAATGGGCCATTTTGTAGCTGAGTCATGGTTCCTGCATTAATGCCTAATCTCCAGCTTTCCTCTATTGTTGCATTCTTTCCTGGAGATTATATTATTTCCTTTTGACTCAGCTGGTCTTCACATATGCACAGTTTAACCCATCTTTTTGCAATGGTGAACTTTCCTTCTTGGCTTTACAATTTGTTAATGATTAATATTTTTTCCAGGTATTTTATTGAAAGTAAACAGGTAGCTTTGACTCTTATCTGCTTTCTGCAGTACCCTATTCTGTGTTCAGAAAATAACTAGACTTTATCAGCCTTTTGTGATGGTTTTGGTATTCATTCCTGGCATACTCTAGCTCTAGCTAGATGCTTGCTCTGGTTTCATAGCCTCTTACCTAGTTTTCAACCATTAGCCCTTGAGCCCTGTCCATGTATAGAGTATTCATTTTAGGGAAGAATTCATCATGGTTAATCTAAGCCCAAACATTCAGTCTCCTTCACTGTCTGCAAGATTACTCAGATGACTGAGACAGCAGGGGAGACTGGAATAGAGCCTAAGGCCTCATGTGTGTTACATGTAGTGCTCTACAACTGAGCTCCCTCCAGCCCTGCCCATTTAAAGGACTGTGACCTGCTACTCATCTTTTCAGTTTGTGTTCCCTTAGACTGCGTGACCTTTATTTAGTTATGCCCCTGAGCAGCTGTGTCCCATCCTAAGTTACCCAAATTGAATGCCTTCCTCATCTCTGAGGGACTCAAGCTAGTGACTGTTTTGGGACTCACTCTTTTATGTCACTGCATACAGAGGCTTTTTTTTTTTTTCTTGTGTATGCAGTAATATTCTTCCAGTTAAGGATTCTAATAGGTGAGCCAACAAGGTGGCTCAGCATTTGCGGGAAAGCCTGACAACTTGAGTTAGTCTCTCGGGTTCTCCAGGGTGGAGAACTGGCAGAACGGACTCCCTCCCGGCAGCTGTTCTCTGACCTCCACACATGTACTGTGGCCTGAGCCCTCTCCTACGCACTGTAGACATGCACAATAAAGAGAAGTAACAAAAGTCCTTTCAAGTAGACTTTTAAAAGTTGCAGTCTGAGGGCTGGAGAGATGGCTCAGGGGTTAAGAGCAGTGGCTGCTCTTCAGAGGTCAATTCCTAGCAACCACATGGTGGCTCACAACCATCTGTAGTGAGATCTGGTGCCCTCTTCTGGCCTGCATACATGGAGGTATAACACTTGTATACATAATAAATAAATCTTTAAAAAAACATTTGCGGTCTGAGCCTGATGTTTAATCCCAAGAGGCAGAGGCAGGCAGATCTCTCTGAGTTCAGCAGTCTAGTCTACATAGTGAGTTCCAGGACAGCCAGAGGTACAGTGAGACTCTGTCTCAGAAGAGTTGGGGTCTGTATTCCCACAATGTCAGTAGTCTTTCCAGCATAGTTTCCTGCATAATTTTTGTAAGAGCTGCATGTTTTGTTTTGTTTTGTTTTGTTTTTAGGAAATTCTTTAGTGGTTTGTAAGCTGTTTAAATGTGGAATTTATATAGCATAAAATCCACCCATTTTTAAGTCTGCAGTCAGCACTCTGCAAGTTTTACCACATATTCAGCTACAAATAGAAAATATTCTAAGAAAGCAAGCCTTACAGTCTAGCAGCTACTCATATGTATTTACATTGTTTGAGGTGTGACAAGTAGCCTATGAAGGGCTAGATGAGGATGTAGTTCAGCGCAGATAGTGTGTGCCTTCCAAGCGTGAAGTGTCCTGAATTTGATCCCCAGTGCTACATGAACCAGGTGTGGTAGTGCATATCTATACTCTAAGCACTGGAGGGAGAGGCAGGAGAGTCAGAAGTTCAAGGCCAGCCTAGATAGGCAGATTGATGGGTAGATACACATCTTTTTTATTATTTATTTATATGTTTATGTGTTTTAGATAAATATGCCTTGTTTTAAAAAGGGACTTGTATCTGTTTTTGTGTGCTGAGGGTATTCAGGAGCCATTTTACTTGGATTCATTTTCATAGTCTGAAACATTTTCGTTACCTTGTGTTCATTGTGACATAGTCACCTCACAGTCCCCTGTACAGCTCTAGTGAACCACCAGTCAGCTTTCTATCTTTGTATGTTTGGCAGTGTGGGGACACTTCATGTAAATGAACTCATGTCTTTTGTATCTGGCTCCTTCACCGAGCATGTTTTTGAGGTTTATTTATCAGTACTTCTGTTTTATTGCTGAATAGTATCCCATTGTGTGACTGTGAGGAATAAATTAATTTTGATGGCCCCCCTCAGAATGGCGTAGTGGTTATTGTCTGCCTCGTCTTCAGCCCTGGGTTATACATGATTTCCTCATTGTCTTTGAAAGTCTTCTCTATAAGTAACTTCCCGGAATAAACATCCTATGTTACCTGGCTTGTTTTGTTTTATTAAGCTTGTTTTCTGTGTCTCCTGAAGGGCCATGTTCATGAGTGGACTAAGTGAAAGCAAGCAGACACATGTGCACCTGAGGAACGTGGATGCTGCCGCCCTGCAGATGATAATAACCTATGCATACACGGGGAACTTGGCCGTCAATGACAGCACTGTAGAGCAGCTCTATGAAACAGCTTGCTTCCTACAGGTAAAGCAGGCCTTGAACCTGCTCTTGAAGTGGAGCTTATTTGGTCAGCAAACAGTATTTCCTTAGTGACTTTTTTAAGTTTATTTTTATGTGCATTGGTGTTTTGCTTGCATGTATATATGTATGTGTGAGGTGACAGATCCCCTGGAACTGGAGTTACAGACTGTGAACTGCCACATGGATACTGAGAATTGAACTTGGGTCCTCTGGAAGAGCAGCCAGTGCTCATAACCAATCATCTTCCCAGCCCCTCATTCATGATATCTTTATCTGTACAATTTTAATGCTGATTTTATATGGGTCATATTTTCTGGTTATAAAATGTAAAATGAAAAAAATAGAATTTTCTCAGTTGGTAAGCAGTTTTATGACAGGAATGTAATTTAAAAAGGAAGAATGAGTGACAGTAACAGCCATATTGGTATAGAAACACTAAATTTTTTTCCCCATTTGTTCAGGGGTAACACTGTATTAAACATAAGGTCTTCTATGTGTGGTTTCAAAAAGAGAACCTAATAAATTAAAAGTAAGTAAGCTGGGTGTGGTGGTACACACCTGTAATCAGTACTGGGAAGGCTGAGGCAGGAAAATTGAAAATTCCAGGGTACCCAAGCTCTGCATATACAGTGAGACCTGTCTTGAAAGAGAGACAGAGACTAATTTTCATACTGGTTTCATAGCTTGCCTAATGCACTTCAGAATTTAGATTTCAAGTTAAGTATTGGTTGAAGTTAAAAGAGCGTTTACAGTGTTTAAAGCTTAATTTCATTAATGTTTGATGGAACTCTCACAGACAAATTTAGATTGTTATGGAAGATTGATGTTAGCAATGGTTGTGGACTGTATTGAACTATTAAGTAGTTAAGTAAAATTGATGATTGGTGCATTTTAGTATGATTAACTGTTCTGTATTTCTCAGACTCCCTCTTCAGATTTTAATAAGAATATGGGTATTCCCATCACCTCTTTCCCTGCCATGGAATAACACCTTGTACTTGGGAAACTGGTGTTTTCAGCCAGGTGTGGTGGTCCCATGCTGCAATCTCAGCAGCTGGGAGGTGGAGAGAAGGCCTGCTTGTTTGAGGGCAAGGCTAGCTGGGTGTAGCAAGCCCTTATCTCCAAAAACAAACAAAAGAAACAAAGTTTCTGCCAAGGGAGAACTTTGAGATCTCAGGGAC
Organism: Peromyscus leucopus; assembly: GCF_004664715.2. NCBI lineage: Eukaryota > Metazoa > Chordata > Mammalia > Rodentia > Cricetidae > Peromyscus > Peromyscus leucopus. The sequence continues at coordinate 75,250,263 of NC_051065.1, read as the reverse complement.
CAGCATTAAACAGGCATTTAGATCATTTAAATAGCTCCTTAAATCTGAGATTACGACATGTGTCACTCACAGCAGCCTGAATAAGAGAGGTAAATAGGCCATTGGGCAAGAGGAAATGGAAACTGTAGTCTAGAAGTCTAATATTATTATTGCAGGAAACTGTCTCTTAACCAAACACATAGATCTGGAGGTAAAACTTGACAGTATGGGGGAGTCTGCTATGGGAAACCTATATCTTCCATAAAAGTAAACTGGAAGGATGTAAGTGTAGCTCTCAGGTAGGGGTACTGGATTCAAAGTCTCAGCATTTTTTATAACTATTTCCTATTTATCATCCCTTCCCCACCTCCCTTATTTTAGGTAGAAGATGTGTTACAGCGTTGTCGAGAATATTTAATTAAAAAAATTAATGCAGAGAACTGTGTTCGGTTGCTGAGTTTTGCTGATCTCTTCAGTTGTGAAGAATTAAAGCAAAGCGCTAAAAGAATGGTGGAGCACAAGTTCACCGCTGTGTACCACCAGGAAGCATTCATGCAACTGTCCCACGATCTACTGGTTGACATTCTCAGTAGTGACAACTTAAATGTAGAAAAGGAAGAGACCGTTCGCGAAGCTGCAATGCTGTGGCTAGAGTACAACACAGAGTCGCGATCCCAGTATTTGTCTTCAGTTCTTAGCCAAATCAGAATTGATGCACTTTCAGAAGTCACACAGAGAGCTTGGTTCCAAGGTCTCCCACCCAACGATAAGTCTGTTGTGGTTCAAGGTCTTTATAAGTCCATGCCCAAGTTTTTCAAACCAAGGCTTGGGATGACAAAGGAGGAGATGATGATTTTCATCGAAGCATCATCAGAAAACCCTTGTAGTCTTTACTCTTCTGTCTGTTATAGCCCCCAGGCAGAAAAAGTTTACAAGTTATGTAGCCCGCCAGCTGATTTGCATAAGGTTGGGACAGTTGTAACCCCTGATAATGATATTTACATAGCAGGGGGCCAAGTGCCCCTGAAAAACACAAAATCAAATCACAGTAAGACAAGCAAACTGCAGACCGCCTTCAGAACTGTGAATTGCTTTTACTGGTTTGATGCACAACAAAATACCTGGTTTCCAAAGACGCCAATGCTCTTCGTCCGTGTGAAGCCATCTTTGGTTTGCTGTGAAGGCTACATCTATGCAATTGGAGGAGACAGTGTTGGTGGAGAACTTAATCGGAGGACTGTAGAGAGATACGACACGGAGAAGGATGAGTGGACAATGGTGAGCCCTCTACCTTGTGCTTGGCAGTGGAGTGCGGCCGTTGTGGTTCATGACTGCATTTATGTGATGACATTAAACCTCATGTACTGTTACTTTCCGAGATCTGACTCGTGGGTAGAAATGGCCATGAGGCAGACTAGCAGATCTTTTGCTTCAGCTGCAGCTTTTGGCGATAAAATTTTCTATATTGGAGGGTTGCATATTGCTACCAATTCTGGCATAAGACTTCCCTCTGGCACTGTAGATGGGTCTTCAGTAACTGTGGAAATTTATGATGTGAATAAAAATGAATGGAAAATGGCAGCCAACATCCCCGCTAAAAGGTACTCTGATCCCTGTGTTAGAGCTGTTGTGATCTCAAATTCTCTTTGTGTGTTTATGCGAGAAACCCACTTAAATGAACGCGCTAAATACGTCACCTACCAGTATGACTTGGAACTTGATCGGTGGTCTCTGCGGCAGCACATATCTGAACGTGTGCTGTGGGACCTGGGGAGAGACTTTCGATGCACTGTGGGGAAACTTTATCCATCTTGTCTTGAAGAATCTCCATGGAAGCCACCAACTTACCTTTTTTCACCAGATGGAACAGAGGAGTTTGAACTGGATGGAGAAATGGTTGCACTTCCCCCTGTATAGGGGGTGAGGGAGTGCACGTGCAGGACTTGTGATGTCCTTTGTTACACCAGAGGATACAAAAGGACTGAGTATGAGTACATAAACAAATCTATCTTTGATACATTTTATTTTTATGGCCTACTTAATATTTGCATCAGTATAATATATATCAGTGTGTCAGACAGAAAGATATGCTTCTGTAATATGAAATAGGTTATTTGATAATTGAGAAACTTTTATGTGTATCATGTGAACATAAGAGTCTGGATTATCTAACAATGTTAGCCCTGTGTATGTACAGTCCAGAACTTCACTTTTAAAAGTTACTTCCTGTTCCTAGTGTGGTATACCAAAATTGTGCTGAGATTATTTTAGTATATGTATTGAATTCCCGTACTTCTAAAGTCCTGGAATATAGTTTTTCTAGCATAATTCAGCTGCACTTAACACTAATGTTCATGTCAGTATAGAAATGTCTTTGAAATCCTATACTATTGTTGAGGAAGATCTCCTATGTGTCTCCGGTGTTACACAGGGAAAGCTGTGACTGCAGGATCAGTCTCACTATCTACTAGGTGCATGTCTTCCCTTCCCACTGACTTACACTTGTCTATCTAGAATACAGGTTGTCCAGTCAGCTGGTCACTTACCAGGTGTGGACTTAAGTTGCTGGGCTTGCAAATGAATTGCTAGTCCCTCATTGTGCGGGTCTATGTGGAGCTTTAACCCGTAAATGTCTCCACTTTCTATATTACATTAACGTTGGCTCATGCATATAACCACCTGCTGCTGATGTAGTTCCCCATCTTCAAAGATTTAGAGTGGATTAACCAGGTCATTACATCTTAATTTAATAACGAGCATTACTGTAGAGTGATTGTGTGTAGGTATCTATTAGGTGTGTTTTTTAACCTGATGTGTGTATGTTTGGGGGTGTAGGGGTAGGAAGGTGGGCCGTGCAGGAATCGCCTGCACTGACTGTGCAGGAGAGCAGACACTAGCCCTGCTCTGGCATTAATCCCAGGAACCACTAGCAGCTGTGGGGCACCATCAATGCAATGTGAGCACAGGTGCCTCATGACAAACATTGCTGGCATGTTCAACTGCATAATGCTCTGGCACTGTATTTTGAATGACATTAATTTATTAAATAAATTGTATATAATCAGTATCTGGCTTGGGTTTTTTCCTTCTTAATGGGAATGCTCTAGCTGTGCTTTCAGTTGAGGTTTGCCAGGCCCCTGGTAGACGGTGTCTTGAAAATCTGTGTGAGATACACACAGACTGGTCCCCTTTCACTGCTCTTTTGCTTTCTCAGTCCCTGTCTCCAGCCTCAGTTTGGGTTTGAAAATACTAACTGGAGAATTGTAGAAATGAACAGTCCGTAAGTTTAAAATTGGTGCAGAGTAAGCTGCATGTTTGCGTTGAATAAGATACATAACTGTTCGCCACTTAATAACCAACTCAGCTCAGCGTCACTGTGGCTGAAGGTGCCACGTTTAAGTAATTTACACCGTCATAATTGCTGATCATCTTCTGCATTCTAATTTATGAAATAAGCTTTTATAATTAAGTGTATAATAAAGCCATGTAAAGATGTATATGTAGGACTTGGTACTATGCCCAGCTTAGGTATAGGGCATCTTAGGATATGTCTGGAGATAAGAGATCTATTAGAATCGTCCTTTAGATTCTAGATTTTAGAGGTGTTCTAAAAGCTTGAGATGAGCAGGGCAGTGTTGCGTCACCCCTCTTGGGAAAGTGAAGTGCTCTACTTGAGTGCTGCTGGTTCAGGCCTTAAATAGGGATTTAATAGATGACCAGTCTTTGGTCATGTTTACAGACCTTAACTCAGTTGCTCATGGAAGGAAGCAGACTCCATAGTACACTTAAAGTGCTAGAGATTGAACCCAGGGGTCTGCATATGTTAGACGAGCATCCAACCACTGTGATGCTACACCCCATTTTAGTTAGGGTTTCTATTGCTGTGTAACACACCATGACCGCTAGCGACTTGGCTTACAGCTTATAAGTCTATCATGTAGGTAACTGAGGGCAGCAACTGAAGCAGAAGCCATGAAAGGGTGATGGTTACTGGCTGGCTCATGGCTTATTTGGCCTATTTCCTTATACAACTCAAGATAACCTGCCCAGGGGTGGCACCACCCACAGTGAGAGCTGGTCCTCCCACATCAACAATCCAGTCAAGAAAATGCCCTACAGACCTATCTAGTGGAGTTATTTTCTCAGCTGTACTTCCCTTTTCCCAGATGACCCAATCTGTGTCAATTTGACAAAAAACTAACCAGCACACCATTATCTCTTGGAGAATTTAACAGTTTTCTAACTGGGCATAGTGGTACATGCCTTTAATCCCAGCAGTGGTACCTGAACCTCAGAGTTAGAGGCTAAGCTGGTCTAAGTAGTGTGTTCCAAGACAACCAGAGCAGCATAGAGAGATCCTGTCTTAAAACAATTTTCTAAATTTTTGTTCAGTGAACAATTTTTTTTTTGGGCTGCACTCTATATGCCATATAAAATTCATCTATTTAAAAACACAGTTGAGTAACTTTAAGAATATATACAGAGTTGTACAAGTATTACCATGGTCAATTGTAAAATGTTTTCATGCTCCTCGTCCCATTCTCCCTTCTGAAGGGCCCCTCACTGGCCCTTCACCACCCTGAGCCAGATTATCTTAAACAAACAAACATTCATTTACTCTGGATCTTTTTACCTGTAGAATAAAGTCAAGGTTTCTTTCCAGTTTCCAAGACTTGAAGCATTATCTCCTCTTGATTTTTCTGGCCTAGCTGCTTCTCTAAAGTATGTTGGCTCCCCACATCAAATGTTTTGCTTATTGAGCCTTATCTTTCATATAGTTATTCATGTTTTATTTCTGTCTTAAAAATCCAGTTAAATCTTAGATAATTAGATAACCAAATTAGTTTATGATTACATTTACTTTCACTCCTTAGAACGCCCAGGTTTGGTTGGTAGATTGTGTGATGGCATTGACTGAATTTAGTTTACATTTGGGGTAACTTCCTCAAGGCTTTAAAAAAAAATCTGGTTTACTAGCCTACCATTATAGCTCAGTGGTGAAGTGCCCATCCTCTAAGCTTGTATGAATCTTCAGCACGGGGTGGGGATGGGGGGAGTCTCTTACCTTTATTTAATGTCAGATGCACCACAAATTATCTAACATTTGTCAAGCTGTTATAATTGTTTGAGTTGTCTTCACTACAATCAAAATGGATGTGTCTAACCTAGCTATTTTGTTTTGAAATTGCAAATTAGTATTGAGATGTGTCTCAATACTGACAGTATGAAAAGAGGGTTCAGATTAGAAGAGCTGGCATTAAACAGAAAAAATACAGGGCTGGAGAGAGACGGCAGCAGTTAGCAGCACTGGCTGCTCTTCCAGAGGATGTGAGTTTGAGTCCCAGCACCCACATGTTGATTCACAACCTCTATAACTCCAGTCCCAGGGGATCCGGAGACATACGGTATACAAACATACACATACAGAAAAAAAATCCCACACATAAAAAAAAAAGTTAAAAACCCCTAAGTTTCTCAATCTATAGAAGGGATATACCACATAAGGTTTATTCCAGAAGTGGAAGGTTGGTTTAACATCTGAAAATCACATAGAAACCATATTAACAGTAAAAGAGAAGCCATACTAATAATTGGGAAAATAAGTTTACGAATCCAAGTCCATTTATGATAAAACTCAGTTTCATATGGACATGGTGGCACATGGCTGTAATCCCTAACAGGCAGAAGGCTCATGAGTATCAGGCAAGCCCTAGGGTACAAGGTGAAGCTTTGAAAAATCCAAAACAAAATTTCAGCAATGTTACAAATAGGAAATCTCTATAAAGCAGTAATGGTGGAAGATTGAACGCATTGTTGCACTACCCCGCCTTAAGGGGAAAAAAAAAGTTAAAAACTATGCAGCTTGTCTACTCTGGCCTAGCTGGGGTAATAGGGCAAGAAAAGAAAAGGCCTAGTGTTTATAACAGTTTCTCAACATGTGGGTCACGACCCCTTTGGGTGTCCAATGGTCCTTTCACAGGGGTCGCCTAAGACCATCAGGAAACAAAGATATTTACAATTTGTAACAATAGCAAAGTTACAGTTAACAAATAGCAACAAAAATAATTTTATATTTGGGGGTCATCACAACATGAGGAACTGTATTAAAGGGTTGCAGCATAAGGAAGGCCAAGTTTAGAAGGTACTGTTTAAGAGAAAAAATGTTTATAAAGTATGTGTATTTGTATCTATGTGAGGATTTGTGCACATATGCAGATGCCTGAGACCAGAGGGTGTCAGATCTTCTAGAGGTGGATTTACAGGAGTTGAGTGCTCAGTGCTGGACTTGGGTCCTCTGCAAGACCAGCAAGTGCTCTTAACTGCTGAGCCATCTCTCTGGCCCTACAGATTCATTTCGAGGTGATCATGGAAGAACAGGAAATAGCAGGAAAAAAATGTAAGCCTTCTAGATTAGAACTGAGGTAACATGATTTTGTTTTTTACCTTCGTTAGAAACAAGTCTCCTGACTTGTCAGCAAGAAGATGGAGGGAACTCCCTCTTTAGGGTGAGGGTGAGCGTTCCTTTGAGCTCTGACAGACACGATATTGGTAGTTCTAGAAAGTGTTCATAAGGCATCCAACCCACCAAAGTAGATCAGCAGGTTTGAGGTCAGGCTAGGAGCCCTGTTTTAGGAAAGGATTTTTATCACCAGGGAGTATACTGTAGTCCGGAGCCATCTTGAGAAGGACCCTGTTGTCCAAATTTGGACTGCTTTGATGGTTAGAGCCCCCACAGACATTCCCTTATGCTGGCTTTGTGGGCATCTGCCTCTTGAGCCAAACATGACCCAGTAAGGTAACTGATTCAGACTTGCTGTGTGTCCTATACTGTTGGGGACAAGTGTTACCATATCAAGGAGAATAGAGAGTATGCCTTAAACTATAAGGCTGTGAAGCTTGCCCTGAATCCAAGGACATGACCAGCTGTGTGCAAAAGCCTTCACCCACAGTTTGCTGCTCTCTCTCTCTCCCAAATGTTACCTGCAAGTAATTACTGGGTATATGAGGCAATCAAACAAAGCTTAACTGTGGCTGTCACCCCAACCTGCAAGTCCACCACCTCAAAATGCCTGGAAAGAAACTGCCTGGAGAGCTATTGTGCTGTCACAGGGCACTTCAGCTGAAGAAGATCAACGTTAGAAACGCCCTGGGGAGTGGGGGTGGGGGGCGGGGCAGGGGCTTAAAGCCTGGATGTGGTGGCGCACGCCTTTAATCCCAGCATTTGGGAGGCAGAGACAGGTGGATCTCTTGAGTTTGAGGCCAGCCTGGTCTACAAAATGGGTTCCAGGGCCATAGAGAGAAACCCTGTCTTGAAAAATGAAGGGTGGGGGTGGGCTAGGGTGTGTGTGGCGGGGGTGGGGTATGTGTGGCGGGGGTGGAGTGGGTGGGAACAATGAGAACATTCTGCCCGTGGGCACAATGGGAAATGAAGTGGCTTCTGTCACCACCTCTTCTCAGGAAGCAGCCTGACCTCCACCATCGTCTGGTAAGAGGGCAAGTGCTTCAGGCCCTTCACCACTACTGATGCCACCAGTGCCACAGACATACAAGTAGGGGCCAACAGCACCAGTGCCTGAGAAAGCCCCATCCCGGCAGGGACCACCACTACCACTGCAGGGAATAAAGAGCACACCATGTACTACACATACTCTACTGTGTGCCCTACAGCTGCATGGACTGCTGGTGTCCCTGCTCTAGTGTGACCTGGAAAGAATCTTTCCATCTTTGACTTAAAACCCACCATGTCCAAACCCACTAGTCACAGACACCTCTGCCTCTCCCCCCAAACTACAAGATCTTTATTTCCAGGCATTGCCTAATAAACTGATACATACCTCAAGACACATCTAAGAAAACCACTTACCTAAAAGGCCTTCCCAGGGCCAGCCAGATGGCTCAGCAGGTCAAAGTGTTTGCTACGATGCGTACCTGATGACCTTCGATCAGTCTTAGGAAGCCATAGTGGAAGGAGAGAACTGACTCTTGAAAAGTTGTCCTCTGACCTCCACATGTATGCTGTGGCAGACAGAATAAATGGAAGGAGAAAAGGAGCAGAAGAAGGAGCAAGAACAGAGCAGAGGAGGATGCTAGGGGCCAGCCACCCAGGCTTCCAGCCAGCCGTGGAGAGGCAAAGTAAGATATACAGGAGTAAGAAAAGGAAAAGGCCCAGAGGCAAAAAGTAGACGGGATAATTTAAGGAAAGCTGGCTAGAAATAAGCCAAGCTAAGGCCAGGCATTTGTAAGTAATAATAAGACCCCCATGTGTATTTATTTGGGGGCTGTGTGGTGGGCCCCCAAAAGAGCAAAGAATAAAAAACAACCAACACTTTCCAAACAGAAAACAACACTGAAGTTGTATTTCTTACACTGATGGTCCATGCATGGGATCATGTTTCCAACAGGACTATAATGGGCTAAAATAATGACTTCTGTGTAAGGAACACTGGAGCCATAATGATGTTATAGTATAACATGGCGTGTTTATGATGATGCTGTGCAGGGCGTTTACCCACCGACCCCACAGTTCCCCAGAGTTTTCTTGAATTCGAGCAGCAGGAATTATTAGATAGGATTTAGATTGTGGTGCTAAGCAAATAGAAAATAAAGGATAGCCTAGAGAGGGCCTGGAACCTATTCCAATGAGCCCCAACTGTCTCTGCCCCTGGGTAATTATAGAGACACCAAGGGGTGGGGTGGAGCAAAAGAACTCCTCCCCACGCCCCCAGCCCAGCCAAGTGCAGACCATCTCAGACACCTGCACTCAGGCCCGTGGTCCTAATCATCCTCTCTGCGGACCTGCTGGGTAAAGCCACGAGGAACCCAAGAACGAGCTCCCACAATGCTGATGCAAACCTACCTCGATGTCAATCATGGAAACAGCACAGAACCAGCTAAGTCCAGCACTCTGGAGGCTGAAGAAGACGGAGTGTAAGTTTAAGGTCACGCTGGGCTACAAAGTACCTCAACCAACCAACCAACCAACCAACCCAAACAAGCAGCATGACAATGTAGTTACACACTGAGAGTGTGGTAGGCTGTACCATGCAGACTTATGTAAATATTCCCTGATGTTGACACAGTAACAGAGTCGTTTTTTCAGAGTATATCGCCATCCCTAAGTAATCACAGATGCTTTTAACTGGCAAAACCTGAAAGTCTGCCATAGTGTTGGGTGTACAGCCATATAAGACAAACCTTTAAAAAGTAGTTAACAAGCTAAAAAGGGAACTATCAGAAAATGTGTGTATGTGTTGGTTTTTTTATCCACTCACTGTGGCCACAGGACCCGACTGACAAGAGGAAAAGCTTGCTTTGGCTCAGGTTCACAAGAGTCCCTGTCCCTCACAGCAGGGAAGGACAGCCACTGGAACCAGCTGTGGACACTCCCTGTGCCCAGAGTGTGTCACAGGAACTGGGGCCAGGCCATGACCTTCAGAGGTCCACCCCCTAGGAACCTTCATCATCTAGGACCTACACCACCTGAAGTAGTATTTCTGTTGTCTCCCGATTGTTAGGGGGCATCTCGGATTCAAACCACAACAGAATAACTCCACTGAAAGGAAATGTCCAGATTGTGAAGTTCACAGACCAGACATCACTGGTAGCTTGAAGGGGCTGCTGGGAGGAGTTGGGGGGTGACTGCTAGTGGGCACAGTTTCCTTTTGCAGTGGCAGAAGTAGACAATAGTGATCGTTGTACATTTTTGTGGATATCCTAGAAACGATCTTAATTTTTTTTTATTGTGTTTACTTACTTATGGGGTGGGTTTGAAGGGTCTCTCCTTCGTGGTGTAGGTTCTCTCCTTTCATGTGGGTCCCAGAAATCCAACCTAGATGGCTAAGCTTGAGCATCTTCCTGCCTAGTCATCTTACTGGCTCCTGCAAACTATTTAAAAGGGTAAAAATTATATGACATAAATTTAATGGCATGTAAATTATATTGCAATAAAATATGGCAGTATAAGACTAGCAGAATTTTGCTGTTTTGTTGCTTCATAATATCCAGAAATTTTCATTTTGAGATGTAAAGACATTTTTAAAACACCTTCATTGTGAGGCTGGAGAGATAGCTCAGTGGTTAAGAGCACAGGCTGCTTTCCCAGAGGTCTTGAGTTCAATTCTCAGAAACCACATGGTGGCTCACAACCATTTATAATGGGATCTGATGCCCTCTTCTGGCAGGCAGGTGTATAGGCAGATAGAGCACTCATACTTAAAAAAATGAAATAAATCTTTGAAAACTGTAACAGGAGCTCCTTCCTGCAGAGCATCGCAGCTGTACCTGGGCCTTCGATGTGCCTTTTGTGAAATGTTACCTTTTGTGTTTGCTACCTTTTGTTTGAAGTATGTAAATCTTTTTTTTTAATTTATTTTTATTTTATGTATGTTGGTGTTTTGCCATGGATATCGGGTCCCCTGGAACTGGAATTACAGACAGTTGTGAGCTGCCATGTGGGTGCTGGGACTTGAACTCAGGTCCTCTGGAAGAGCAGTCAGTGCTCTTAACCACTGAGCCATCTCTCCAGCCCTGAAATATGTAAATCATATCTGAGTTCTTCCTGAAGGGTTCAAAGCCTCTGTAAAACTTAGTTGAGAGGGGACTTAGAACACCAAGATGCAGCCGGGTGGTGGTGGTGGTGGTGCACACTTTTAATCCCAGCACTTGGGAGGCAGATCCAGGCGGGTCTCTGTGAGTTCAGGCTAGCTTGGTCTACAGAGCGAGATCCAGGACAGGTGTACAGAGAAACCCTGTCTCAAAAAACCAAAAAAAGGAAGGAAGGAAACAAACAAAACAACAACAACAACAAACACCAAGATGCCATGTGACTGAGAATTGCTTCGCCATTTATCTCTTTGGGGAACTTCAGATAAGAGGTTTTGGTATGCATAAATTGACTTGCTAAGGTGTAAATTGTATAAAAATTTAAAAAAAAAAAAAGGCTTTTGTGAAGCTTCAGTCAGTCAGTTCACCAGAAGCTGACTCCCCTGTGGCTGCAAAAGCTAAAATTCATCCCATAGTGACCCTGTTCCTTCCATGGACCGCACCACACCCAACACTACAAACAAAATAAAACAAAACAAAACCTTCATTATATTAGTTAGGGTTTCTGTTTCTGTGAAGAGACACCCTGACCACAGCAAGTCTTATAAAGGAAAACATTTAATTGGGGGCTGGCTTACAGTTTCAGAGGTTTAATCCATTATCTTCATGGAGGTGTACAAGCGGACATGGTGCTGGAGAAGGAGCTGAGAGATCTACATTTTGATCCAGACAACAGGAAGTGAACTATGTACCACACTGGGTGTAGCTTGAGCATATAAGACCTCCAAGCCCACCCCACAGTGACATACTTCCTCCAACAAGACCACACCTACTCCAACAAGGCCACACCTCCTAATAGTACCACTCCCTATGGGTCAAGCATTCAAACACCTGAGTCTATGCCGGCCATACCTATTCAAACCATCACATTCATCTTTGGTGCTGGAGAGATAGCTGTACCAGAGGACCCTGGTTCGAGTCTCATCTTGCAGCATCACTGTACCTTGATGTAGTGGCATACACCTGTAATCCCAGCACTTGAGCTGTGGAAAGCAGGAGTAAATTGGAGACCACCATGGGCTACATGGAACCCTGTCTCAAAAAAAAAAAAAAAACCAGGCTGCCAGTGGCCATGTCAGAGGAAGAGCAGGTAACAGTTGACTTCAGGGGATCAGCCCACTGGCACACAAGGCTCTGATGGGTGAATCTCAGATAGGCAAGGACCCAAAGGGTTTGGCTCCAGAATGTTTCTTGCTACTGCTGTGTCTTTACATGTTTTTCTCTGGTATCTGGCATGGTATGAATGGGTTGTGCGTAGATCCTCAATGCCTTTAATGTGATGTGATTATCTCATGGAAATATCCCATTCTACTGGACATTTTTACCTTGGATTATTGTGAAGATGATTTCCTCCTAAGCTATACTGTTTAACTGAAGCAGTGATTTTTAAATAATAATAGTGTTAATTTAAATAGAATTTTGATGGTTGAGGGTTTTTAATAAATGTAGTAAGGGATTTTGATAGAGGTTAGTTTAGTGGGAAAACTTATATAGGCAAAAGCAAGATATAGTATTGTCCCCCACCCCTGATGAAACAGGGGAAGCAGAGGATTAAAAAAATAGAACAAAAGTCTACCAAGTTGATCACAGTCCTCGGGGGAGAACTTGTCCTGGAGGAGGTGGGAATGGAGGGTGGGCTGGGGGTAAGGGGAGGGTGTGGGAGGGGGGAGAATAGGGGAACCCATGGCTGATATGTAGAACTGAATGGTATTGTAAAATAAAAAATATATATCACAAAAAAAAAAATAGAACAAAGAAATGTCACACAGCTAGTTTCTCTTGAGGAGTCATATAGACTGTGACTTAGTTTAATGATTAAGAAAAACAATTGAATCGCTTCTTGGCCTTTTGGCTAAGATCAAGTGAAGAAAAACAATTGAGTCCCAGAAGCTGAGTTAGCTCAAGTTCTTTTAATCTTAATATTGAGAGATGCATTCACAGGTTTTAGTGTGCATCATAGCTGAAACAAAGCTTTAAAGTATGACTTAAGGTTAGATTAAGATGTCTTTGTTAATAGCTTTGAGGTGAAAAAACCTTGGGAAACAATCTAAAGTTTAGAAAGGCACATAGTTGAGTGTGGGACTCATTAAGGTCCAGGGAACAAGAATATAACAGTCCAATTATTATTGGTTGGTGATCAAAGATAATGATTAATTCCTTGTACCCATTTCTTGCCCTCAGCTTCCTGATATAAAAAACTGTTGATGAGGTAGGTGGTGGTGGCACACGCTTTTAATCTCAGCACTTGGAAGGCAGAGGCAGGTGGAGCTCTGTGAGTTTGAGGTCTTCAGAGTGAATTCTAGGACAGGCTCCAAAGCTACACAGAGAAACCCTGAATGAAAAAAACCCAAAACCAAAACAAAACAAAAAACTGTTGATGAGTAGGTATGCACCCTGAGGATTTAAAATAGAGATGACTTTTTCATATATAAAAGTTTAGATGATATAAGATTTCTTATAAAATTACCTTTTGAGATAAATATTAAAATAACTGATCCTTTCTTTGTAACTGCAAAATGCAGCCTCCCAGTAAAAGAACTGGCTAAGGAAAATAACTTGCTTGCGTACACTTGTTAATCTATAACAAGTTGCTTGGGTATGGATGTATGTGGGTTCTTGGGATAATTTGTTTTTCACGTGTAATATGTAAAATTTTTAATCGTGTGAAGGGATATGGAAAACACACTTTTTTAACTTGCATTCATGGTAATCATTCACTTGAAAAATATAGACTGTAACCACATAATTTTTATACTGCTTGAGAGAATTTGCTAGGGTATATAAGCTGTAAGGGAAAAAAATAAAGGCAGTTAGAAAACATCAGGGTAGAAAAACAGAACAAAAAAGGAATAAAGTTGAACAAGCAACAGTAAGAATAATAAAATGAAGAGCTAGTTTTGGCCCTCAGAAAAGTCCTTGTGTGTGTGTCTGTCTGTCCACGAGTTCACCTACTCTGTATCACCTCTTCAGTTTCTCTGACCTGATGAAGGCTTGCCATTCATCAGCACCCAAGGTGAGATCCTGACATGTTGGAGATTGTGTGTGTGTGTGTTTCCCTTTTTCACTGGCCCCAGAGAGTTAAGTTTAGCTCCCCTCACTGGCCCCAGAGTAAGTTTTACTTCCTCAGATAGAAGAGTCAAGTTGAGTGATAGTCTACTGACTCCAGTGTCTCCCACTCATACCCTGAGCTGCTCGAGGCTGGTCCTCATGGCAGCAACACTAGGCCTACCCAATGTCATGGCTGTGAAACTGAGCTCAGAGTCCCAGCAACCAGCTATTTGGAGACTGCAGAAGCAAAACAGCTGCCTCCCCCTCATCCCAGACACCCAATGACTACATAAAGGGATAAGAGACCCTGAAGTCCACCACTTCTACCCCTAATGAACCGTCTTTCTTCATCCTTAGCTACAAAAATCCCAGCTGAAGCATGTAATCTGTGATCTCCCAAACTCTGGTCGTTGAGTGCCTGGGTCCTATGCCCTGATCATGGTGTGGCCAGAACTAGCCACTCCACTTCTCTGGCATTAAATAAAGCCCGCTACAGCTGTTTGAAGTCATCTAAATCTCATCTTTCATTATTCCTATAAAACTTAATTCTTTCTTATCCTTACATTGCCTAAAACACCTTGGTTCATTTTGGGACTGCTGTGTGTTATAAATTGCAGTGATTGACTGTACATACAAAGATTTTTCTGCTCATATAAAAACATGGTAGTTTCATTATAAAGACAAACACTCTATTTTCTACCTTCATGCCTGTCTTAGGGTTTTTATTGTTGTGAAGAGACACCATGACCACGGCAACTCTTATAAAGGAAAATATTTAATTGGGGTGGCTCTCTTACAGTTTAAGAGGTTCGGTCTGTTATCATCATGGTGGGGAGCATGGTGTCATGCAGGCAGGTGTGGTGCTAGAGAAGTAGCTGAGAGTCCTAAATCTTGCAGGCAATAGGAAAATGGTCTCTGACATTGGGAGTAGCCTGAGTATAGGAGACCAATGTAACATGAATCTTAAAAGGTCTTATTAATAAAAAAACTCAGTGCCAGCTATTGGGGTGAACACTGAAAGATTAGAGAAGCAGAACATGCCACAGGCTAACCTCACCTTGCAATTCCTCAGCTGATATTGTTTCCTCAGACTGGAAGCCTCTGAGTCCTCATCTGAATGGATCTCGGCTGAACTGCTGCTAAAAGCCTATAAGCTTAAAAAGACTAACGTTCCTGGTCTTTATGCCTTATATACCTTTCTGCTTCCTGTCATCGCTTCCTGGGATTAAAGGTGTGTGTCACGATGCCTGGCTGTTTCCAGTGTGGTCTTGAACTCACAGAGATCTGGATGGATCTCTGCCTCTGGAATGCTACGATTAAAGGCATGTGCAACCACTGCCTAACCTCTATGTTTAATACAGTGGCTGTTCTGTTCTATGACTCCCAGGTAAATTTATTGGGGCGTACAGTGTATCACCCACAGACCTCAAAGCCCACGTTCACAGTGACTCACCTCCTCCAAGCCCACACCTACTCCATACTTCTCAACAATGCCAATCCCCTTGGAGGCCATTTTTTTCAAACCACCACAAATGCCTCAGCATGTAAGTATCAAATTATCAGACTTCGGACTGTGTTGTTAGAATGTGGGTTATTTTATTGTTTTCAATTTTTTTAAATTCCATTTTAGTGTGTGTGTGTGTGTGTGTGTGTGTGTGTGTGTGTGTGTACACTCACATTCTTATGCTATGACATGTGGGAGTTCTCGCCTTCCCCCATGTGGGTTCTGAAGACTGAACTCATGGCATCAGAATTGGCTTTTAATTTTTTTTGAAATGGGGTCTCATGAGACTTACACCTGTTCCCATGTCCCAAGTTCTGGGATTAGAGGTGTATGGCACTATACTTCTAAGTTTTACTTGGTGCTGGGGATCAACCCCAGGACTTCACTAGGCAAGAACTCTAGTGACTGAGGTATATCCTTAGCCCAGAATGTTTGAGTCTTAAAATTGCTGTTTGAGGGCCAGCACAGTGGCTCATCCGGTACAAGCACTTGCTGCCAAGCCCGATGACCCCTGGGTGTGATCCTGAGAACTCACATGGTAGAAGGAGAAAACTGATGCCTGCAGTTTATCCTCTGACCTCCACACACATGCTCTGGGACACACACACACACACACACACACACACACACACACACGCACACGCACACGCACACGCACACGCACACGCACACGCACACGCACACGCACACGCACACACACACACACACACACACAGTTTTGTTTTTTTTCTTTTAAAACCAAAGCAGAGAGAGCTGATGTAGCACAAATTCTAATTGGTCTTATTAATAAAAACCTGGAGTCAGATATCAGGATAAAAGCTGAAAGATCAGAGAAGCAGAACAGCCAGCCACTAGTTCTTAGAAAAAAAGGGGACTGAGCTCCTGTCTCCTCCCGCCTTGTATTCTTCTTTTTGCCCAGCCTTATCACTTCCTGTCTTCACCTCCCTAGTGAAGAGATTAAAGGCGTGAGATCCCAAGTGCTAGGATCAAAGGTGTGTGCCACCATTGCCTGGCTCTGTTTCTCTTTTAGACTGGATCAGTCTTGTGTAGCCTAAGGTGGCCTTGAACTCACAGAGATCTGTTTGCCTCTGCCTCCCGGGTGCTGTGATTAAAGGTGTGCGCCACCACTGCCTTGTGGGGTGTTTACCCACCAACCCCACAGCTCCCCAGAGTTTTCTTGAGTGTGAGCAGCAGGAAATATTAGATGGAAGGATTTATATTTTGGAGATAAACAGATAGAAAATAAAGGATAGCCTCCAGAGGGCCTAGAACCTATTCCAACAGGCCCTGTCTCTGCCCCAGGATATTTATAGAGACACCAAGGGGGTAGAGCAAAAGACATCCCCCCCAGCACAGCCAAGTGCAGATCATCTCAGACACCTGCACTCAGGCCCATGGTCCTAATCATCCTCTCTATGAGGACCTGTTGGGTAAAGCCATGAGGAACCTGAAAATGGGCTCCCACAGGTCTCCCTTTCTTAATATATAAAAAATAACTTGTTATTAATGGCTTACAGCAATCTCCATAGCTGTTACACCTCCCAGTATGGGAATAGAGGAAAACAAAAATGTCATTTCTCTTTTGGATTAGGTCCAAGGTGACTACAGCCATCTTTAGCTGCACTGAGCCCTTTCTAAACCAAAAACTTAATGCAACTGCAAACTTAATCCCTTAGCTTCATCATTACCATTAACAAGTTAACGTAAATATTGCTATACATAGTCACAATTCTCTCAATCTTACAACTCAAAGCAAACTCTTAACAGAACCATTTGAATTAGCATATATGGTGCTATATATAGTTAACAATTTTCTCAGTCCTGTAACTTTAACTCTTTATCATTTGAATTTTCTTGCTAGCAGAACATAGAAAAAAACTTCTGATGTATTCACATCAAACTTAAATATTTCCTTAACTCCACAAAACCAGGGTGCATTAATACCAATAGGTTAAACATAATTTCTGCAAACATAATTCAACCTTAATTCACTCATAACTCTTCCTTTTCTTTACAATTTTTTTAAACAAAATCTCAAACATAGTTAGAAAAAAACCCAAACTTATACAATTCCTACAAACCCATATTGAAAAGCAATATTCTCAATCTAACCATTAACACTTTGAAAACTTTTAGCAAAACATCCAAAAGCAGTTTTTTAATAAAACTCTTTACACTTTAAAAGTAGTCTCTTATATACCCCATTTGCATTTCTTACTAACAAAACATGACATTAATCCACTCAAAGAACAATTTTTTTTAATTAAATAGGCTAAGGAATGTTAACTCTCCCTTTTCTTTATAATTTTTTTAAGCAAAATTTCAAGCCTAGTTAGAAAACCCAAACTTTTCTTTTTAAACAGTTCCATTTGTAAATAAAACCAGTTCCATAAGTAATTCCATTTTTACATAAACAGTTCCATAAAACAATTCATGAATCACCAATTAGTAAAGCATATATGCAGACATAAAACTACATCTTTAGTCTAGGTAGAAACAATAAACTTCTTCACTTAAACAGTTCCATTTTTAACACAAATAACTCTAGAAAACAGTTCCCAGGTCATTACTATAAGTAAATTCAAAATTATCCCATTGCAATGAAATTACTATTGTTCATTTCATTTCTTTTTTCTTTTTCTTTTTTACCTTTCTAAAGATTTATTGGGAGAGAAACGGGGAGAGAGAGAGAGAGAGGAGGGGAAAGAGAGAGAAAGAGAGACAGAGATAGAGACAGAGACAGACCACGTGGAGGGGGGAGAATACGGAAGGAGAGAGTGCGGAAAGAGACTCATTTAATTTCTTAAGTCCCAAAATTCAAATAATAAATTCTGGTACCAGCTTTCCAAATCTGAAGAAATCCATAACAAAAATCTTTGTAGTTTTATCTCTTTAAGTTCAAAAAGTTCAAAAAAAGTAAATGCTGGTATCAGACTTCCAAATATGAAGAGACGTTTTACAACCAAAACTTTTTCCAGTTAACAATTTTAGTTCAAACAAGTGTCTCTGCAACTTTTATTCTCAAGCCAGAGACCTTTTTAGGTACAGTAGTATTCTAAACCGCACCATTTTTGATGTCAGCTCAGGTTTTTCTGTGTTGCGTTGATTTTCCACGGATCTCAGCTGTGAATGCCTTGTTGTGCTGGTTCTGGTGTCTGCCATCCTTAGCTTCTTAGTGGCTTCTGGAGCTTTTGAAACCATTCAGACTGCCCGCTTTGCAGTCTGCTATGACACTAACTTCTTTGTCTCAGATTCTTTTACCATATATTAAGCATAGACTCACACTTAACATTTACACTTTTTTTTTTTACAAACTCACATATACCATTAACATCTACTTATTTATACTCCTTAAGGAAACTATAGAACTACTTTAGCAAATATATTTCTTATTACTTCTTATATACTTCTTTTACAACTAGCATCTTTACTTCTTACAAGCTTATTACTACATGTCTTAAGACTACCTTAGATACTCCTTGCAAGCTTATTCTTAAAGGAACTCTATAGATCTATTTTACAAACTTATATAGGGCTACCATTAGCATACATCTAACTTAGCAAACACCTAAAGATTTAACACAGATCTAACAAAGCAGAATAATTTCTATAAACTCACATATCTTTTCATCTTTTTCTACTTCTTACTCTTAATTATCACTATCTCTATTAGAAAGATTCTCTTAACTAGACAGGAAGTACGTACATCATTTCTAAAGTTTAGAGTTTATAATCAGCTTTGCTATACAACACTGGGATTTAGTGAGTGTTGTCGTTATAGAGTTGTGATACTTGTTGCTAGGGGACTGTAACATTCTCTGTATGAAGCCACACCCCAAAGTTGCTGAGTTCTCTCAGCCATTACTGAACCGGCAGAGATGCACTGTCAGCGGTAAACGGTTTTTAACTAGAGGCTGTCCCTTTACCCAAATTAATAATATCTTCCCTAAGTGCTTCAATCCAGACAAACGATTCTATTACAGCAGTACTTTTGGTTTGCTCTACTGAAAAACTTCACTTGACGCTGAGGGTGAAGTTACCGTATTTAGCTGCTGTAAAGCTCTTTGTCCAAATACTGCACAACTATCAGGTGATATAAAGTATTTTTCTAAAGGAGCTAGTAAAGCCAAAAGCAGCACAGCTCTGAACTCTATTTCCTCGATGTTTGCATTAAACCAGTGACAAAACCTCAGAAATACTAATTGAGACACTTTCATTCTGGTTCCTTTATAGGAACCTCATTGGAGCTGACCTTCCTTAGTTCCACGCTCCTTACCAAATGTTCCGGTAACCATCGAGCTTCATTCTCCTCTTGTGAAAAAACACGAATATGCCCTTGACCCCACATTAAAACAGGATTGGGACCCTTCATAATCCCAAGCAAGGATCTTTTCATTTCACTTGAGCAAAAGTTGCTTGGATGCTACTGTGCCAAAATCTTATATGCGGCAGACTGTCCACGGACATCCATATTCAAAAAGTTCAGAACAAAAAGAGCATGTTTTAATGCATTATGTGGCGATTGAGGGTAAATTTCTTCCTTTTTTATTTTTATTTCTTGAAGTTGTATTTTAAGACTGCTATGAGCCCTTTTTACAATACCTTGTACCTGAGGATTATAAGGAATATCTGTTTTATGTATGATTTCCCATTGGGTAAAAAATTGTTGAAATGCCTTACTACTATATCCAGAACCATTATCAGTTTTAATAATTTTTGGTAAACCCATATACGAAAAACACTTCAAGCAGTGCATAATTACATGTTTTGTAGCTTCCCCAGGTTGTGCACTAGCCATTAAAAATCCTGAAAAAGTATCAATGGTCACATGTACATATTTTAATTTGCCAAATTCTGCAATATGAGTAACATCCATTTGCCATAGATGATTGGTAAGAAGACCTGGAGGGTTTACCCCTAAGTGAGGGACAGGAAAATATTTTGGACATATCCCACATCATTTATCTATTTGATGAGCTGCTTCTTTGGTAAGATTGAATTGCTTTCTTAAGCTTTTGCTATTTTGATGATGAAGAGCATGTGACTGTTGAGCCATTTCCACTTGGATTAATGCTCAGCCATTGCATTACCCTCAGCTAAAGGACCAGGAAGATTGGACTGAGCTCTATTATGGCCCACAGAGCATGGCAGGTTTCTTTTGTGAACAGAGTCTTGAATTTGTTGAAACATTTTGACTTGATTGTTGTTAGTTCCAATATTTTCACCAAAACTGTTACTATTCAAAGGAGTCAAGATCATAGATGTTCTTTCATGAAACATATCCTTCATTAGCTTACTTTGAGAAAAAGTATTTTCAGGATTTAGTATTTTCATTTCATTAGCTTTAACTCCTGATGTTATTAGCAGTTGTGATATTTAGCATTTATTCCTTATAAGAAACTTTCAGGCGAAGCAACTCTTTTGTAAGATAGCTAGATTTTCTGAAGTTTGTTTCCCATCTATAAAGCAGTCATTTCTTTTTTGATTGCCTGTTTCCTTGTCTCCTTATTAAATTTGCAAAGGAATCACTCATTGCAGGCTGTTCATTCAAGGCAAAGAATTTTTAATTTCACATAAATTTCTTCATATCTAAGACAACGTTCAGTGTATAAACTGCTTCCTTAAGGATTTTAAAGTGGCTTGTTTGCTCTTATAGGTAGCTTTTTGTCTGATCTGAGTTCTCAAGAGGCAAGATTTCTAGCATTGCTTTGAGAAGAAACTTCATTCTGAGCTGGAAAATTTTTGGACAGTATCTCCATTTTTAGCTGAAATACTACATTTCCCAGAATTCATTTCTCTTCATCAGCTCACGGTTAAGAGCTAGTTTATGGACTCCATTTCCCATAGTTCTCTTTGGGTCTGGGAGTCAACTTCCAGTTCTCTTTTACCTGACTTGCTTACAAATTCTTGCCCGGGAGGTATGAACCAAGTTTTTTGCTTTTGCAACGGGAGATTTGAACAAGCATTTTACATTTTCAACTATGGGACATTGGGAGGTTTCTGGTCTCTCCTCAGCTGGCTTTATCAGGTGTTTCAACTTCATCAGACACTGGCCCCAGATCAGAACTGCACCTGCCTCGTTAGCCGGCATTGAGGCTGGCATTCCTGATAGCAACTTTCCTCGGGGCTTGTGCTTGCCTTAGTTAGTGAAAAACAAAAGCAATTACAACAGCTTTTCCATAGCTCCTTCAGAGAGATTTTTCTCCCACTGATTTATTCTCATTTTGCTTGTTCCTCCCCCCCGCCCCTAGATGCAGAGCTTCAGGTATCTGTCTGTGGCTCTGTACCTCTGCTAGCTGCCTTTGGAGGTAGGGGCTTTTTTTTTTTTCTCCCCCTGAATCTGCCTCAAATTCTAGCAGCTTTTTCAGGTCATGCATTTTCTGGGGAGGAATCTGTCCCCTCTGTTTCTTCAGAGTCTTTCTCCTAGACAGTTCCCACTTTGGTCTCAGTTTATCCCCTCTACCCCAGAAACATCTCCCAATGCCACAGTGACAGCTTTTTGGCTTCTGAAGGTAGGGACTTTAGTCCATTTCTGTTTTCGGAGTCTGAGGTTTGTATTCATAAATCAAGCTTAGCAAGGGAGTTTTTTTGTTTTTGTTTTTGTTTTTGTTTTTTTTTTTGCCATGTCTAAGTTCGCATTAGGACAGGTGTTTTTCCCTCAGGCCTTCACCTGTCCCAGTCCCCCAGTGGGTTGCATTTGCTTGTCTGGGTGCTCAAGGACAGAGCTTATGCCAGAGGCAATCACCCCTCAGGGCTACACTCCCTCATCTCACAGAGTCAGTTGAAACAAAGCTTTACTCAAAGAGATGCTTTCTGAGACAGAAAAGAAAGCTTTACTCCTGGATAGTTCTGTTCTGCCCTGGTTGGGCTCTTTCCCCAGACAGCATTCTGACTCAGCAGCACAACTACTTCAGACACAGTTCAGCTTTACTGTTTTCCCAGAAAGGTCCTTAGTCTGATAGGAAAGCTTTTCTCAGATTTCTTTTTGCAGCTGTGGACCTATCAACCCGGGACTTGTAGGAAAGTGGGCAACTGTGCCGTTCCCACCGGCTTTAGCTTTGTTTGTTCATTAGCAATCTTCCCCTGGGTCCTGCACCTTCCTGCCTCAGCTCTGTGCTCCAGGAAGTTTACAACTGCAGGAACTCTAGTATCCCCGAAATGCACTCCAACTCAGAGATGCTGGCCAATCACCTCTGGGTTTTTGCTCAGAAGAGAGGATATAATGCTAACAGAGTTTGCATTGCTTCAGGGGATCTTTGCATAGGACAATTAGGAGCACCTTTCATTCTGAAATGCTCAGACAAAACCCTTGATGCCTCAGCTGGGCTGTAACTGAAAAGCTTGTTTTTTTTGCTTTTCTCAGGTAAAGTTTCCAGCCCTTTTGGGTTCTCTGTAGCTCTTTACCCACACTCTCCCAAGCGTTTCCCTCAGGGTACTCTGACCCATTGTCTTTTACTAGCGTGAAGAAACAGCTTAGTAGAGGTCTTTAGGAACTTGTCCCTGTCGCCTGCATTGCAGGGAGGATTTTTAAAGCTTGAAAGAGAACTTAAGAGGTTTTGCTGTCTTAAGTTTGTTGTTTTCCCTTAGAGCTAATCACAGGTGGTCCCCATACTAATATCTTCAGGTGATTCTAATTTTTGTCTTTGAGAAAGTTAAAGGCTTTAGTTTTTAAGTTTAAGAGAGCTTTTAGTTTGAAAAAGAACGATTAAGGCTTTTTAGAGAGATTTCCCCTCCCCCCAAATTTTCCAAGAAAAGCTTTATAGTTTAAGAGAAAGATTTTTCCCCCAAAGAGAAAGACCAACTTTCCCCAAAACGTTTGAACTTTAATCTTTTTGGCTTTTTACACCCCCAGTTTTGTGTCAGGGAGAAAACTTTCTCCTGCTGCTTGGACTTAGCATTTCAGCTGTCCCTAGGCCAAAAGCTTCCATAGGAAACTTTTTCTTTCCCATAAGCTCAAATAAGAGCTTTTTTACTACCAGTAAAGCTCAAGATTTTTTTTCCCAGTTTGCGTTCATAGCCCCCAAAGTTAGAAAACTGAAGTTTTTTTGTCTAGTTGCCTTATTTATTTTTTTCTACACGATCTTACACTTCTAAGTTTTTCCTACACTATATTACTACGCTATACCTTATACTTATTTTTCAGATAGAAATTGAGAAAGGGATAGAAGATAGAAATTTTGACAGAAGAGAATTTTGCGCTGCATCAGACATCCTTCCAGTCCATTTTCCTTTTCTCTCAAGGATAAAACCCCTGCCCCTCAATAATATATATATAATATATTATATATTTATATATATATTTATATATATTTTCCATAACACTGGCTTGCCACTTTCCACTGGCAGGGCTGACTCACACTTTCGCAAAAAACTCTGTAATAAAGCTATTATTCTCCTTTTTCTTTAGTCCCTATTACCTTGTCTTTAGTCCCTGTTCATTTGTCTTTAGTTCCCCCTTTTTTTCTTTTTTCTTTACTCCCTGTTCATGGCGCCATTCTGTGGGACGTTTACCCACCGACCTCACAGTTCCCCAGAGTTTTCTTGAGTTCGAGCAGCAGGAAATATTAGATAGAAGGATTTATATTGTGGAGATAAATAGATAGAAAATAAAGAATAGCCTCGAGAGGGCCTGGAACCTTTTCTAAAGGGCCCTGACTGTCTCTGCCCCAGGGTATTTATAGAGACATCAAGGGGTGGAGCAAAAGACCCCCTCTCCAGCACAGCCAAGTGCAGACCATCTCAGACACCTGCACTCAGGCCCGTGGTCCTAATCATCCTCTCTATGAGGACCTGCTGGGTAAAGCCACAAGGAACCTGAAAACGTGCTCCCATACTGCCTGAGCTCTATGGCTAACTAGTAGCTTAGCTCTGCACTCTGATCTTCAAGCTAGCTTTACTGTTAGGTCACAAACCAAATATCACCACAAGCTGACTCCCTAAAAGTTGAGCTCCACCTCTACATGCACCACACACAGAAACACAAATAGTTTCAAGAGTGAGAGTGCATTTTTTTTAAAAAAAAAATTCTATTGGAGTCTCTGACTTCCAATTGCAAACAAAAAACAAAACAAAACAAAAAATCATTAAATAAGGGGCTGAAGAGATGGACCAGCAGTTAGGAGCATTTGCTATTCTTCCAGAGAACCTGAGTCTGGGTCCAACACCTACATCAGGTTGTGGTAAAGCACCTGTAACTCTAGCTAAAGATCAGACACCCTCTCCTAGACTCTGAGGGCATCTGCACTCACAGGGGTGTAGTGGGCAGCCATTCCAGCTTTGACCTGGAAGCTCCAACCCCCACTGAGGCTTTGGTAATGGTCACATCTACAAGGCTGGGCTGAGAGAGGACGCTGAAGACCTGAGATCCGGATGTGCAGGCTCTCTTGGTTCCTGCACCCTGGATGCTGGAGGTAGACAGAGCAGAGTTCTCCAGAGAATACCGCCGGACTGCGCTACACCTTTCCCAGACCCTGCAATCTATCCCTTCACTTGTAAGTTACCCCACAAAATAAACCTCCCTTTTAACTACATGGAGTGGCCTTAATAATTTCACCAATATCTGGCGCTCACGTGGGGCAAATTCCAAAGGCCTGGGTGGCTCCCACCCTCAGCTTCCTCCCTGGCTGGCGGGTACCTGAAGCTGCAGGGTATCACAGCTTCTTAAAATCAGGAAAAACCTACACGGCTCCATGCCTAAAAGGAGCTAATCCGGTCTCAGTTCCACAGCAACTTTAGCCCCCAGACCAGCGAAACCCCAGAATGAGGTGTTCCCCCTCCGCCCTGAGTGCCGGCTCCCCGCCCTAGCCTTCCACAGTTTCACCCAGTTAAAATAGACAAGGCACTGCGCCCCTCCCTCGGTGGCGACACCCTACAGAGGCACAGAGAGGGCTTGGAGCCGTGCCTGCTGGCAGACCTCCTGTCTGCATAGGCAGAGAGGGGTTTAGAGCGGCCTGGAACTCTCCATGCCCTGAAGCTCCAGGGAGTCACCAAAACAACCGCTTACCGCCGCCTCCTGCCTGTGCTCACTCTGCGGCCAGCCAAGGCATGCAACAGGACCTGCTTTGGAGCTATACCAACGCCTCCTGGTGGCTGAAAAGCGCTACTACACCCCCCCAAACCACGGAAAGGTAAGATAGGCAAACCAGCATCTTATCAAGTAAAAGTACTTGATAATTTTACACCTTAAAACTGACTAACAAATTTTGAGTAATTCTTGTAATATGGTGGACAACATTACCTCACAAGAATTTAAGAACCTTTTGTCCTGTATGATGAATGACATTTTCCTGGAAATATACAACCTTCCTAAGGCATGTCTGGCCTGTACCATTTTGGCATTCATTGTAATAATTCACACAGTGTTCAAACACTGGTTTAATAATAAGAACAAAGATGAGTCATTATTGGGACTGATACAGGCTTTAAAAGATAGCAATGAAGGCTTACATAAAAAGATTCTCTCTTTGGAATCTGCTAACCAGGATTTACATAAAAATATTCTTTCTCTGGAATCTGCTAACCAGAATTTACAAAACAGGCTTGTACCCAAAATGGATTTTATTGATAATAAATATGAATATTTAGTGGATAGAACACTAACTCTCCAGAGTGAAGTTGTGGCTACTCAGACACTATATAAGGAAGAAAGATTATCATTAATTGATAAGATAAGGCCTATGGAATCATGTGTTTCAAAAGAACATAAAAAGTTACATGATTCCATGAGAAATCTGGAATCCCTTGTAAGAGAGGAGGTTCACTCCCTAGAACAGACCTTAGGTGCTTGTTTGCAAGCTCTGGAAGAAACTCTCAGTAAACATGACAAGGGAACTAATAAGCAGGTCAAGATCATAGAGGCTGTAACATCTCCAAATGGCTCTCATACAATGCCTTATCCTATCATCATCCATGAGAAGCCAACAGATGATGCACACCCTGAGCCATATGTGACATATACATTACAACCAATCTCAACAAGGGACTTTAAAAATATAAAGGAAGCAGTAGTTACATATGGGATACACTCCACATACGTAAGACACATGTTAAATGCGTGGTCTACCTCACATAAAATCATTCCAGATGACTGGCATCAGTTAATTTTATCTGTTCTAGAATATAGCCAAGAGTTACAGTGGAAAAGCTGGTTGAGAAAAGAGGCAAGAAATTTAGAACAACAAGGTAAACTCAGAGGTTTTGTGATCTCCCAAGATCAAATACTTGGTGAGGGATGTTTCGCTGACAGGAATGTACAAGCCAATTATGATGAGCATACAATATCCCTATGCCGTACAGCAGCTCTAAATGCTTGGGAAAAAAATTCCAGAACCAGGAAAGCCAACTGAGGTATACACAAAGATATTTCAGGGACCACACAAACCCTTCACTGATTTTTTACAAAAGCTGAACACAGCTATAACAAAAGCTGTGTCAGATAAAGAATTTAAAAAAGTATTAACTGAGTCCTTGGCATTCGACAATGCTAATGCAGAATGCAAAAGAATACTTACACCGTTAAAGGTCAGATCAGCTCCTTTGGAAGAATGGATTCAGTATACTAATGGTGTTGAGTCTCTTAACTACAGTAATGAGGCTTGGATAGGAGAGACAAATCCCAGAGGTAAAAGAAGCTCATCCACCAATGTGACATCTCTACAAGTTGTAAGAAAGTTGTGACAGTCAAAGGTTGGGGTAGGGTTCTGTTTTTGTCTTTCCAGGATAATGGAAATACCCATCTTCCAGAAATCATAAGGCCTTGATATCCAGATGTCTACAGCAGAAAGAAAGAATCTATTGGTACCAGTCTACACAGGGTAAAATCTCACTGCCTAACATCTATATCTCTTTCAATCTAGAAAAGTTATGGTTCCAATTCAATTATAAACCAAGCTGGCTTTGGAGATGGAATTGGCTCACTCCTTCTCTAAACCCAAACATATTGCTAAAAGAAAAGGTTGAGAGATTCTTCAATCCCATATCAGAAGAGCTCTCTGGTGTGGGACAGAAGGAAACCAATAAAAGGGACCATTGTCTTCAAGATTCTAATTCTCTCCATGCTTACTCTTGATTTCTCAGAATCCTTTCTTATGTCATATCATCTTTAAATCCAAACTTTCCATTTTGATAAAATATAAGTTTTTCCAATAGCAATCTCTGAAGTCTCCAGAAGGTAGATGGGGCCCCAACAACAACAACTCTACCCAATCCAGAATGATGCCACGGTAATCATCATCATACTACACTTCTTGCCAGAATTTCAGACAATCTTACTCATTACTCTTGAGACTTGCTGTGGGATCTACAGTTAGTCTAACTGAGATTTAACTATCTGAGCTTTCTTACAGTACCCAACAGAGATACCATCACCCCCTAAACAGCAGGAAACAATTCTAAGAAAATGATGCCCTTTCTCCCTAAGGTTTCATATTTCTCAGGGTTATGGATGATGGTTATAGGATTGGGGGTGGAAGAAAATATTAGACTCAGTATTCTCCTTAAGAAAAGAAAACAAAACAAAACAAAAAAAGGAGGGAAAAGAAGAAGTGGAATGGATAGGTATAAGATATTATGGTAGATTATTATATATATATTATATATACTAGTAAACAAATTTAGTAAAATAGCAGCCTTAGATAATTTGCACTGTAATTTGTACTGTTATGGATTCTTATATGTTGATACAAATGTAAACTATTTTTATATTCCTGCTTAAGATAATTTGTACATTGATATAAATACAGAACTATATTTATTATAATATACATATATTTCTACTCTTATTTGAAATATTTGTATTTTGTATATTGATACAAATGTAAACTTATATCTGTCATACTGTATGTATGTTCTACTTCTGTTTAGGATATTCTGTATATTGATAATTATAATTATAATTAAGATTATTGTCATATTGCATATTGCACTATATATTCCTACCTCTGTTATGAATATCTTGTGTATTATAACAATTTTTAAGTCATTGTCCTTTACCATACATTCACTTATAGACTGTTTACTTTGTTTACAGGAAGCCTTAGTCCTTAGGTTATTTAGGTAGATAAGACTTATAGATTTATAGTCACCTATGCTTGTCATGTCAAAATTATGCTAGTTAGGTTGTCCAGATTTACAGTTACATAGGTCAGATGGATAGGTAATCTTCAAACACTTCATAGACCTAGAGAATATGGCATTTAAATAACATAATTCTGTTGACATGAGACACAATTGCTCCTGGCAGTACCAATTTGATTCCGAGAGAACATTGGGCTTCTAAGACATTTCCATTTGGAAGTTTGTCTTGGCACAAAATAGTCTATTGGGCAAAGAACTGCCTCAACTGCTGACAATACGAGTGCTGTCTTTCTGGACAAGCAGGACACAAAGAAAAGTGACTTCTGAACTCTACCAAGACAGGGTAAGATGGTCTTTCAGAATTCCTGCTTCTGAAGATGGTCTGTCAGATACTCTAGGCCTGTAGCCAATTTGAA
This sequence comes from Peromyscus leucopus, assembly GCF_004664715.2. Lineage (NCBI taxonomy): Eukaryota > Metazoa > Chordata > Mammalia > Rodentia > Cricetidae > Peromyscus > Peromyscus leucopus. The sequence goes on along the minus strand of NC_051065.1, from coordinate 75,221,640 downwards.
TGCACCAACAATGCTGAGAAACATTAGGTGACTGTCCAGGCTGCCAGCTGTCTCTGTCTATTCTTGCAAGATTCCCCAAAGTTGCTTGCATCCATCTTCCATTTCTCAGGTACCATTATGTTCCTTCTCAGGTCTCTGATGAGATTGAAGACTAGCAGTTATAGTTACAACTTAGTGTGTGTGTGTATATATATATATATATATATATATATATATATATATATATATATATATATATATATATAAAATCTTAGATAGAATATATTAAGTATTAGATTCAGGTTCTTCAAGATAGGACACCTTTTGGAATGATCTTTGTAACATGCCATTTACCTATGCTCTATACTTCTCTGGATTTTAGTATGTGTTTCTTGCTTGATATTGTTTGCACTGATTGTAGTTCCATCTTATCTAGGTCATTATCCCTCATTACTCCTGGACAATATTTGATAACCATTTCTTTGTATATAGTCTTTTTTTTTTTTTTTTTTGGTTTTTTCGAGACAGGGTTTCTCTGTGTAGCTTTGCGCCTTTCCTGGAGCTCACTTGGTAGCCCAGGCTGGCCTCGAACTCACAGAGATCTGCCTGCCTCTGCCTCCCGAGTGCTGGGATTAAAGGCGTGCGCCACCAACGCCCGGCTTGTATATAGTCTTGTATTAGGTTAGAACCTTCTTATTTAGACAAAAGGGGGAGATATAGTGGCTAGCCATTCCAGCTTTGACCTGGAAGCTCCAACCCCCACTGAGGCTTTGGTAATGGTCACACCTACAAGGCTGGGCTGAGAGAGGACGCTGAAGACCCGGGTTCTAGATGCGCTGGCTCTCTTGGTTCCTGGACCCTGGATGCTGGAGGTATACCAAGCAGAGTTCTCCAGAGAACGCCGATGGACTGCGCTACACCTTTCCCAGACCCTGTAATCTATCCCTTCACTTGTAAGTTACCCCACAAAATAAAGCTCCCTTTTAACTATGTGGAGTGGCCTTAATAATTTCACCATTACATGTGCACATACATGGTATACATAATTAAAAGTAAAATATATATGTGCTAGGTAGTGGTCTCATCAATTAACTCTGAAAAACACTGAAGATGCTCTATGTCTATAGTGTCAAATATTCAGCCAAGATTTAATTCATTTAAAAGTAAGCATACCCTTCTCATGAGATGCAAGTCTATTTCATGTTTAGTAAGTGGTACAATTAAATCATTAATTATATACTGAGGTACAATTATCTGCTTCATTGATTAGTTTTTTTTGTTTTTGTTTTCAACTTGAAACAAACTAGGGTCATCTGGGAAGAGAAAAATAGAGAAAATGCCCCCACAGACTGGCCTACAGGCATTTTCTTGATTAATAGTTGATGAAGACTCAGTTCAATGTGGGTGGTACCACTTCTGGGCAGATGGTCTTGGGTAGTATAAACTGACCGAGTCATAGAGAGCAAGCCAGTAAGCAGCATTTCTCCATGGATTCCAGGTTCCTGTTTGAATTCCTGTCCTGATTGCCCTCTATACTGGCCATATACTTAGCTGAAATGAACTCTATTCTCCCCAAATTTTATTATAATACTAGAAAGCAAACTAAGACATATACCAGAGAATTGTAAAATATGTTTATAATTTATTATCAGTGTTTATTTATATACCTATTTTATATGCCTTTGTGTACTGATAAACAGGCCTTTTAATGGGATATAACAAAGTCCTTTATATGCTCAAAATTAATATGTACTTATATAATACACACAAAGTAGAAGACTGGCCTTGAACTATTCTCTTGACTCTGCTGTGCTGGGGTTATAGGTGTGTACCACTAACAACATCTGGCTTTAGCCTTGTGCTTTTAATAACAGAAGGTACTGATTGGCCTGTCAGAAGTCTACCTGGGAATTTCCATCTCATGGGTCCATGGTGAAAGAGGATGATTTATCTAGGACAGAGGCTTCAGTTTCTAAATGAATGGAGGCTATTGCACAAAGAACCAATTCAGGCCATAGCAGCTGAGAACAGTGTGACAGAACAGCGTATCTTGCCTCAGGGCTCTACAAAGCGCTCAGTGTCGGCTTTCTGGGGCAGGGCTGGCCCAGGCAGGTGACAAGGCTACTGTCCCTCTTTGTCCACTCCTCACTTTATTCCCCAGAGCAAGTATAAGTTCCTGCTTAAAACAGACTCATGGATTAGGTTGGATAGTGTTATGAATTATGCACACGTGGGGAACCCCCAGCTGACCAGGGCAGGGTATCCCACTCATGAGGGAAAACTTGCTGGCATGCTGGGCAGATGCAGTGGTGGGCTGCGCAAATGCGTACCCTATGGGCATGGAGGCAGTGGCAGCCAGTAATTCACAACCCAGATGCTGCACCCATATGGAGAGTTTATTATAATAGAGTCTAATAGATGAAGAGAAAGATAGGAAAGAGGGAAAGGAGGGGGGGTGTCAAGGGGTACACACCTCATGGAGGAAAAGGTGGGAGAGAGAGAGGAAGGGGAGGAGTTTTTTCTTTACATCAGGACACAGGGCGGCACAAAGGGTGAGATTTCAAGGGGCAGATCAGAATATTGGCAGATAGAAGAATCCAGATGTTAGGTACAGATGAGCTTTTCATTCACGCAAACTACTCTGAGTATAAAGCACACAGAATAGGTTTCTCCATTTGAGCATCTCAGTATGTGGTAGAGCCATGTCTCTAGTAGCTGGGCCAGATACGCAGGTCCTCAATATGGCGTCCTCCATATACCTACAATGGTGTACAGTGCCTTTTCATCAGTCATCTTACTATTTAGGCCAGTGGTCCTCAAACTGTGGGTCGTGACCCCCTTTGGGGGTTGATTGACCCTTTCACAGGGGTCACACACCAGATAGATATCCTGCATATCAGACACATTACAATTCATGACAGTAGCAAAGTTACAGGTATGAAGTGGCAACAAAAATAATGTTATGGCTGGGGTTCACCACACCATGAGGAACTCTATTAAAGGGTCAAGGCATTAGGAAGGTTGAGAACCACTGACCTAACCTTTGGTGAACTCTGAGGAGCAATGTTCTCACAGAGACTGGATTTTGACTGTCATGGAAGTTTTATTGGGCATTTATGTGTTTGGGACACGTGCGATTTGACTTGGTGGGTGGGGAGCTGAGGTTGTGCCAGTGAGAAAGGCCAGGGGTAGTGGATGAGTTTAGAGAAAGCAGCCGAGAAACACTGAAGAAACACCATAGCTCAGTGGAAGCAGAGGCTGTGGTGACCAGCTCCTGAAGCAGCTCCTGGAACAACCTGCCCTAGGAAGCCATACCTGTTCTCTTTCTAATCGCGTACATTCAATAGGCTCATGGGGCTCTCTTTGTCCTGACCTGGCCTTATTTTCTGGTTTCATCTCCTTGCTGACACCCTGAACATTTGATTTCTCCAAGCCATGCTGCTTCTTAGTCTTCATTTGTGCTGTTCTCATAGCTCTGGGATCCTTAGTGTCTTACAAGTTCATCTTCAACTCCCTCCATGCTAAAATGCTCAGCCTTTAGGTCTTAGGTTCACAGGGGAAGACACCTAATTGTTCCTGACAAATAGTTGTCACCCTCAGAAGGTGTTGGCTTAGTACCCTGGCTCACAACTCAGTATGCTCGACCCTCTGGTGACTGCACACCTCTGGCAGCAAGCTATATTCAGCTAGGGACTGTGGAACCCAAGCAGTAGCTTGTCTACACTGCTGTCATGACAGCCTTAACAGAAACCAGCATTTCGGTTTACTGGCAGGCAGCACCCGGATCCAGGAAAAGTCATAAACTGACAACACCCAGGGAGGGCCAGCATCTAAGGGAAGTACCTGACATTCCAACCATTAGATAAGATAGACAGGTGGCTGAGCCCAGCACACACCTATTCCCTTTTTGCCAAGACACCCCTAGACAAGTGTCAGCCAATCAGGATCCTGAACCCTGGAAATTACCTCACCCCCAACTTCTACTATAATTAAAAACCCTACCTGCCCAGGCTCGGTGCTTTTGGCTCTCACTGCTGTGTTGGGCAAATGGAGAGTCCAAGCTTGAGCTTGAAATAAAGGATCTTTGCTTTTACATACAGATTCGGACTCCTTAGTGGTCTTTGGGGGATTCTGTGACTTGGGCATAACAGGAATAGTGTATGTTATCATGCAATATGCATGACACACAGCAAATACTCAAATACTTCAGAACAGGTAGAACTTAATATGCAGCATGAGGAACTCAGGTTATGTTAACAGTGATTTTCAAGTGACCACAGACTGTAAACAACAGGTTCCTGGGAGAAAATTGAGTCTCTGGTACAGTTAAAAGGTCCTCAAAGTTTGTGGCTGCTCAGGACAGTTTGGTAACACTGGACATTTGTGTGACTATTTGACTTTGAGGACATCAGCCAATCAGAGTACCCAAACAAGGTCCCTTCATCCATCTCTATGAAGTGGTGCTGAGTAATACTTTTCCAAGACCTGAAACAAAATAAGAATATGGATAAGTTAAAAGAGAACTCTTAGCTAATATTTAATTACTACTGTAAATTCATTATTTTACTAAAGGTTCGCTTTTACTCTGATCCTATGCTCCTCTCATAGTTTTGCATGAATGTACAGTGATGAGAAGTTAGCTTCACAAGAGCTCTTACTTGTGAGATATAAGAAACAGAAAGATACACTATCCTTGTAGGACATCTTGAATTCACACATCTCTAAAGAAATGCCAGGTAGTCCTGAATGTGAAAGGCAAGACTAAATAATTCTACAACATTGTATTTTCATGATTTTGGGTGTAAAGGATTTCTTAAATAGAATACAAAAACCTCTAAATTAAGAATGTGAATTTGACTAGATTAAGAACTCTATTCATGAGCTGGAGAGAAGGCTCAGTGGTTTTGAGTACATACTACTTGATCAGAGTTCAATTCTCAGCATTCACTTCAGGTGGTTCACAACCACCTGTAACTCCAGCTCTGGTGGATTGGATTCCCTCTTCTGGCCTCCATGGGCATGGCACTATGAACACCCACCCCTCAATATACATATACTTAAAAAGAAAAGAAGCTGGGTGGTGGTGGCACATGCCTTTAATCCCAGCACTTAGGAGGCAGAGCCAGGTGGACCTCTGCGAGTTCAAGGCCAGCCTGGTTTACAGAGTGAGATCCAGGACAGGACCAAAACTACACAGAGAAATCCTGTCTTGAAAAAAAACCCCAAACAACAACAACAACTCCAGTCACTAAGGCATCATGAAGAATGAATCACAGGAAAACAGAAAATGACAAAGAAATCATATGCAGAACACACATACTGACGTGTGCCACAGTTTGAAATACTTTGTCCCCTTCAATATTCATGTTGAAAGCTAATCCCCAATGAAATAGTATTAACTGTTTGGTCATGAGGGAGCTTACGTCTTTACATTTTTTTTTATTTATTTATTATGTACACAGTGTTCTGTCTGCACATATGCCTGCAGGCCAGAAGAGGACACCAGATCTAATTACAGATGGTTGTGAGCCACCATATGGTTGCTGGGAATTGAACTCAGGACCTTTGGAAGAGCAAGCAGTGCTCTTAACCTCTGAGCCATCTCTCCAGCCCGATGTCTTTACATTTTTAAAGAAATATTTTAAAATCCCTTCTGTGTTCTTCAATATTGTGAGGATACCACTCATTTAGAGCAAGGGTTCATAACCCTTTGGAAGTCAAGTGACCCTTTCACAGGGGTCACATATCAGATATCCTGCATATCAGATTCATAACATTATGAATCAAAACAGTAGCAAAATTACAGTTATGAAGTAGCAACAAAAATAATTTTATGGTTGGGGGTCACCACAACATGAGGAACTCTATTAAAGGGTGGCAGCATTAGTAAGGTTGAGAATCACTGCTTTAGAAGATGGTGCAGTAAGATGCTGTGATAGTTTGAAAATGACCCCCATAGACTCATAGGGAATGGCATTATTAGAGGTGTGGCTTTGTTGGAGGAAATGTGTCACTGAGGGTGGGCTTTGAGGTTTCAGATGCCCAAGCCAGGCTCAGTGTCTTTCTTTCCTCCTGTTGCCTGCCAATCCAGATATAGAACTCTCATTTACCTCTTCGGCACCTTGTCTGCCTGCATGCCATAATGCTTCCTACCATGACAATGGACTAGATCTCTGAACTGGAAGCCAGCCCCAGTTAAATGTTTTCCTTTATAAGAGCTGTTGTGTTGTAGTGTCTCTTCACAGCAATAGAAACCCTAAGAAAGAAGTTGGTACTAGGGACTGGGGTTTGCTGTGATACGTTAGACCATGATTTTGTTTGGAAGAATATGGAACACATTAGGATTTTGAATTAGAAAAGCAGTTGAATGTTTTAAGTCTTGGTCTCAATGGGCCATAGTAGTAGGGGGATTGGAGACAGTGGTATGGGGGTAGGGGGTGACTTGAACTGTGGGGGCCCAGCTCAAGAGGTTTGAGAGAAGAATATTAATGTGACCTGGAGATAATTCTTGCAATATTTTGGTGAAGAATGTGGCTGCTTTCTACCCTTGTCTTAAAATATCTAACAGGATAAACTGAAGAGTCACAGATTAACAGCTTTGGCAGAAGATAGTTCCAAATAACCTAGGATTGACTGTGCTGTGTGGCTACTAGTGGCCAGTCTTATACAGATCTATAATGAAAAAGAGCAAGGTGAGCGAGGAAAAATACAAAATGTACAATTGGAAGAGAAAAAGAGTACCAGGGAGTATAAACAGACTGAAGCCTGATGCTAAGTGGAATAAAGGGAGTGGTGACCTCGGAGCAAGACCCCACCCAGCTAAACCTCTAACTTTTGAAAAGGACTTAAAGGAAAGTGAAAAGGAATTAAAAAGCATAGGGCCAGGTGTGGTGGTGCACATCTTCAATCCCAGCACTCAGAACACAGGGCTGCCAGAGTTCAAGTCCAGCAACAGAAACCCTAACTAAAACAGACGGCATCTTGGAAGAAGAGGCTATCAAGACAATGAACCTAGTGGCAACTTAATCTTGGAATATTGTCACCTAGGGTGATGAGAAGTAACTTCCTATCCTTTATATTTACCACTTCAGGTATTTTGTTATAGCAGCACAGCCTAAGATAGAGCGTGTGCTCTCAAGCATGCATGTAGCCGTGTGTGTGTGTGTGTGTGTGTGAGAGAGCATAAGACAACGGGCATTCTTCTTTTATGGTTTGAGACAGGGTTTCTCTGTGTAGCCCTGGCTTTCCTGGAACTCACTCTGTAGGCCAGGCTTGAACTCAGAGATCTGCCTAGTTCTGCCTCCTGAGTGCTGGGATTAGAGGTGTGTGTCAACAGGCATTTTTCAGAAGGAGAAATGAATGAAACGACTCCAAACTTTATCCACGTTCAGAAAAATGCATGTAAGACTAGAGATACCCATCAGACTGGCCAAAGTTTAAGTCTGGTAGTACTGATATTGGTAACAACAGGAAATAATGGGAATCCAAACACTCTGGGGGTGGGAGAATGAGATAGCACCAACTCAAGATGAAGACATGAGTCTTTTCAGGACCCCGGAATTCTTGCATTCATGCCCTAGAGAAGTGTACAGGCAGAGAGACCACGCAGAACAGCTCTGCTGTGCCCTGTAGGCCCCACATGGAAACAACTCCAAGTCTACAGCTGGATGGATAAACAGTGGAAAAGCCATACCAGCAGGATGGTATCTGTAAGAGATGACACTCTGATCCTTTGAAAACCAAGATAAAAAGGGCTTGAGAGATGGCTAGTGGTTAACAGTACTCGCTGCTCTTCCAGAAGACCTGAGTTTGGTTCCCAGCACTTATACGGTGATTTACAACCATCTATAACTCCAGTTCCAGGGGATCCAATGCCGTCTTCTGGCTTCTGCATGCACCAGGTACGCATGTGGTACCCAGACATACATACAGACATAACACCCATACATATTCAACAAAACAAAAACCCCTCGAGTCCTATAGCCCAGTGTGGTGATGCATGCCTGTTATCCCAGCACCCAAGAGGGTGAGGCAGAATTGCTCAATGTGTGGCATTGAGAGCAACATGCCAGCGAGAGCTTCCATAGCAAGACCCTAAAATCTAAAATCAATCATTTGAATCCTACTTTATGGTATGTCGGGATGTCAGTGGCTCCAACGGCAGCAATTCACAGGATCAAGAGCCAAGAGTAGTCTTCTGATTTCTTGCCCAAGCTATTCTCTTTCTCCTGACTCCATGATCACAAAAGCACGAATATGTGCTGGATGACGGTTTGGTGATGGAGAAACTAGGCAGGTCAGTTTTGTCAGTGTGCTTCCACAACCTTATGTGGACTGCCTTAGATTATCCTTCATAAAGACCTGACTCCTAGGTCATGTCTGTTCCAGATGCTACCACATTCAATAACTAACTCCTACTGTACCGTCAGAGTGAAGACTAGGCAGCACTTACCTGGGTGGGGACAAGGACTCAGACTGAGCAGGTCACCAGGATAAAGGAGATGGCAGTGGTCATCTCAACATCTCAAAAACCCTCACAAGTCATATGAAAGAACACTTAGCCTTGCACCATCACTCACATGTCCCCAGGGAAGGGTCATTATCTGCTTATTCCATGCAATGTACCACAAAGGTCTTGCTTTGTACAACAGTTGTAATGGGACCAGGGTGCACAGAAGATGTGCTTAGAACCCTCAGTGTAACAGTTTGAAGCTTAGGAGTCCAAGTGGAGAAATGAGCTGCCTTAGTGCAGTGTTCTACTTCCCTGGCCTTGTCCATGAAGAGATTACATGACCAACCTCCTTAGTACTTGTGCAACATCATGCCTTCAGAGTTCCATAGATGCTATAGGGCTCTTCCTGCAGAGGTCACAGCTAGACAGCTGAGGTTCCACCACAAGCAATGTCAGGAGGAGGCTAAATGGGTGGTGAGGCCTTCAGTTCACCTATGTGCTGCTTTCTTGACAAATGAAGAATGCACTGTTGCCCAGCTGTGAAGGCCAGAAATCACATAGACAACAGGCAGATAAGTCTAGGAGATCAATAGCAAGCGTGCAAGAGAAACAGGATAATTTTATTATCAGGTTTTGCTTAAAATAAAGGTACAATAGAATCACTACAGTTCAGAATGATTAGACATGATTTATAACTTGAATATTCTTTAAGAAACAAATGACAACAGAAATGAACCAGCACAAACTACAAAACTACTAGAGGAAAGGGAAGGCATTTCTCATAAAATATGTGCTAAACTTCCTTAGCAACTACTTTCCAACCACTAAGTGCCTTCACCAAGTCATTGATCAATGCTTCCTAAATTTAGAAACCGATGATCAAGTGGACCGAAACACATAATGCTTAATCTTGTTTTTCCAGCTATAAAAGAACAGTATTTCAAGAAAATAAAGTATTTTCTAAGCACAGTTTTCTGAAAACTTCAATGACCTTTTCTGGCTCAGTACCTAACTTGAAATGTTCAAATGTTTATATTGCACACAAAACAAACTTGAGCAGCAAACTATGTGCGTGAGAAGGTTGATGAGAAATAAAATTGGAAATCCCTTTAAATTGTGTTCCATTTACATGATTTAAATATATAGTTTTCTATATCTTTAGTATAAGTAAAAAGGTTAATTTCTGAACAGCACAGAAATACAAATGTATTTAGAGTTTTACAAAATATACCCAACCCCTTAGACATGCACAACCTTTTTATTTTGGAGTGTTATACCATACAAGGAAGCCAGTTTCTTCTTCATAATGTAAGCAGGAAGTCATTTTTATGAAGTTATTTTATATGAAAAAATAAAGATGCACATCCTTTTGTCTCTCTGAAAAAAGTTTGTGAAATATTGGAAATTATGGAAAAGCAATTCCAAAGCAATGAAGTCAGAAGACTTGGAATGAGAAAGTCCTAGCAACACATTACGTTGTAAGGAATGACGGTCATCTTCAAGTGATTCGGGGAGTATTCTGTCATAGTTAAAGGCTACCAAGAGATGGCGTGGAAAGCCATGAATGCTGGGCCATTTTTCATGACAGAACCAGAGTGTGCAAATGTTGCCACTTCAGGAATCCCAAGTGATGCCCCAATACACTAACAGGCTGGTGAAGAGCCAGCAGCTTCTGCCCCAGCAGGCTGCCCTCTGTGGAGGCTGCAGCAGACATTTGCCTGTGGGTATAGATCTGAATGCTGGCCTGCAGACTTCCAAACCTACAAAATTTTCTCCATGGAATATAGCACTTCAATAAAACCTGCCTACCAGGAAAAGAATGTTACAGCTTCACTTAGAAATGTAAATAGCTGATTACAATTCTAACTTCTCTCGAAAGAATTCATACCTGAAGTAGGTTAAATACTGATGTCAAAATACTCTCATTCAGACTTTAAGTGCCCTGTTCTCCAGCCATCTAACACCTTTTTGTTTTCTTAATTTGTTTTCTCCTTGTATTTCTAAGGAAAGCTATTCTAAAAAACAGTAACTGCTTAGTACAGAACCTGGAAAGCAACAGGGGTGAGGAAGTCTGTCCTGTGCTCAAGAAAGCCACTGCTGCTCAAGAAAGTCCCTGCTATTTCTTAATTCAAAAGAAGAGAATTGCTTTCAGGCTTGGGAGCTAGTGACTCACGAATGGATTTGGGGATGGACAATTCATATTGCTTATGAATCAAATATATACATAAAATTGCTCTGCACCTCTGTTACATGCAGCTTCAGAATTTCTACTCATCTAGTCCACAGACTCACAGCTTTCCTTCTCTCCCTTACTAACAATGTCACTGTCATCGAGCTAGGATGTAATGGGCTTCCTCAAAACCACCTAGACAGCAGTGCAGCTACCGCCAATGTCTGTATCCTACAAACCTGAAAAATGTTGGTTGACTTTCGCTCCCTCAGGACTAGTTATAAACACTCAGTTCTTAGACACTAAAACATCCAACAGCCACACCTCTGCTGACCAGAGTCAAAAGGCCTGGTGTGGGTTCCAGGGCTACCGTGCCAGTGTTTGGAGACTACTCATCAGTTAGACTCTCTCACTGGTGCCTAGAACAGTGTGCAGGCTCCCTGGGTTAGGGCTGTTCTGCACGACAATGGCTGCAGTGGTGCCCCTGCCAACAACAAAATGGCCCCTGGCCCTTGAAAAGTCAATGTTTCCCTGAACCTGAAGGAAGTAGACATATGGTCTTTGACAATTTAAAGATGTTTTATATTTCAAGAAAAGTCATTTTATGCTGAAAGCCAGTTAAGTGGCCATTTTAAGATTTAAGTTTTAATTTACATTAAGAGAAGATTCAATTAAAATATACACTTAAGCCTGGCAGAGTGGTAAGCTCCTCTAACTGCAGTTATTTGGGAGACAGAGGCAGGAAGATGGAATTTAGAGACCTGCGTAGGAAGACTGTGAGATCCTATGCAGGGGGACCCACACACGTACTCAAATGGGGAATGTGATACAAAAGCAGCATTAAATTTCATTTAACTTTTTTCCTCAAGTATATTCCAAGGTGAGTGATGTGTTGCTTTTGTTTACATGACAGCAGGCATTTACCCAGTCATACAAACCTGGTGCAAACCAAAGAATGAATCATTATCTTAGTGGCTAAACAGGTTAAGGGCTCCTGGCAATGTCAACTACCACAGGTACATTGTCACGCTGCAGCCACATGAATGGTATCTAAGAATCCCAACAGTCTCAGCACAACACTGATTAAAGTGCCTTTCAGTTTTGTGTGGCTTTACTTCTCTTTTCAAATATTACCTGGCTGAAGCAAATTAATAGTGTTCTCCTATTCATCAATTTATTTACCTCCCATTAATCAATTTATTGTTACTGGATTCTCTCAAGTTATTATGCTCAACTGGGAGTAGTTTGTATTTTGTGTGAAATCCAAATGGCAAGTTTTAGAGATACCAGATTATGCCCTATGTTGTTTTCATAGTCTTTAGGGCATCTCATAAGGGATAAATGAAATAAAATCAGTGTCCTAAATTAGGCCCCTTATTTTCCCAATGCTTGTTAAATCATATGTAGATGTAATGGTTATTCCACAAGTCTTTTGTTACTAAAAAGGCAGACTGTTCTCCGTAAGTAGTCCCTGAGAACACCCATTAAGGATCCCCTGAAAAGCAATTGACAGTTATAAACAACAAATACATGAACTCCAGCTGTGTACAAATAATGAGGTTGGCCAAATCATGCCTGTGGTAACAAGAAACCAGCTGGACTTTACCACACAAGTGACTCATGGCATGGGGTGTGGGCTCATTCTCTTCCTTGTTACATTCTATCATTTGAGTGTGTGTGTATAAGCATGGACATGACACACTGCCCACACGGAGGTCAGAGGACAATTTTCAAGAGTTGGTTCTTGCCTTCCACCTTTTTTTTGAGGCAGGGTCTCTCTTGTTTCTGCCAATTCACTACACACTTCAGGCTAGCTGGCTTGTGAGCTTCCAGAAGATTCTCCTGACTCTGCCTCCCATCTTACTGTAGGAACATTGGGATTATAGATGAGGCTTTTTATGTGGGTTCCAGGGATTTGAACTCAGGTTGGCAGGCTTGCACATTACTCACTAAATCCTTTCCTTGGCCCACTTTCTTGGTTTTCTAAATATGAGCTAAGCTGTGGTTTACAAACATTTATCAGTCACTTTGTTTTTCTTTTGAAGGTGGTAGAACTGACTAAAGGAGGACTTTCAGTCAGGGAAGTAGGAAGGCCCAGTTTTGAAAGGCTCAATGCAGAGTAAGACTAAGAGAAGGCCTGCAGATCTGTCCAGAGCCCATGGACAACCATTCACAAGAAGAAACAAGGCACACATTTTCAGGTAACAAAGTGCTGATCATGACTGAAACATAGCCGGGCAGTGGTGGCGCATGCCTTTAATCCTAGCACTTGGGAGGCAGAGGCAGGAGGATCTTGGTGAGTTCAAGGTCAGCCTGGTCTACAGAGTGAGATCCAGGACAGCCAGGACTGTTATACAAAGAAGCCCTGTCTCAAAACAAAACAAAACAAAACAAAAACAAGAACAAAGCCTCTGCAACATAACTGGAGCTGATCATGCCAGCATGTGGGTCACTAAAACACTGTCCTACAGACATGTGCCAAGTCTTCAGTGCTGCCGAGCCACCACTGCTTTCCCTGCAGTCACTGTCAGCACGAGGGACGCAGAGTGGCATCTTTGCTGCCTCACATCAACTTTGTCAGAAAGAAATTCATCTGAAATGATGTCTTATTCTCAGTTTCCCCCTCGTGACTTTCGCAGCTCTGGGAAGAAATGAGCTGGTAAACGTACTGAGTGGGTAGAGGCCTCTCCATGCCCTGCCCCCACAAAAGTTCACCCTAGAACTCAGCAAAGTAATAATAGGCTGGAATGCATAGTCCTTACACTTTACAAGTACATTTTAGGGCTAACTTCAGAGAAAGTAAAATAGTGATATAACTTAATTTGAGTCAATATAAATTACAATGACCATCTAAATATTTAAACAGCAAATAGAACAAAATATACATATGTAAAAATTCTAAGTAAACAAATGTACAATCTCAGAACTTAAAATTCACTAGAAGGTTCATTGTGTACATTAATTAGGCTCAGAATGAAGTCAAAGTAGTCAATTTAACCCCCAACCTGGAAAGCTATTCCTTCTATGGTTGTGATTTCATCTGTTCAGCATCCTGCAACATTCATTTAGACAGAGTGCAACCGTCCATGTAAACAGTTCGTCATCTTGGTCCCTGGGTCTGGACCTGTAGATAGAGGAGACCCTGGGAGCAGCAGATGGGGAGGGAGCATTACACCTTGGAGAACAAAGCGGCTTCTCTGCTGGACTCAGGGCTTCCCACTGGGTGGCTCAGGCAGACTCTGAGGGCTAGAGGTGGTGAAGGTAGAGAGCCATGAGGACATAGCTGTCTTTGCACTGGAGAAAGCTCCTCCCACTGACTGGCCTGTGTGAAAAGAAGACCAAAGGAAAAATAGATGAACTTCATAAAAAGGTTGAATTTTTTTGCATGATGGGAACAGAACTTAGGGGATCCTCTAATACTGAACCACACCTCCAGCCTATACTTAATATTTTGTTAAGAGACAATGAAAGTCCAATAAACATGAATAAGGTTAACTCAGTGAAACACAGTAAAATGATGTAGTTACTGAAATACCACCTAAATTTTTAGTTCAAAATAATCTCTATCCATGGGAATGCTTTAAAGAAAACCAAGTAATTTCTTAATAGGAGCCACACTAGGCACTGTGTAGGGGTTAATAACACAATTTTATAGCCGCAGCACTAGTAACTCTGACTGTAAATCAGAATTATCTGGAGAGCTTAAAAAGTCAAACACGGGGCTGGAGAGATGCCTCAGGAGTTAAGATCACTTACTGTTCTTCCAGAGAACCCACGTCCAGTTCCTAGCACCCATATCAGGAAACTCACAACTGCCTTTAATTCCAGCTCCCAGGGATCCCATGCTTTTGTCCTCTATGGGCACACACACAAGACCTGTACACATACATATACATGCAGAAAGACAGACAGACAGACAGACAGACAGACAGACACACACACACACACACACACACACACACAGTCATATGTTCTCAGTACCTTAAACGTAGAGTAACTACTTATACTGGAAGGATAGTAATATACTGGAAGAGAATCTAAAACTGCTACATTAAACAAAGAAATACAGAGCCTTGTAGGCCTCACATCTTTGTTGTCATAAAGAATATTCTCTTCAAAGCTGTTGTGAATGTGAAATTATTGGAGGTACTGCTATTAGAGAAGGGGGTGTAGAAGAAACTTTCGTTGCAATTTAAGTAGCAGCAGCAGCAACACTGAAAACTAAATGCAGCTGTCCTCCCTATCTGTGGCTTCAGTTTCTGCATTTGAGTTCCCTGCCATCTGAATCTTCGGACAATAATATTCAGGTGGATAAATGTCCAATGGAGATTTTAGAGATAAATCATTTGGAAATTTGAAATTTCAGGCTGATCTAAGTGGTGATGGTCCATTATATTCTCCAGCTCTGTCCCTGTTCATATCTCCTTTTGTCTTATGTACACATGTGCAGCCTCCTGCCTACTAGTCACCTGGTAATCACTTTGGTGCCCTGGTTGGTTTTTATCAACTTGACACAAACCTAGACATGTCTGGAAAGGGGAATCAATCAATCAATCAATCAATTATTTTTCGTTTTTCAAGACAGGGTTTTCTGTGTAGCCCTGGCTGTCCTGGAACCATCTCTGTAGACCAGGCTGGCCTCAAACTCACAGCAATCCACCTTCCTCTGTCTCTCAAGTGCTGGGATTAAAGATGTGTGTCACCACTACCTGAAAGAGGGATTCTTAAATGAAAAAATGTTCCTAACAGATTGGTCTATAGGCAAATTTGTAGGGCATTTTCTTGATTAATGATTGGTGTAGGAGGGCCCAGCCCATGTGGGTAGTACCACTCCTGGGAAGTGGTCCTGATGGTATAAGAAAGCAGGCTGAGCAAGGAAGGCATGGAGCAAGCCAGTAAGCAATGTTCTTTTATGGCCTTTGCTTCAGTTCCTATCTTGGCTTCTCTCAATGAACTGTGTCCCAGGACATGTAAGTCAAACAAACCCCTTCCTCCCCAAGTTGCTTTTGGTCATGATTATTATATCAATAGAACCCTAACTAAGATACTTGGTATCACGGTGTATATGTTCCAGTAACCCTAAGGGCAAGAGCAGTGGAGCTGGCAATTTGAACATCAAAGAGCTTTAAGGTGATTTCTTTATATGAAAAGAGAATGTACTTGAGTGACAGAATATATTCATATAACTTTTACTAAAATACACAGTTATATCTATCTCATCCTGTTATTACTGCTAATTTTTGACTTGGCTAATTTACATGCTAATGTTTTAATCACAGGTTGTATGTGTAAGGAAAAACATGGCATGTCTATAGTTTTGAGTATTCTCTGGAATTCTTGGAATAGATCTCCTTTGGATAAACAGAACACTACTATAATGATTCATATGTCTACAATGAAGCTACATTTTTCTATTAAAAATAAGTGCTGTGGAATATTATTTTAACTTGGCAAAGATGTGTCATATTTGTTTATGCTGTAGAATATTACTTTAGTTATGTGGCAGTGTGTTACATTTGTTTCTGCTGCCTTTGTCAACAAGGTAAAGATGTGTGACATTTGTTTAATTATGTAAGATATGTTGCTGTTTCACCTTGCCTGCCCTAAGGCACCTGACAGGTCTAATAAGAAGCTGAATGACCAATAGCTAGGCAGGAGAGGGATAAGTGGGGCTGGTGGGCAGAGAGAATAAATAGGAGGAGAAATCTAGGCTCAAGGAGAAAAATGAGAGAAGAGATCAAGGGAGAAAGAGAGGGATACACCCTGGGCCAGAAGCTAGGTAGCCAGCCACAATAAGCAGTCAAAGTAGGACAGACAGACAGACAGAAAGAAAGAAAAAATGAGAGAGAAAGGAAGGAAGGAAGAAAGAAAAGGAAGAAAAAAAGAAAGGGGCAGAGAGAGAGAGAAAGAGGGGGGAGGGAGGGAGGGAGGGAGGGAGGGAGGAAGGTAAAAAGACTGAGGCAAAACATAGACTAAGAGAAACAGGTTAAGTTATAAGAGCCAGCAAGAAACAAACCTAAGATAAGGCCAAGCATTTAGAATAATAAGTCTCCATGTTGGTTTGGGAGCTGGTTGGTGGCCTAAAAAAAGCCACTAAGAGGCATTCTCATACTGGGCCTTTTAAGTTGTATTCAATAAGGGTTAGCTAACAGTTATTTCTATTGCATTAAACATAAAGTATCCCTACAGGCTCATATGTTTGAATGCTTTGTCCCTGCATGGTGGAGCTGTTTTGGGAGGTTATAGGACTTTGGACCTGTGGTTTAGCAGAAGTGAGTTGTTGGGTGGGCCTTTGAAATTGTATGTTTCCAGTTCCAGCTCCAGCTGTTTCCTGATCCACTAGGATGTAAGGAACAGCCACATGCTCACACTGGTATGAATTCCATCATGACTTTGCCGACCTGATGAATGTATGTACCCTTTAAAACCATAAGCCAAAGCAAACTTCTCCCTTGAGTTGCTTCTGTTGGGTATGGTCAAAGCGGTAAAAAAGGTAACTACTTATGGTTTCTAGGTTTGAAACTGGATCAAAATAAAAAGTTACAAATACAAAAAATAGGGGCTGGGTGTGGTGGTGCACACATTTAATCCCAGTATTTGGGAGGCAGAGGCAGGCAGATCTCTTTGAGTTCAAGGGCAGCCTGGTCTACCTACGTAATAAGTTCCAAGTTAGCCAGGGCTACACAGTGAGAAACTGTCTCAAAACAAAAACCACCACCAAACAACAGAAACAAACAAAGAAAGAAACAGCATTTACGTTATTTCTTCCGTAAATGTCTAATAGAATTTCAAAGAGAAGCTTGTTCTCGCAGCACCTGGGAGGCTGAGTCAGGAGAATCCAGAGTTTGAGGCTAATCTAGCCTACAAAGTGAGACCCTGTCTTGACAAGCAAAAGGAAGGAGGGGCGGAGTAAGAGAAGAGAGAAAGAGAGAGGGAGGGGAGGAGGGAGAGAGAAGGAGAGGGAGAAGGGAGGAGGGAGAGAGAAGGAGAGGGAGAAGGGAGGAGGGAGAGAGAAAGAGAAGGGGAGGAGAGGAGGGAGAGAGAAAGAGAGGGGGATGGAGGAGGGAGAGAGAAAGAGAGGGGGATGGAGGAGGGAGAGAGAAAGAGAGGGGGATGGAGGAGGGAGAGAGAAAGAGAGGGGGATGGAGGAGGGGGGGAGGAGGAGGGAGAGAGAAAGAGAGGGGATGGAGGAGGGAGAGAGAAAGAGAGGGGGAGGGGAGGAGGGAGAGAGAAAGAGAGGGGGAGGGGAGGAGGGAGAGAGAAAGAGAAGGGGAGGGGAGGAGGGAGAGAGAAAGAGAAGGGGAGGGGAGGAGGGAGAGAGAAAGAGGGGGGAGGGGAGGAGGGAGAGAGAAAGAGGGGGGAGGGGAGGAGGGAGAGAGAAAGAGAGGGGGAGGGGAGGAGGGAGAGAGAAAGAGGGGGAGGGGAGGAGGGAGAGAGAAAGAGAGGGGGAGGGGAGGAGGGAGAGAGAAAGAGAGGGGGAGGGGAGGAGGGAGAGAGAAAGAGAGGGGGAGGGGAGGAGGGAGAGAGAAAGAGAGGGAGAGGGGAGGAGGGAGAGAGAAAGAGAGGAGGAGGAAGAGAGAATTGGATGTGGATTAAATTAGAAACCTTGCACCACGTTTTAACTTTTGAACAGATCCAGACCTATTTTGATTTTTAAATTTATTAGTTTATGTCTTTCAAAGACTCTGTCCATCTTTGTTGTCAGGTCTGTTGACATAAAATTATTCACAAGCTTCCTCTGTCCTCTCAGTTTCTGGGAGTCTATAGTCGTGTCCCTGCTCTAGTGTCCCTTTCACCTGTACACTTGGAAAACATAAATCCCTTCCTTATTTCTAAGACTGAAAATTTAAAAAGCCCCTTTGTATTATATGATCCACAAATCTCTATCACTTTACTTTAATGAACAACACACTGAAGACAGAAAGTAGATACATATGACAGCAGCACCTGCTGAGGGTGTGCCTTACCAACAGCTTTTCCTGTTTGGACCACATTCCGGCTGGTTGTGACCATGACATTGCCAATTTTTTTGCCACGTTCGCTGTTCTGAACAGAACTGAGAAAAGTAATACAATTTTTAAAAATCTCAAACATTTGAGAACACCCACAACCAAACCACTCTATTATCATCCCAAATCAGTATTGGAAAAATAAAAAGCAAAATTATTGTTAGTAAATTTCAGAATGTTCTAAAAGATCACAGAAAAGAGCTAAGAGGTGAGGACATGAAGATGTATGGTTAAATCTAGACAGACATGGTTTGCTGAAAGCATGTTATCAAACTAAGAATGTTAAGTTTGTTATTTTTTCATACTATTGTGTATGGACAGAGTGTTTTCATTCTGAAATACATGCTGCTGAACAACAGAATGGGTTACTATTTTAAACAGTCCATCAGCCAGATAAATAAAATCCCCAACTGGCAATGAAGCACATGGCATATACTCAAAATAACTTCCTCTTACTTCCTGTAAGTACTCACTGTGAGAATCTGAGTTTCATGTCTGACACGGAGTACTGGCCTTGAAAAGGATGGCTGTAAAACAAAGCTTAAGTTTAGACTGTGAGTACATCATCAGTGAAGCTGCAAAGAAAGAGCAGTCGCAAGAACTGCAGTTAACATTTTGGAGACACAAGTGGACACAGTGCTCTGAGACTGACAGTGGGCCCATGCACCATTTCTAATACGAGCTCTACAAGAAGGCACTCAATAGTTCTGAGCTCTACCTTCTTTTCTTGTGCAACAGATGAACGTAGTTAGAGGTGGACACGTGTGCTAGGGAATGGAGGTGCAAACACTACCCCAACATAGTGCTAACAACACCCTTCACTTCATCTGGGGTGGGACTCAAGTATCAACCCAACTTAAAAACACACCAGGAATCAGGTGAGTAACTGACTTATGTTGGGGAATATTATTTTAAGGTGTGTTACTTTTGCTAATGTTGCATTTGTTTAACTCTGTGTTACTGTGCCTGTCTAAAACACCTGATGGTCTAATAAAGAACTGAATGGCCAATAGCGAGGCAGGAGAAAGGATAGGCGGGGCTGGCAGGCAGAGAGTATATACAGAAGGGGAGATCTAGGAATGAGAGAGAAGAGATCTAGGAGCCAGAGAAGGAGGAGGACTCCAGGGGCCAGCCACTCAACTACACAGCCAGCCACAGAGTAAGAGTAAGATTTACAGAAGTAAGAGAACAGGAAAAGCCCAGAAGCAAAAGGTAGATGGGGTAATTTAAGTTATGGAAAGCTGGCTAAAAACTAAGCCACACTAAGACTGGGCATTCATAATTAAGAATAACCCTCTGTGTGTGATTTATCTGGGAGCTGGGTGGCAGCCCCCCCCCCGCCCCCCCCCCAAAAAAGACTAAGACCAACCAACAACAGACTTAGGCCACAGTCATGACTGTACCTTGATCCTGGTCACCCTGTAAATATATGTCTTTGGCCATGAAAAAATTTGCTGCTCAATCAGCAAAATCTGTAGTTTATTATAAAAGCAACTCAAAAGGCAGAACTTGAAATGGCACTGTAGTTTTGTATAAAATACATTATTCTTACTTATTTCTGCCACACCTAAGGAAAAACAGTTTATTAAAACTAAAACCAAACGAAATACTTGACTTAAGCAGTTAAGACCAGAAGAGAGAGGTCAATAAACAACTCTTGTCTTATACCCAGGTCCCTCTGTCCAGCGCAATGTAGAAAGTAAAACTCACAGCTACTTACAAAATGCTGTGTAGTTTTTTCAAATGACAGCAGTGTTGTGGGTCAAAGTCAGTTTCAGAACAGGTCTTCCTTTTATAGGTCACAGGACTCATCTAACCAATTACATACACATGCTGTGGGTGTAGCTGGTATATCACTTGCCTAACATGTTCAAAGCCCTGAGTTCAATACCAAACATGGCAAAATTACAAAAGCATCCCCAATCAGTCTTTTTTCCTGTTCTCAGAAAGGATTGATTTCAGGAGTGGGATGTGTCTGATGCTCGGTAATTTAGAGGATTTCTCTGTAGGAGCTGAAAAAAAGTGTCACAGATCTCAAAAAATGGTAATTAGTCTGGAATGTTTCAAGTTATACTTCCTGATAATTAATGAAGACCATCATTTCTTAATTTTAATCTGGTGAAAATGTTTAAAATCTACTATCATGATTACCTAATTACTACCCTAACAGGCCTCTTTGTACTCCATCTTCTCCCCTTTTTGTTTTAAAAATGTAAAAACAAAACTTTTTTTGTTGTTTTCTATATGTAGTTTTATAAAAATATTTTTTATTTTCTGAAATTAAAATACAACTACATTGTTTACCTGCTTTCTTTTCCTCCCTTCAATCCTTCCAATGTAACCCGCCTTACTCTCTCAAGTTCATGGCCTCTATTTCTTTAATTGTTACAGATACATACATTCATACATATATGTACGCCCACATGCAGACACACACACACAAACTTAAGTCTGCATAATGTTAACTGTATGTACATGATTTCAGGGCTGATAACCATCTGGAGGCTCTTCCCTGGGGAGACTTCTGCTTTTCTGTTCTCAGCAGTCCTTAGCTATCTGTAGTTCCTGGTCTGGGTGTGAAGACTCAGGAGATTTCTCCCTTTTGTGTTGTCATGTTTACTGGAGTCACCCTTGTTTTCTTTTCTGTTTATGAACACAAGTCTTGCTATGTAGCCCAACTCACAACTCTCCTACATTAGCCTCTTCAGTGTGGGATTACAAGCACGTGCTATCAGGCACAGCTATACTCCAGTCTGCTTTCCATCCCCCATAAGCTTAGTTTCTTTATACAGTTTGTCTAGGCACCATTTTATAATCCTTTAAAGCCCGTTCTAGCTAAGCCTATGTACTAGCATTAAGATCTGCAGAGCTGGTTCAGGTTAAGAGCATCAGATGCAGTGATGGAGATGGTTCACACACCAGGCAGCTGGCAATTAGGGTGGCTCACCTTGTAAGTAGAGCCACCTCAACTGTCCCTGGCAAACCAGCTCACGTTTCCATCTACACACCTCAGAACACAGACCTTGCAGCTAGCAAGGCAGATTACTTTGAACTCTCAGTTCTTTCATTTAATGGTACTAAAATATTGTCTGCTTTTAAACTTTAAATATATTCAGATGACAATACAGGTTTTGCTACAGCCAAAGAATTCACCAAAGTTAGGGTTAACCTATTCATTTTTTTTAAATTTTATTTATTTTATTTTACAATACCATTCAGTTCTACATATCAGCCACAGGTTCCCCTATTCTCCCCCCTCCCACCCCCTTCCCTTACCCCCATCCCACTCCTCATTCCCACCTCCTCCAGGGCAAATCCCCCCCCCCAGGACTGCGATCAACCTAAACCTATTCATTTTGAGAGATAATATAAAGATGATAGACGTGTCCATCAAAATGTTCTGAAACTACCTCCCTACGAAGATGCATCTAGAAGTTGATACTGTTTAATCTGTACATTGGAAAGTGTGTGTGTGTGTATGTGTATCCTTTCTAGCATCCATTAAGTCACATTTCCACTTTAGCTAACAACAATAAACTGTAGCCCCCAAAGAATACAAAGTTGATTTTGTCCATTTCTCACCAGGAAATAAAGTTCAAAATACAATGAAAATAGCCAATGAAATGCTTGTGTCATTAAAAATAGTATTTCAGGTAGGAGTGGTGAATCCAAGCACTGGGAAGGCAGAAGCAAGTGGCTCTAAGTTTGAGGCCAGTCTGGTCTACACAGTGAGTTCCAGGTTAGGCAGGGGCTACCTAGTGAGACTGTCTCAATAACAGAAAGACTTTCTTTATAAAGCAACCATTTTTCATCCCATCAGTCTAGAGGATGTGCTTACTTTGGGTTTATCTCTGAAAGTGCTGGGTGCTTATTGCTGTTCCATACCCTGTAGTTGTGAGTATTCTTCCAGGCAGCAACAAAAGCCGTTCCATAGTCTGATAACATCTTTTCATTATCTGCCAAGAAAACGGTTGAAAGAAGTTGAGCTGGACCACAGCCATCTGGGCATGAAGATTAATAACCATAACGGCTGAAAGCATAGTTTCAAGTTTCACAGTTCAATGTTCACATTGTGGGGACACAGCCTACAGGTGTCAGCAAACCTGAGTCTAGTTCCAGAAATCCTGTTAAGAAGCTATGTAGCCTTTGGTAAGTCACTTAAATCACTCAGAACTTCATTTTCTTAACAGGAAAATAAGAGGACTGTGTGGTGGTATTGTGTTTCCCAAAATATTGTACATGCTAATAAACTTATCTGGGGTCAGAGAACAGGACAGCCACAATATTAAATATAGAGGACAGGCAGTGGTAGCACACACCTTTAATCCTAGCATCCCAGAGGCAGAAAGCCCTCTGGATCTCTGTGAGTTCAAGGCCACATTGGAAACAGCCAGGCATGGTGACTCACACCTTTAATCTCAAGAAGTGAGCCTTTAATCCCAGGGAGTGATGGCAAAGAGAAAGATATATAAGGCATGAAGACCAGAAACTAGAAGCATTTGGCTGGTTAAGATTTTAGGCTTCTAGCAGCAGTTCAGCTGAGATCCATTCGGATATGAGGACTCAGAGGTTTCCAGTCTGAGGAAACAGGATCAGCTGAAGAACTGGCAAGGTGAGGAAGCTGTGGCCTGTTCTGTCTCTCTGATCTTCCAGCATTCACCCCAATAACTGGCCTCAGGTTTGATTTTAATTAATAAGACCATTTAAGATTCTTGCTACAGGACTGAGCCAAACATTTCCCATGGCTCTCTACAACACCAAAATGTTTTCATGTTTTTCTTACCATTACAAGGATCATACTACTTATTAAACAAAAACTATAGACTTGACATTGAGCAGACATACTGGCATAAGCACATGGTGGGGCAGTTAGAATCTCTCCACAAATGTCTAAAGAGTTAAGAACAAGCAAGTAAACGGTTTCTTTACCCACGTTTGCCTCATTCTGGAGTATCCAAGCATTGCACTGTTAAAAATACTTAACATAGGATTTTCACATTAGTGCTAAATAGCTCTTCTCTTTTTTGATACCTTGGGGTAGTGTCAATGCAGAGTATTGCTGCTGTTTGGAGGGACAGAGAGGTCTGGAGAACTGATCCAAGTAGCTATTGCCTCACATTTATCACACAGGCAAGCTGGTTTGCTATATTGTTTTTGAGACAAGGTCTTGCTATGTACTCAGGCTGGCTTCAAACTCTTGTGACCCTTCTGGTCTCGGCTTTCTTCTGTCCAGGCAGGTGGTACCTGAGGCATGTGCCACCATGTTTGGCTATGTTGTTTGTTTTGAAGGTGAAATCCAAATAGCTTTTTTTGCTAGGAAAGGACTAGGAGACACATGGTTCTGTACAGCATGAAGTTTTGTTTCTACAAGATATTCCTACAGTTCATTCTCCTTTCCTGACCATGCTTGAGAATGGACTTGAAACAGACAGCTGAAGCCTCTCATCCAGTTGTATGAGCCAGTTATGCCCCCCCCCCCATTCTATCTTCTGTAAAATTAGAATGTCTGGGATTATTGTTAAGGTAAAAATTAGTAAATATAAAATGAGCTGGGTGGTGGTGGCCCATGCCTTTAATCACAGTACTTGAGAGGCAGAGGCAGATGGATCTCTGAGTTTTGAGGCTAGCCTGGTCTACAGAGCGAGTTCTAGGACAGTCAGGGCTACACAGACAAACTTAAAAAAAAAAAAAAAAAGAAAGAAAAAAAATTTTAGCTATAAAGTGTTCAGAACAGACCTTGTATTTTTTTTTTTTTTTTAAGTTGATTACTTTTGAGGCCAAAAACCTGGTGGCTATCTGGGCTTCTTTTTTTGATCAGTAAGTAAATTTGGGTTATAAGATTTAATTTTGATGCCTCTGCTGCTATAGTTGTAAAGGTGACAAACATTTAAAAATATCCAACTGATAGATGAGGACTTGATCATTAGTTTTTCTTTATAATGAAGAACAATTTCTGAAGCCTGGATTTGAAATTACCCTGGCAGGTGGGAGTGACAGTAATGATTTAAAAACCCTGGAGACAAAACAATGCAAATAATCTTCACGACACCGTGGACATGCACGTTCACAGAATATTACAAGAAAGTAAACTGTATGTTGCATATATCTCATTGTTATTTAAAAAAGTAATGTAATTTTTTAGTAATGACAACTGCAAAATATTCTGAAATCTACTTTTGTCTCAAGTCTACAAGTATTTGCCAGATTTGCAAAATAGAAAAGCTCACTGCAAAGCTCCACTTCTGGTTCATATTGTTTTCTAAGTAGAATGAAGTAGTTTTTACCAGAAAGGTATGTTTACCTGACCCATTTTAAGTGTTTCACAGGGAAAGTAATATTTTTTTTTAGAATGGGATAAAACTTTGAAGTCTTAATCATTCAGAATATGATTTGCAGTAATTCTTTTAAAAATATTTCTTCAGATAATTTGAAAATCTGTAAGCACATTATAAACAATTGCCAAATACTGGCATTTTCTGATACAAAATAATCAGCAGCCAAGCTGAAGTGAAAACAATCAGTATGTCTTAACACATGTTGATGTTTCTATCATAAAGGAGAGTAATGGTCAGAAAATATGCTTTAATAGACTCACTTTTGTAAAGACTACCCCAAACCATAAAACCAAAGTCCAAAACATGTAAAGAAACAGGTTTGGTAGGATAAAGTACTCAAAATGTCACAGTTGTTATGTCTGTATGAGTAACGGGTGATTTTCTACAACTCGTTTCTCGTGCAACTCAAAGCATCCATAAATATCAGAACATGGAA
This sequence comes from Peromyscus leucopus, assembly GCF_004664715.2. Taxonomy (NCBI): domain Eukaryota; kingdom Metazoa; phylum Chordata; class Mammalia; order Rodentia; family Cricetidae; genus Peromyscus; species Peromyscus leucopus. The sequence continues at coordinate 75,196,259 of NC_051065.1, read as the reverse complement.
ATTAATAGGAAGAAACGTGGCTGTGTGCTTCTTACCTAACTGCAGCGTAGCAGCCAGCAGAGCATGGATGTAGACTGCAAACTGGGCCCGGATCCATTCGTCACCTCCCTCCCAGCCTGTGCCATCCAGGAAGACATCATCCCTGTTCTCAGTCACATGCCTTACTAGGTAATCTGCGAACCTTAGATCTGCAGTGGTTGGGTTAAGCAGCTTCCTAAGTTCTGGATCATGGATCTGGATCAGTGCTTCTTCCACCTACAAGAGTACCCAGGTACAAGTCAGAGCTGGGACACTCACACAGATAATCACCCCACATCTTAAAAAGTAAACACTGGGGAACTGGAGTTCGAAATAAAGCAAAGGAGTAACAGTATTCTCAAAGATGTGTTTAAGAAAGAGGCAGGTTTTTACACTGAAGTTTCTATATACTTTCTCTATTTTTATTAAAAAAAAAAAAGCCATTTTTATTTTTAGAAAATATAGGTAGAAGAGGAAAGCTGACTCAGTGGTTCAGAGCACTTGCTGCTCTTGGAGAGGATCTGGGTTTGTTTCACAGCACCTACATGGTTGCTTATATCCATGAATAATTCCAGTTCTGGGGGATCTGGCACCCTTTCCTGACCTCCACAGGCACCAAGTATGTACACAGCATACATGTATACATATACACAAGCAAAAATAAGCACACATAATAAATAAGTCTTTAAAAAAAGAGTGACTTACAGAAAAGAAAACACATGTGCAAATATGACTTTGAACTATAAAAGTAATTCATGCTTTTTAAAATCTTTGGTAGTGTAAATACTTGGAGAAATAGAGATACATACACAATGAAATTTGCCCTTATATTAACACAGAAAACAAGCTTAGTTATAAGTCCTTTAAATTTTTCCATTTTGAGGGCATGAATACTTCAGAATATTTTAAATACATTTTTTTTTGTATTTAAAATGTATTTGTACATTTATGCACAAAAAACCTAACTTGCAAGGCTTTGTTTTATTTGTTAGCTGCTGGTGATTAAAGATCTTAGGCATAGTTAGCAACCTCCAACGATTAGTTTTAGAGTGAAATAATAAAACTTCTATCAAACAACTTCTGAACGTTAAAGCACTCTGGTGCTCTCACCCGTGCTCTCCATTATACTGTACACTCCTCCCCGCTTCAAATTTGGGATAATGATGTAACTTTTTGAATCTTGGATATTTCATTTGTTATATTTCAACCATTTCCCCATAAAATATGAACTTTCTCTCAGTAATTATAAAAACCTTAGTGAGTTAAAAATCCCAACGTTTTAAAATTGTGAAATTAAATGAATAATTAAAAAAATTTAAATATAGCTGGGCAGTGGTGGTGGCGCACACCTTTAATCCCAGCACTCAGGAGGCAGAGCCTGGCAGAGCTCTGTAAGTTGGAGGCCACCCTGGTCTACAGAGCAAGTTCCAGGACAGGCTCGAAAACTACACAGAGAAACCCTGTCTTGAAAAACAAAAATAAACAAAAACAAAACTGTAAATATATTGATAAGGTATCAAATATCTACTCTGAAATTCCTTAACATCAGGAATCTATTAAGCAGGATATATGTTTAAATTATTTTGAAAAAAAAATCCACATTTTAATAAGGCTTTGAGACGATAGGTTTGGTTTATTCAAGCTGGAATCCTTGCTCAAGCATTTACCAGGTGTTTGATAATGGAAGAGAGAAAAAAAAAAAACCCCAAACAAACAAAAAGTATATAATTACAATTACTGGCACACAGCCACGCTATTTCTTTATTAGTGCTGTTACTGCAGCTTCACAGTCATATTTGGGAAGGAGTAAGTGAGGCAGCGGGCCAAGTCCATGCACTCAGACATAAACGTACTTCCACAATGGCATCACTGAGGTGCTTCTGTTGTCGAAAAAGGATGTTAGTAGCTCCAGCCACAAATCCCCGGACGGTGACGTCAGAGAGAAGGTGATGCTGCTGCAGTGCCATGTAAGGCAAGCAGAGATATCCCTGTGGATTACAAGGGCAGCAGAAAACAACAGAACAGTAAACAAAACAGCCCCTTCTCCTTTTCAAGCCAAAAGCAGAAGAGCAAAGAGTAAAAGAAATGTCCAATCTTCCCGCCTGTCTAGTTCACCTAAAATAATATTCACAGAGGAATGTCTTGCCTTGACTGCAGTAAGTCCAGTTACTGATTTATTTGCTTCACAAATAATGGTCAAACCTCTCTGTAAGGCTGTCTTATCTGATCATTTTATTTTTAATTTAAATAAAGTCTGACTTTTTTTTAAATTTAAGAAATTAAAAGCATGACATGCACTGAAAAGTATGTTGTCTAATAGGAAGCAGTTAAGAATTTTATTTAAAACCTGCATCTGTACACAGCCACCAAGGTGCAATGAGAGAAGCAAAGCACCCCATTTCTTGTCCAATATGTCAAAAGGTTTGCCACAAACTAGTTAAAGCACAAGTTATACTGTCAGTGTTTGTGTTTAATTTCCATTTGAGATCGCACTGCTTAACATGAGAGTTAGATCACTAATCCTCAGCAGTCACTTAAGGCTGCAAACCAACCAAGCACAAGCAAGCCCGACCCCGCACAGTCCCGAGTTAAGGATGCGGTCAGGGATAATGCCTGTGCACAAAGGCAGGGGAGAGCTGCTGAATCTTAGGTGCAGCCCCGTGTTGTACATAAACCATCACACTCACTGAAGACTTATTCTGATTCAGAATCTTTTTCCTTCCTGTGAGTATTTTGACTGGGTTACTTACAAAGAACCTTGTCTTGAAAACACACACACACACACACACACACACACACACACACACACTTCCACACAGTAGCTTACCTACGTTTATCCTGAAGACATCCCTGCTCATCTACTGCTGTATTTTTAAGTTACTTAATACAGTACTGTTTATCGTAAATAGGATTCATAACTTCATGGAGTGATGTAAATTTCTAGCCATATAATGGAACATTCTAAAACCATAAAAAGTGATGGAGTTTAACTCTCAGGAATGTAATGTAGACGTGATCAAGAAAAAAATGGGCACAGACAGCTATTATTTGTTTAAAAGGAGTGGGGAAATCCGTGGGAAGGCCTTGCTGGTTAGAGGTTACAGTTTCTCATGGCCTGGCAGCTTTTTTACAAAGCTCAGTGACATGGGGACTCCCTTTCCCCCAAAGAGACTTCCTGTTCTCTACCTGCCCTTATCTGAAAGCTATGAAAGCTGTCTCTAAGCCTGCATGTCTGATTTATCTCTAGGGTGACCCTTGGCACAGTTTCCTGCTAGAACCCTCCCCTGCTGCACATATGGTAACTAAGACTTGTGCTAGGAGCTTGCTGTAGGACCCTGTTGCCATACATGAGGCCTTATGATAGGTCCATTCCACTTAATCCAAACTAGGATTTGTCCCCAGGCTCTCCAATCCTATATATTTCTTATATTCAGGAATAAAGCTGAGCAGATTCACTGAAGTCATCTCCCGGAAGGCTGTCTCCATCATACCCACAGCTGTCCAAAACAAACCCTGTTCCCTGCTTCTGATCCCTCCACCCTCGTGAACCAATGTGCCAACAATCTGGAGGAAGAAGCAGAACCACAAAAATCTATGCATAGATCCTTATGCCATAGAATACCACTAGAAGGAAACAAGACATTGGTAATGTTTGAGGCCATTACAGAAGGCAGATGGGTAGAAGGATGGGTTAGGAAACATTTCTTTTTGGTTCTAGTGGTTGAATTCTGGACTGTGTGTATGTCAGGCATGCATTCTACATCCTCTGTCCACAGTTTTATTACAGGTTCTTTGAATCTTTTTACTACTGAACTATGTGGAAATGTTACAAATTGGTACAACGTTTCAAAGAATTTAATATGGTGTCATTATTTTTCTTTTCATGATGTTCAATTTAGCTAAAATCTTTGGGAGGTACTAGAATATGGTTGCAGAAGAATATAGTCTTTTTCCAAAAAGCAAATTAAACTCACTCCTGGTTTCCCACTTATCTAGGACGACTTAACATCTGTATTTGAAACAATACCATATAGTGCTAAAACAAGACAAAAACAAACAAACAAACAAAAAAAAACAAAAACCACAGAACAATTATCACATATGATTAATATACACAACTATACATATTACAACAAATAAAAATCCCAAGCAAACATCATGAGATATATGCATATCCATATTTTCAGAAATAATCATAATAGCCAAGAGGTAGAGGCAATGAATGTATCTGCCAATGAGTGAGTGGAAGAAAAAAAGTAGGGTAGAATAATATAATGAAATAGTATTCATCTCCCCTTCAACTATCCATCCAAACACTAAAAAATATACTCTATATATTCAGTTACAAGTTGGGAAGTTAAGTGACTTTGTTTTTATACAGAGTCCTACTATCTTGGGCTGGTCTCAAATGCAGGATTCTGCTGCCTCAGCTACCAAAGTGCTGGGTCGCAGTCATATGCCACCATACATAGCTGAGATAATTAAATTTCATTATTTAATTTTTTTGTTTTAAATTGACAAATAGCAATTATAAGGAAGTAACTTCTAATAATAGTTTTTATGGTACCTCAACTGATTTTACTAAATGACTTATAACTGGAGAGAAAAGCTGACACATGAAATTAAACAGAAAAGGTTCCCAGTCCTTTCTAGAAAGCCAGCCCAACACTAACTATGCCAGAATGTGCCAAATTCCAGTGCAAAATCAGGGGGAAATAGAAGACCCTCAATATGGAATTTTCACACCCTAAAATATTTCTGTCTCTTTTTCAGCTCCTCTCACCCCCCTCAGAGTTCTTTGCTCATTGAGCTGCACAGCAGCAGAGCACGAGTTCACGGCATGATTTAAAATTTTTTCTACCACTTTCAGTATCCACAATTCACTTCCTATGACTCCATGGGTATCTGGCTTGATAGCTGCTTCTGGACTCATCATTTCCTCAGCCCTTCTGTTACTTCTGCATATTTCTTAAATCAGTTCTCAGGAAAAGGTGAGACAAACATTTGGCCATCTATTACCTCTGGGGTTTACATAATAAACTTGGACTGTAAGGCTGCCATGGCATCCTTCTTATCCAAGTTCAAATACTAAGAGCTGGGGAACTGGCTTAGCAGTTAAGAGCACAGGCTGTAGCCCAGTGGTTCCCAGCACTTGGGAGGCAGAGGAGGCGAATCTCTGAGTTCAAGGACAGCCTGGTCTATAGATGGAGTTACAGGACTACACAGGAAATCCCTGTCTCAAAAAACCACCACCACCACCACCACCACCACCACCACCACCAGCACAGGCTATTAGCAGGACCTACATGGTGGCTCACAACCCTTTGTCACCCAAGCTTTAGGGTATGTGACACCCTCTTCTGACCTGAGCAGGCACTGCATGTACCCATATACAAGCAGGCAAAAATCTTATACATATAAGAGAAAAATAAATTTAAAGTAAAAGAATTCCAGAAGGAAACAGCTTAAAGACAATCTGGTTTTAAGAGCATTTCATCTGGGGCTGGAGAGATTGCTCAGTGGTTAAGAGCACTGCCTGCTCTTCCAGAGGACCTGGGTTCAATTCCCAGCACCCACATGGCAGCTCATAACTAACTGTCTATAACTCCTGTTCCAGGGGAGTCAACACCCTCATACAAACATACATGCAGGCAAGACACCAATGTATATAAAATACAAGTAAGTAAATTTAAAAAAAAGAACATTTCATCTTCCAAAGTTACTGACAAAGGATCAGTATTTGTAGTTAGAAGTGTGATTTTTAGAAGTGTGGGTTTTACTCAACACACAATAAAAGATAAAAACAAGAAGAAAAAATGATTTACTTAGTATAGTAAAGTGGTGAGCCTATCACATATTCAGTACTGGCATAAAGCACATAAATCTATCAGCTAAACATGGTTTACTGACAAGATTTATATCACTTTAATTCACAAACTTGACCCTCAAAACCAAAATTTTTCTTTGCTTCATTTGCCTCCCGATAAAAAGTGCTCTGAAAGTTGCAGGAAATAAGGACAGTTAAAAAAAAATCCACAACCTGGGATTGAGAGCTGACTCACTGATGGACACCTGATGCTTTGCAGAGCACATGGGTTTGGTTCCCAGAACACTGACGGTAGGCCACAACTATCTATCACTCCACTTTCCAGGGATCTGCCACTCCTGGGACATCAGGACCACATGGCACACATACATTTATTTTCATAGTTAGGGTTTCTATTGCTGTGATAATATACCCTTACTAAAAGCAAGTTGGGAAAGAAAGGGTTTATTTCACCTTCCAGCTCTCAGGTCACACTCCATCACTGAGTGAAGGCAGGGCAGGAACCTGGAGGCACAAACTGAAGCAGAAACCTGGAGGCATGTTACTACTGACTTGTTCCCCAGGGCTAGCCCAGCCTGCTCTCTTATGTAACCTAGAACCATATGCCCCAGGGTGGAGCCACCCATAATGGGCCGAACTCTCTCCCATTAATGTTTATTCAAGAAAATGTCCTACAGACCTGCCCACAGGCCAATCTCATGGAGTTGTTTTCTCAATTAAGATTTCCTCTTCCCACATATGTCTAGGTTTGTGTCAAGTTGACAAAAACTAACCAGGACATTTGACCTCTTGTCAATTTGACACAAATACATCACCTAATCATAACCTTTTCTTTCTTGTTCATCCCCAAGATCTATTAATATCACAATATAAACAGAATATTTTAAAAAGTTCTTCAGTTTTTAAAATATTTCAATACTTTAAAAGTCCGGGTTTTCTTGAAAAGTTCAACATCTTTTAAAAGTTCAGTCTCGGGCTGGAGAGATGGCTCAGAGGTTAAGAGCACCAACTGCTCTTCCAAAGGTCCTGAGTTCAATTCCCAGCAACCACACAGTGGCTCACAACCATCTGTAATGAGATCTGGCGCCCTCTTCTATATACATAATAAATAAATAAATCTTTAAAAAAAAAAAAAGGTTCAGTCTCTAAAATATCTAAAGGCTCATAACTGTGGGTTCCTGTGGGGAGAAGGCAAGATAAGTGCTTTCTTATTCCAAGAGAAGAACAAAGGGACAGTCACAATCTAAACAAAGGAAAAACCAAAGTCCCACGATGTAAAGCTCGGTGTCAGACACTGGAACTCAATCTTCTGGGCTCCGAAGGGCTTGTGCAGTACCACTTCTCTGGCTCTGGCATCCAAAGCACATACAGTATGTTTCATAGACTCCCGATTGCTCCACTCCACAGCTGTCTTTGATGCTCACCACATGACTGGAATCTCCAAAATGCTGGTATTTCTTCTGCAAATGGCTTGCACCTTCATCAACAGCCTCTCTCCTACTCTCTTTGGGGACTCTGACTCAGTCATACGATGCTAAGTCTCAACTTCTCTCCACAACCTTGGGGCTTTAGTCTTGGGGCTTCTTTACCTGAGGCTGCACATTCACTAGTGGTTTCTCCTAGTTTCTTACCGTGCTAATCCCCAGTTACACTCCATGTCTCCTTCATGGTTTGAAAACCAGTACCATCTGGGAGATGCTTACACATTACCAAGTTTAGTAGCCAGCACAACAGCCTTGTTCCCTCTGGACCACAGCTTGTGTGCTGACCCTGAGGAAACATTTCCCAGATTTTTGCCTTGATGATGTCAGTCTCTTTTGGTTTTTTGTTTGTTTGCTTGAGAGAGGTTTTCTCTGTGTATCCCTGGCTGTCCTGGAACTTGCTCTGTAGACTAGGCTGGCCTTGAATTCAGAAATCCTACCTGTCTCTGCCTACCGAGGGCTGGGATTAAAGGCATGTGTCACTATGCTCAGCTCGATGTTGGTCTTTTTCTAATCACAGCTGATTCTTTAGCTCCAGCTGACCACTATAAACTGTCCCAGCAAAGCAAAGATTTCACTTGTTAACTGTAGTGGATTCTTCACCGCAGATGACCAGATCTACATTTCTTAACTCAAAATAACAAATGGCCCTGGTAGTCTTTAAGGGACTCTTCAAGCTTTCCTCTTAAACTTCACAAGCCAGGCCTCCATTGTTCATATTGCTCTCAATATTAATTTCTAAGGATCCCACAACAGTTTATTAACATCTGAACACCCAATAGCTTTTCTAGCACAAAGTTCCAAAGTCCTTCTATTATCCTCCCCAAAACATATTCAAGTCTGTCACAGCAAAATCCCATGAACCTCTACCAATTTCTGTATTAATTAGGGTTTCTACAGCAACTTGGAAAGGAAAGGGTTCATTTCACCTTACAAATCTTAGATCACAAACCATCACTGAGGGAAAGCTGGGCAAGAACCTGGAAGCAGAAACTGAAGCAGAAACCATGGTAGAATGATGCTTACTGGATTGTTACTCATGGCTTGTCCAGCCTACTTTCTTACACAACCCCAACCACTTGCCCAGGGATGGCATGCAAAGTGGGCTGGTCACATTAATCAATTATCAAGAAAATGCTCTTCAGACTTTCCCTACAGGACAACCTTACTTTTCAGTTAAGATTCCCTCATCCCAGATACATCTAGGTTTTTCTCAAGTTGACACAAACAAACAAACAACAACAACAAAAAACTACAACAAAAAACCCCAACCAGTACATGCAGGCAAAACATAAAAAATTAAAGTTATAATTTGTGGGCCATTTGTTATTTTGAGTTAAGAAACATAGATCTGGTCATCTGGGGTGAAGAATCCACTACAATTAACAAGAGGCCATTTAACAGAAATGGCTCATTTGTTAAAAGTATCTGCTGCTTAGCTTGATGAGCTCAGTCTGATTCCTGGGAACAACATAGAAAGAGATAAACATTTCTACAGTCTTCGTCTGATCTCTGTCTCTCTCATAAAATTTTTTTAAAAAAACAAAACACAATTTGTGACTACTTATTGAACTTAGTAATTCGTGAGGTATGAGTTTTCTCCCAAGATTCTGAGATTTCAGCTTTAAGACAACAATCTTAGTTTAATCAAGAAACTAATTAGGATAATTTTAGAATCCCAGAGAGGCCACAGAATAAGTAAAGATGGCATTCTCTGTTAACTCTTCAATACTGAGTCAAAACAACCACTTTTAGGAAGCTGAGTAACTCAGAATTTTCCATGAAGTATACAGCATAGAAAGACACACAACGTCAAGTCAACAGTGTCCACTCTAGTAGTTGCTTTTCTGTGGCTGTGGTAAAACACCATGACTAAGGCATTATGTCAGGAAGAGGGTTTGTGGCTTAGGTTTCCAGATGGATGAATGTTCATTATGGTGGGAAGGAGTGACATTATACGACAGCCCTGTGGTAGGAGCAGGAAGCTGAGAGCTTACATCTTTACTGGCAAGCAGGAAGCAGAGAGAATACACTGGAAATGGTGAGGCTTTTACTCTAAAAACCTACCCCAAGTAGCACCACCAACTGGGGACTAAGTGTTCAAATACCTGAGACTATGGGGACCATTTCTTGCTTAAACAACCACACTACAACTCCCTGTCACCTATGGGCTCACAGTCATATCATAATGCAAAAATGCATTTAGTCCAATTTTAAGTCAGCACAGATTTCCAGTGTCTCAACATTATTTAAAAGTCTAAGGTCTCTTATAAAATCTCAAGGGAATCTCTTAACTGTAACCCCTTGGAAAATCAAAACACAAATTATATACTTTTGACATACATTGGCACAGAATATGCATTACCATTCTAAAAAGGAGAAAAGGGGGCATAGTTAAGAAATACTGGACTAAAGCAAGACTGAAACCCAGCAGGGAAAACTTCAAATTCTGTAGCTCTATGTCTGATGTGTGGACTTTAATTTCAAAAGACTTAGGTGTCTCTGGCCCTCGAACTTTGCAGCCTGTAACATACACCTCTCTGTTTAGGCTGGTTCCACTCCCTATATGCAACTCTCCCTGGCAAATATCCTATGGCTCTGGCTCTCTAACAGCTTGGGGTCTACACTCCTAATCAGGCTTTCACAGTTTCATGCAGGCCACATGATACATGCTGTCTAGCCTCAGAAGCTCTCTAAAGCTGGGAGGAAGAATCCACGACCCTTCAGTTTTATATCCTTCATGCCTCTGAAGTCAGCACCTGTGGACATCATTGCCAAGTTTGGCTACCAGCTTGGGATGGACCCTGGCGCCTTAATTACATTAAGCAGCAGAGCTTTTTAAAAGCAGAAAAGACCTTAGGTGCAGAAGGACCCAACTGCTAATATTACAAATATACACCATGATACCTGAATTGAATCATTTGTCATAAAATGATGAAATAGTTTTGGAATATAATTACATACTAAATCATAGCAAAATGAAATATATAAAATATATATTCTTAATAAGTATAAATATGTATACTTAATAATAAGTAAGACATTTAAACAATTTTTCTGTCCTAAAATGGAAGCTTTTAGAATTATATTATTTCTTTTTCTAAGATAGTCTCTCTATGTTGTCTAAGTTGGCCTTAAATGTTTAGGTTCAAGTAGTTTCCTACCTAGTCTCCATCATAGCTGGGGCTACAGGCTATAAGCATAATATTTTAATACAAACTTTAAGTTCAGTCAGGATTGTGTAGACTTCTTATTTATGGACTTCAATTCATTCTTTGTTTTCAAAGAGAAGTCTGAGTAATCAAAAACAGACCTAATGCAGTGACTGCTGGCCTTATTACTCACTGGCTTCAGAACTCTTTCCCTCTGAGTTATTTCCCCATAGTTTTAAATATGATCACAGATCTAGCAGCACTATACATTCAGTATGTATTTTTCGGTTTTCAAGGATAATTTTTAGATCTAAAAATGTGTTCAAACAGTTAAAGTTACAATTAACATCCTCAATAAAGGATACTGCATTTTACCTTTGTAAAGATGGCCAGAGGCATGCCATATTGGTCCTCTTCCAAACCAGAAATGAGTCCTGGTATCAGGACCACCTGCCTGGTGTTAGCTTGAGGTTGTACAGTAATTGGAGGACTGTCTGAGGGCACAGATTCTTTCTGAAATAAGTTTGTTTGGTCTGACCCTATCTGTTCCCTTTCTTTCAAGGAGGAGTCCTCTAAAACACTAGGATCCAAAGTTTCCCAGTCACTTTCTGAAGACTCTGGAGACGGACGAGGTGGAGGTTTCAAATAGCAGACAGTGTCACTGGGTTCTTGTTCTCTGTTGTTGTTATCTTCTACTTGGAAGCAAGGCTGCTCCGTCTGGAGGACAGTGTCTCCTCCATGGTTTCCTGAAGTGATTTTCGTGACAGTTCCCAAGCTGGTGTTTGAAATGTCAGAAGTGGACTCAGAAATAAAATCATTTGCAGGGGGATTACTTTCCTGAAGCCCAACATCTTCAGACATACTCTTTCGGGGTCTATACTGAGAACAGTCACTGAGGCCATGTTCAATCATGCCTAAAATATAAAATATTGAAGAACAGCTTAGATTATAATAATATAGAAGAAAATAAGAGGTATATATTCTGTTTTATAGAGTAGAGATCTATAAATTTTTTTCATAAGCTATATTTGTACCTGTTTTAATAAAAATTTCTATTAAAAAAGGAAAGCTGGGTGTGGTAGCACATGAATTAATACCAGCACTTGTTAGGCATAGGAAGGTAGATCTCTGAGTCTGAGGCCAGCCTGGTCTACAAAGTGGGTTCTAACACAATAAGGACTACATAGAGAAATTCTATTTTGTGGGGAGAAAAAGTTAAGATGGGAGATGGCAAGAGTAAGGATGTTTGCCATCAAATCTGAACACCTGGGTTCAATACCACAACACACACACACACACAGTGGAAGAAGGGAACACTCTCATAAGCTGTCCTCAGGTCACCAGCATGCCATAGCTTATCAACAACCCCCTCCACATAATAAAGGCTAAAAACATAAAATAAAGAAACACAGGCTTATTGCAGGATAGTTGATCACACTGTGTGAAGATGTGTTACTGTTTTACCTCACCTGCCTAAGGCACCTTCTGATTGGTTTAATAAAGAGCTGAATGGCCAACAGCTAGGCAGAAGAAGATAGGTGGGACTTCCAGGCAAAGCTAGGAACTCTGGGAAGTATCTGAGAATTAGGGGATTTGTCAGTGAGATGCAGAGAAAGTTGGACATATGGTACTGAGAGAGGTAGTTGAATGATGTGGCAGATGTAGATGAATATAAACAGGTTAATTTAAGTTTTAAGAGCTAGTTGGGAACAAGCCTAAGCTAAGGTCAAGCTTTCATAATTAATAATAAGTCTCTGTGTCATTACTCAGGAGCTGGCAGTCCAAAGAAAGACTTGCTACATTGGCTAAAGGAAAAAAACCTATTACTCAAAGAAAAATTAAACAGAAATGTTAACCCTACTAGTTTATTTTTGTATACTTTTATTACTAAAAGTCTAAACTCCAATAACATTAAACGAAAGTAGTTATGGCTATCCTCTTACCTGGAAAAAGGGATAACACGGTCATTAGTGCACCCACCAATCTATTCACTGGAGAAATGTAAAAAAGAACCTGAAATGGATTCAAATAAAATTAAATGAGAAAATTCATGAGACTGTAATAATAATAAAGGAAGAATTCTTTGCATATGAATAATACTTAAAAAAAAACCAACACCACCCATGAGTCATGATTTAAAACAACAATAACAAATTAGCTTTCCCAACTACCAAAATTCAGGAAATTTGAGGTCTGGTGATGATTCAAAGGATAAAGGTGTCTACCAAGCTTGATGACTTTAGTTCAATCTGTGTGTCCTACACTGTAGAAACTGTCCACTGAACTTTACACACACACACACACACACACACACACACACACACAATGAGTTAACTAGACTTTGGGTTTGGTTAATTTCATAATTAAAAAAAATTTTTAAGTTCTTTATAATAAGGTTTTAATAAATAAAAAAATGTAATTATAAAAATACTGCCAACAGACACTGAAATGATCATGGTAGATTGTTGGGCAACAGAATATTTATAATATGTTAGATTGACTGTCCCACAAATTATTGGCTAAGGTAGTTTGTCACCTTAACCAAATGATCAAATTTCATATTATCAAGAACAGTACAGTTGTGTCATATTCTGAGGTAATGTCATTACTAATTTATCATCTTGCTAAAAATGCTTAAAATGTTTAATCTGAAACTAACCACAAGAAAACAATCACAAATTTAATTCTATAATACTTGACTAGATTCTTTTAAAAAGTGCCAAACTCACTTCAGCAGCACAGATAGTAAATTTGGAAGTATACAGAGAAGATAAGCATATCCCCTGTGCAAAGATGACATGCAAATTCATGAAGTACTCCATAGTTTAAAAAAGTGTCAATCATAAGGACTAGAATTCAGGTTCCAATGTCCATGTAACAAGCTGGGCAGCACCCTTTGCATGCTATAAAACCAGCTCTGAAGCAGGCTGAGCCTAGGGGATTGCTGAGGCTTGCTGGCTTCCTGTATAGCTGAAGAAATACAAGTCCCAGGTTAACAGAAACCATAACCCAAAATGAATAGGTTGATTGATTGATGAGGATAGCCCCAAAACCCTGTTAGTCTCAGCATGCAGGAAAAGGTGCTCCTAATTGTACATACACCCCCACAGACATATATAATAGATACACAATCAGTTAAAAAGTGCAAGTCATGCCGGGCGGTGGTGGCGCACGCCTTTAATCCCAGCACTCGGGAGGCAGAGTCAGGCGGATCTCTGTGAGTTCGAGGCCAGCCTGGGCTACCAAGTGAGTCCCAGGAAAGGCGCAAAGCTACACAGAGAAACCCTGTCTCGAAAAACCAAAAAAAAAAAAAAAAAAAAAAAAAAAGTGCAAGTCATGAAATTCAGGAGGAAATGGGGGAAAGAGGCCAGACTGGGGAGATGGCCCAGTGTTTAAGAAAATACATTACTTTAGCAGAGGACCTGAGTTAGGTTCCCAGCACCCACATCACCCAGTTCACAAATGCCTGTAATTCCAGTTCCAAAGGATCCAAAGTTCTTTTTTGATTCTTGAGTGTACCTGTACTCATACATATAGACACATGCCCACATATACACAGTTAAAAATGAAATAGATCTAAAAAAAAAAATAAACAAAAGAGTATGAGGTGATGGAACAATTTGATTTGGAGTTAGATATGCTACCAATGAGCCATGAGGTCTCCTAATAGAATAATTTGAGACTAGAGGGAGTTAGAAAGGTAATAAGGGATTCCTGACTGGTTCCTAAATAAAAAAACAAAAAAAAAAAAACAAAAAAAAAAAACCAACTGATTATACATTTTATCTGTAACAGTTAATATGGATCCCCTCAGTCATTTATTATCTTTCTATAAACATATTGAAAACTCTGTTCCTTACCACCATTCTTTACAATTGCAATTTTTTTTATATATATATTGTATTGTTTATTATGTATACAATGTTCTGCCTGCATGTATGTCTACAGGCTAGAAGAGGGCACCAGATATCATTACAGATGGTTGTGAGCCACCATGTGGTTGCTGGGAATTGAACTCAGGACCTCTGGAAGAACAGTCGGTGCTCTTAACCTCTGAGCCATCTCTCCAGCCCACAATTGCAATTTTTATAGAAGATAAATTACTAAGAGACTGATGGGATAGGCCAGAGATACCAGAGAAATAAATGCAAAGGCTACAGTGCAACAGAAACAACAACATTTAGAGTGTGAATTGTCAGGTAGTTACTATGTAGTCCAGGCTGGTCTGGAACCTGCCACCATCCTGAGATTACAAGCGTGTGATACTGTCTTCTGACTTTTTTTTTTTCAATACATCACTAGAATTTTTAAAAATTAAATTTTTATTTTATGTGTGTTTTGCCTGCCTGTATATCTGTGAACAATGCATGTGCCTGTGCTTGGTGAAAGGCCAGAAGAGGATCAGATCCCCTGCTACTGGAGTTATAGACGGTTATGAGCCACCATGTAGGGGTACTGGGAATCAAACCCAGTGACTCACTGTGGAAGAACAGCCAGTGTTCTTCTAACTCTAGCCCCTAGACCTGGGTTTTTAAACTTTATTTTGTGTTCATGTTTATAGGTGTTCTTGCACACGTCTAAATGTCTGTGGAGGATGGAATGCAACAATGAGTATCTTTTCCAATTCTTCTCTATGTTATTATGTTTTGAGACAAAGTCTCTCACTAAATCTGGAATTAACAGCTGGCCAGATGAGCTAGCCAGTAAGCCAGCAAGCCTTCAATCTCCACCTCTCCAGTGCAGGGATCAGGGAGCATGCTACTGTGCCAGCTTTCACATGGTGCTGAACTCAGGTGCTTACACTTACATGGCAAGCACTTTACTGACTGAGCCATTTCTCCAACCACTAATGTCCTATTTAGAATAAAAATCCACTCTCTAAAGTCCCCACAATGACATTTAATAGTTCCAATAACAAAAAATTTCTCTATTTCACATAGTATAAGTACATTCTTTATGGACAAATCTAATTAAAATTTTAAGGAATTAAAAGAAGAAATCAGCTATCAAGGACATTATTATAGCTAGGAGTCATGCTGTATTCTTATAATCCCAGGATTCAGAGTTTAGAGGTAGGAGGATTATGAATTTTCAAGCAGCCTGGGCCACATTCAAATCTTGTTCAAAAAAAAAAAAGAGAAGAGAAAAGAACATAACATGTAGGGAAACTTAAAACCGTCTGTGTATTATATTCTCTTGCCATGTTTCAGTGAATCTGTATCTGCTTATAAAACTAGGATCACAGGGGCTAGAGAAATAGCCCAGTGATTAAGAACACTCCCTGCTTTTGCTGATAAACCAGGTTCAGTCTGCAGCACCCACATGGCAGCTCACAATCATCTGTAACTCCAGAGGATCTATGTCTTCTTCTGGTCTCTGTAGGGCACCAGGCACACGTGTATTGCACATACACACACACAGGCAAAACACTCATAAAATAAATAAAATGTAAAAACTGGATTACAGTCTTATGGTTGGATAACTTTTAACCTAATATGCTATGAAACATCTTGACAATAAAAAGTATTGGGGGATTTTTATTGTTTGGAGTTACATGCAACACACAATAGTTAGCTACCCATTTTAAGTGATTCTGTGATGGACTCTTTCAGGTAGTTTTGCATCCAAATCAGGTTAATTCTGAAAAAGAAATCCCTAACAGGAGAATTATTGGGGCAAAGGAATAATTGGCTTAAGGTCATGAGCCATAGCAAGCATAGTGCCTAACTAATCCCTTAACATCCTTTCTACCTTATTTGCACTGAATGCAGTCAACATGGGATATAAAACTGGTTTATTACAGGGCTGGCTTCTGATTAGTCTAAACCAGAATTTCAGAAAACTTTTTCTATAAAGGGTTAGACACATTTGCTTTGTGGGCCATATGGTCTCTCACAACTACTCAACTCTGCTCCTACAGGATAGAAACAGCCACATACAATAAGCAAATATTAGGGATGCCTGTTTTCCTACTTAAGAACAACTGCTGCTCTTGCAAAAGACCTGAGTTCAATTCCTAGCACTCCCATTAGGTACCCTGTAACTACAGCTACAGAGTATCTCATGCCCTGCATGTGGCTTCCACAGACACACACATAAACATAAATACACTCATATAAATACAAATAAAATAAGCCTTAAAAACAACAAACTTCTATAAAAGTGGTAAGCTAGAATTGGCTATGAGGCCTAGTTCACAGACCTGAGGTTTACAATGGTTACGGCAATTCCAAATTCAATCTCTTTATAGTAGAGAGTGGTTTGGAACCCAAGTTTAAGCCAATTAGCATAGGCAGGCTTTTGGTCACAATTCTGAATCTAGTGGTGGGCATACTGCCTGATGGGCCCAAACAAACTGAAAGAAAAAATTCATATTCGGTGGTTTGAGAAGTGGGTATTATGTCTGAGGAAGCAAATAGTAAAATTACTGTTGGTAGTTTCTTGTATACAAGAGAGATCAGCTCTGGGTAAAATTAACTGGACTATAGGACAAAGAGAACACCCAAGGTTGTGATACCCTGGAAGCACCAAGTTTGACTGAGCCAACACATTTCCTTTTTTATTTAAGTTAGTTTAAAATCAAACTGCCTCCAAAAAAAGAACACAAACTTGTATGCTTATGACAGGAAAGAAAAGAATTTTGTGATTTGATAGACATTTGATAGATCATTTGATAGACAAAATGTCTTAATACTTAATCATTAATTCCAGTGTTACATAACATGTAAGCAATGTCAATAAAAGATAAAGCATCTGTTCTTCCTTTTATCCTTCTATATCTCACCTTTTTTTCCAGAAGAATTAGCTTAAACAGGATCAAGACCTGAAGAAGGAAAAAGAAATGCTGTGTTAAAATAAGAAATCAATTGCTATTTTCTTTTCTGAAATATAAACATGTTATATAATATTAAATAATTATAGTACTTAAGATATATGAGAAATTAGGAACTTGAATTGAGAAATTAAGTATTACCTATGTCCTCTAGAAATATGAGAATCATATAACCTTTAATTGAAATAGTTTTTTTTTTTTTTTGGAAGGAGTAGTGTTATCTTTGCTTGAAAAATTTCAAGCTTCTGAAAAGGCAGAGATTTGAGGCTGGGGAGTGACTCAGTTCATAACATGCATGCCTACTGTGTATGACAGCCCTGAATTCAGATTCCCAGAACCATTTAAGCTATGCATGGTGGTGCACACTTGTGATCTCAGCACTCAGAGGTGGAAGCAGAAGTATCAGAAATTCATGGTCATCCTTAGCTACAGAGTGAGTTCAGGCTAGTCTGGGATATATAGCATTTACATGGATAGTCAATAAAGGTTTGGTAAATAAATAACAAATGTGTGTATTCCTAGACAACATATACTTTAACAATAAAGATTATAATTTCTGGCACCAAAAATCACAACAAAATAAAAAATAATTTATATAGAAAAATGTTCCACTTTCAGGGAACAACATTTTTTTCTACCTACTAAGTGAGATTGCAAAGACTGCAGAACGAAGGAATCAAAAGCAAACCCTATCCAGCAAGAGGTACTCCCAGACTTTTACCACACAAATACTCCTGACATCTCCAGCTCTGTGTGGTTACGAAGCTGTCTTAGAAGAGCAAAACCACAATTATGCCATCAGCTGATTGTGATGCTGCCTTGAGTTCACAGGAAAAGGAACCCAAGAACAGCCTTTCCCATTTCAGTACATCGCAAGTTGAAGGATATCTATCACACCTTGTGTCGAAAATGAAGAACAAGATCTCGAGGAGACAGACCTGCAATGTAAACAAGAGAGCTAAATGCGAAAGGAAGAGAATATCTAAAAAAGCAAATGAGAATATATAAATATTCAAACATTTATGTAATAGTTGGTGAAATACATATATACTCAGAAAGAGTACTGTTTAACAGAATCTTCCCCAAGGATGAAAATGTTTAAAATATGCCCTGTCAGACACATTAGCCACTGAGCACTTCAAATGTGGCTTTTAAATTTTATTAACTGCAATATAAATACACATATCTATACACTATTAGTGAATACTGTTTTAAACACTGGGTTTAACACTTCTTCTATTCTACAAACATAAACCACAGAAGTTTAAAAATCATTAAGCTTACACCATAGTGGCAGCCAGTCATTTAAACATGACTTCTGGTCACTGTATTACATATACTATTATTTCTGAATCACACTCTTTTCCAATCATCCATCTCAAACACCACAGTAAAAGAGAAAACAATTTATAAATACATTCTCAGAACAGGACTATCTAGCTGACTTTCTGTTTAAGACTGCACTAGTATTGGCTACTTCACATTGAAATGGAAACTGAGGAAACACACATCACCACAGCATTACAACTCTATTTCCCACAAAAGAATATTTATTGAGTACCTCAGGTAACAACGGATGTTTTGAGCTGTCAAAATAGTGTACATTTAACAAATCCCCAAGTTGAAGAATCTCAGTCAAGAGCTAAGCAGCACCCCACCCCCATCCTACTGGTAGTTACACTGATCAGCATTAACAGAAAGAAGTTCAGTACTATTCAAAGAGCTGAAACTCACCTGTGCAATACCTGTAACTGTCACTACCAGCATAAGCTAATGATCAATATTGTATGAATGCTAGCTAAGAGGGTATTTAAGGAAGAAGTAAATTTAAGAACTTAGATACCATACAAAGATTGTGTAAATAATTATTTGTATAATATTCAATGAAATGCACATATGCTTGACAGTTCTGATCATGACCAGTTACATGCAACCCAGTTTGGCCACAGCCAACTTTGAGGACATAGCTTCTGACCTACAAGTTACTTACCAAGATACACCTGCGATCCTTCCAATGAGGCCCCTCCTAAGGAACTGTTCATATGCTCATAGAGCTCCTGCGGAATGCAGACCGAATTTAGAACCTTTCATTGTCACTTTAGACACTAAGCTCCTAGAAATACGACGATCAGAAAAGGATTGTGTAGGTTATTCTGCCACGTACTAAATTAAGCAACCATTGTCTCTGAAACCTACTAGTTTGGGGCACTCAACTCATTCCTTCTCTTGTAGACATGAACAATATCAGGAGAATACTGAGCAAAAAGAACAAAAAGCTACGCAGGATACTCCTTTTTTGATCCATTCCAGAGCTTTAAGAGTGGTATGAATTACCTTCCCCCTGCCTCCTCACTAAAATCCTAACTATCCCAACTTTACCCAGGCCCAGGACAGATCCAGAACTCTATACTAATGCCAGTCTTGAGAAAAATATGCTATCCTTCTTCAATGAAATACCAGGAACTAGAAGCTAGATACTCAAATTTATAGACACAATGCTATAGCAAAACACTACTCCTTGTAAGAGGCATTGATACTAATTGTTGACAGTCACTCCCTCCTCAAGGACAGTTTGAGTTTAGTACTTGGGTAGATCTCACTAGAATATCAATGGTTAATGCAAATATATTTTAAATAAAGATTTATTTTAAATTTATTTATTTATTTTAAAGATGAATTTAAATTTTTTTACTAATGTACATGTGTGTCCCCTAAGGAAGCCAAAGAAGATATCAGATCCCTAGGTGGTTGTGAGCCACCATGTGGGTGCTGGGAACCAAATCTGGTTCCTCTACAAGAGCAGCAAGTGCTCTTAAGCACTGAACCATCTCCTCAGGCCCAAGCAAATGGACTTTCACACCATGTTTTCTTAAACTATCAAGAACTGTCCTTCACAGTACTACTACAAGAGCTACTTGATTCATTAAGCTACCTTCCACCAAACATATTTGTAAGGAAATTAGTTACCTTTAGAATAGAAATTTGGGAAAAATCTTTCTCTTCAAAATATGCATGTGTAATGAGTTGCAATTTTGCTTGAAGTAAGCCATAAAGAGGCTAAAGAAAAAAAGAAACCATCATTAGGTTGATCATAGTAAACAAAAGGAACCAACAAATCCCTACAACCTTGTAATGTGAAGATATCAGGGAGGAAAGTTAGTAATACCAACTGCAGGACCCACACACATAGCTGGAAGCTGTTAGATCACAGTCTCACTCTTCGGCAAGGTGGTGAGTCAGGCTACGACTCTGGGCCTGGCTCCATCTTTCAGCTGCTTAATTAGGGGCCCTTAACCGCTCCATGCCTCCTCACCAAGCTGACCCTGTACACAAAAAGGTACAACTTCTATGGCTGTGTTAAGGATTAAATAATAGGTAAAGCACTTAACAGAGTCTCTGGCACATAACAAGAATGTCAATAGCTACTGCCTTTCATTCTGTTGTGGTAATATCTAATCATCCTCAAACAGCCTGGTTCTTACACCAAGTTGATCACTTGGTTTGATTTAAGTTTACATCCTTTCTTTCCTGTTATCTGTGAAAGTTGAGAGCACCTAGTCTATGTCTTCTACAATACTACTATTTTGTATATTTGAATAAAGTTATTCCTCAATTCTTATTTTCCCTACCCAAAATGGATCATATCCACCTTTTAACATTTTTTGAGACAGGGTTTCTCTGTGTAGCTTTGCACCTTTCCTGGAACGAACTCTGTGGACCAGGCTGGCCTGGAACTCACAGAGATCCTCCTGGCTCTGGCTCCCGAGTGCTGGGATTAAAGGCGTGCACCACCAATGCCTGGCAACCCTTTAACGTTCTTGAGACATTTTTTCTTTATGTGTCCCTTTTAGAATACAAGTAAGACTGAACTAGTCCCCTGTTGCAGAGTATTTGTTTACACTGTGAATATGTGTCTTTGCCAAGATGCCTTCTGATTGGTATAAAGACCTGAATGGCCAATAAAATAGCTAGGCAGGAGAAGTTAGTAGGGACTTATTGGGACAGAGGACTCTGGGAAGAAGAAAAGTGGATTGCTAGCCAGAGTCAGAGGAAACAGGAGGTGTAAGATGGAAGAGAGGTTATGCCACATGGCAGAACATAGATTAATATAAATGGATTAATTTGTTATAAGAGCTAGTTGAGGGGCTGGAGAGATGGCTCAGCGGTTAAGAGCACTGGCTGCTCTTCCAGAGGTCCTGAGTTCAATTCCCAGCAACCACATGGTGGCTCACAACCATACGTGATGAGATCTGGTGCCCTCTTCTGGCCTGCAGGCAAACACGCAGGCAGAACACAGTACATAATAAATAAATAAATCTTTAAAAAAAAAAAAAAAAAGTGTGTTTTGCCAGGTAGTGGTGGTGCATGCCTTTAATCCCAGCACTCAGGAGGCAGAGGCAGGTAGATCTCTGTGAGTTCCAGGCCAGCCTGGTCTACAGAGTGAGCAAGTTCCAGGACAGCCAGGGCTGATACACAGAGAAACCTTGTCTCAAAAAACCAAAAAAGAAAAAAGAAAAAAAAAAAAAAAAAGAACTTGTTGAGACAAGCCTAAGTTAAAGGCCAAGTATTCATAATGAATAAGTCTCATTATTTGGGAGCTGGCTGGCAGGACAGAGAAAGACTTGTTACAGTCCCCATCCCTATACATGTACAAATGTTATCATTAAGTACAATATCATTACATTTTCATATCCATTACAATGCACTATGAACATGTGGACCTTTCTGATTAAGTAAGTTGTTCTCATTCCTATGTCTCTTTCAGAGGCAGACAAAACTGGATTTTTACCCTATTTTTAAACTTAGTAGTCTCATATATATATGAGAATTAGATATTGTTACTCTAAAATATGTTTATCTGTAAAATGAGATGAACAAAGATATGTCAACATTGTTAGGAAAATAAGAAAGACAATGTTATATAAAATGTCTGGTAAGAATTAACACCTGACACAGACAGACAGGAGGTGGTCTCTGCTATTCAAACTGCCCTCTCAAGGTGACTACTCAGGAGCCTTTCAGCATGTATCTACTTACACATACAATATCCTATGATTTGCTTAACTGGTCCTGTACACAAATTAACTGAGATATATTTTTCAGGCTATCCATCTAGAAACTGCATTATTATTATTATATCATAGTTAGAGTTATTAGGATATGGCTTGGCATGCTGGTGCACACCTTTAATCCCAGTATTCATGAGGCAGAGGCAGGTGGGTGGAACCCTGTGAGTTCAAGGCCAGCCAGGGCTACAACAGTGAAAACCTATTTGCTCCTGCAAGAAAAAACAAGTCTATTTTATATATGTTATTATTAATTCATGGTTTCTTCTCCCATCTTTTCTTCTTCCTTGCCCTCTTACCTTTCAGATAGTAATAAAATCCCAAATAAATCTTATCTTGCAAACGTTGATTTACATTATACAAAACTTTATTTTTTGTTTTTTCAAGGAAGAGTTTCTTTGTGTAGCTTGGCTGTCCTGGAACTCTCTGTAGACCAGGCTGGCCTCAAACTCACAGAGATCCACCTGCGTCTGCCTCCAAAGTGCTGGGATTAAAGGCTTGTGCCACCACCACCGGGCTAAAACCTGTTGTTTGTTTTGAGACATGGTCTCCTTATGTAACTCTGGTTGCCTGAACTCACTATACAGACCAGAGATCTGCATACCTCTGTTACAAGTACTGAGATTAAAGGTGTGTGCCACCATTCCCGGCTATACAAAGAGTATTTAAACTGCCTGTGGATAAGAAAACTAGATAAGTTCCCAAGAAATAATCAGACAAGCCTACACTGGTAAATGGGCTTTAAGGTTTTATGGGCCAATAAAAGATTTTCAATTTTGGTTTGGAGTGACTGCAGAATGGCTATGATAGTAATCATAAAATATAGATAATAAACATGATATAAATCTAGACTATTCCCCACGACTGAGATTTTTTTGGGGAGAACTAAATTTTACTGCAGAATTAGGCATTTGATACAAAGGTGTCATTATCTTATTATCAACAGACATCGAATACTGTGAATTATCAACTGAGGACTATGAAAACCAAAAATGTCACTGAATTTGTATTTCCTCCCTTCCTCTCTCTGACCCTTCTCCCAACTCTTCCTTTGTGATGGTGGGGATCAAAACTAGGACTTGCACAATAGATAAGTGCCCCTGTCATTTATTTTCTTTTAAAAATTAAGAATAAGCTGAGTGCGATCACACACACATGTAATTCTAGAAGTGGAGGCAGAAGGATCAGGAGTTCAAAGTCTTAGCTATATAAAGAGTTTCAGGCCAACCCGGGTCATATGAGATCACGTCTTGAAAACAAAATGATGTTAAAACAGGGGCAATGGCACTGGCCCAGCTGATACAGGCACTTGCAACCCGATGATACAACCCTGATGACCCCAGTTTGACCCCTGGAACCTACATAAAGGCAGAGGGAGAGAAGTGACTCCACAAAGTTGTCCTCCGACCTTCCTGTGTGCACTGTGGCATGCACTCCTCCCCTCGCACTAGTAGTACAATTTAGAAAAGAAAATACATGTTTAAGTGTGTAATTGTTAATGCCAACTTGAAAACTATGCGCCTAGAATAAACACAACTCTGAAATATTGTTATAGTACGTACAGTTTGACCATATCATTGGCTTTTCTCAAACATTCTGAAATTTAAAGTATATATTAAGGTTAAATGTCTTCACTGCAATAGTCATGAACTTCTATATTACAAGTAAAGTGAGAGCAATTATGATATTTTTAAAGCTATTAAAATAGCATTTATCCAAAGTCTTGGGGACAAACAAAAATAGATAAATGAACTATAGCAGCTGCTTTTTGGGTCAAATGTTCACGTGTTCATCTTGGGATCTTCAGTAGACTACAAAGAAGAGCAAACTGCTGGAAGCAGAGGACACAGGAGCACATCAGTAGGCACTCGACTAATTTTAGCAAGTCCTTATTCTCATACATTCCTTGGTCTAAAGAAAGAGTGCTGCCTTGAATGTTTATATGTAAGTAAGGTATGAGATCTCTTACCAGCTTGCTCAAAACACAGACACTTTTCTGAACAGTCTCTCTGGTGATGTCGGCTTGCCTTACTTTTAATGCCTGTTATAAGCAAACAGTTATTTATTAGAAATACTTCACAGCTGCATTTATAAACAGTTTCAATATGAACATAGTAATTAAATAGAAAAAAATCTTGCATTCAGTTAAATGAAAGAACTTCACAGTGAATCTCAGCTACGGCAGTTGAACATACCTGCTAGCCTTGCTCTGAATGTTAGTAGCTAGGCACTGGGTAGAACAGTGAAGAGAAAATCCCCACTGTCCTGGAATTTACAGGCTGAGGGAAACTGTTTTATGTACAAGTCACATACCAGACCAATCCTTCAATGAGAACCAACCCATAAAAAACTAACTGGATTAAAAAACAAGATTTGCTATCTCCTAAAAACACACCTGTGAGATATCCAAAAATTGAGAGTCACAAGGATCGAAATTAACCTACCAAGTAAATGGGAGCCTTCAAAAAACTAATGTTGATAGATTCATAGCTGCAAAAGTGGACTTCTAAACTAATCAGGAGAGATAAAAAAGGTCACCATACCACAAATGTGTTGTTAGGTACTGATGCTCAAATACTTCTGGATGTATTTCCTCTTTCTATTAGTAATGCTATTGAAAATGCTGTGATATTCTCTTTTTGTACATTTCTATACATTTAACTACTTCCACTGAGTTTAATTTTTAATGTGATTTTGATGCCTTCATTTTCATTAGTTCTCATTATGTAAATTTAAATATGCTTATAAAAACAATGCATGATGCTGGGTGGTGGTGATGCCTTTGATCCCAGCACTTGGGAGGCAGAGGCAGGTGGATCTCTGCGTTTGAGGCCAGCCTGGTCTAAAAAGCGAGTTCCAGGACAGCTAATACTGTTACACAGAGAAACCCTGTCTCGAAAAAACCAAAGGGGGAAAATAAAGTATGAAAAAAAAAACAACACAAAAATCTCAAACAAACAAATCATAACAAATGCTGGTGAAGGAGAAACCCTCACTCACTGCTAGTAAGGGAACAAATTGTTATGGCCATGGAAACCAGAATGGAGGTTACTCAAAAACCTAAAAATTAGGAGCTCAGCAGTTAGAAGTGCACATTGCTCTGGCAGAGGAGCCCAGTTTTGTTCCAGAACCCACTTCGGCTGTCTCACATCACTTCAGTTCTATGGGACTGAACACCCTCTTCTGGCCTCTTCAGGTACTTGCACAGCTGTACTACATTAAAAGTAAAGACTGTGATTCCCCAAATGACCAACATCTAAGCAGGGGTTGGAGGGAGCTTTTCCCTAATGCTGCTCCACCATCAATTATCATACCTTGGCTTCAATTTGTCGATAGCAAGAGATACCATATACTGTGGCTCCATTTCCATTTCTGGGTGGCAAGTGAAAAAACACAGTATCTAAGAGATACACAGAAAAGTGTAGACAGTGATATTAATTACTCATTACTGAACAATCAAATATGAAGTTATAATGCAGTCATTAACACACAAATGATGACACATCCAGGAACCATGTGATACTTATTTCTAGCATCATAACCCCCCCCCCAATCTTTATAATACATGTCTGTCACAAAACATGTAAGAGATAACAGGTCAAATTGACTGTACAATTACGGAAAATACATGCAGGGACTGCCCCAGACTAAAGGAAAGTCAAGTCATAAAAACTGATGGTAACATGTGAATCTTGAGTGGATTCAAGAAATTTTGGGAAAACTGGGGAAATCTGAACATAGACTGGATATGAGATGATATTATGGAATTGCTGTTAGATCTTTTAGCTATGATAATACAACTGGATGCTGGGGAATGATTATATTCTTAGGGGGTACATGTACTAAAGTATTTAGAAGTCAAGTGTCTGTCATTATTCCAAATGACTTTAGCATAAAAAGTAGACAAAATTGAACATACATATAAACATAAAGAAAACTTATAAAATATTCCCTATAATCTTAATTTAACTCTTCCGCCAGATTAAAAGCATCTATAGCAAAAAAGTTAGGAAGAAATGTATTTCTGAGGTTACATATCTATCCAATAAAACTTATTTTAAACTGTATAGTAACATTTGATTTATTTTATAAGAGAAATATTAAATATTGCAATAGGAAAACATGTAGTCAAATTATGTTGAATCTGGTTTAATCAAAGTAAAACAGTACTTTATTAGGTCTGGCAAAGCACTCTCATATGGTGGTAGAAGACTCTGAAAAGGTCACCACTCTTCTCTGAGGACACAAACGTTTTCATGCAAGCAAGCAACTTTTGAAGTACAGGGTTGCAGCATGGCTACAGAGTCAAAGAAACAATCTCCACTGTAGCCAGGTAGACAGGAGAAGTCTGAAACTAGAGACTTCCGGGCCATGTGTTGCTAGTGCACTTAACTCTTCCCTTCTGCCACTGAGTGGAGTCTGAAGCCTGACAGAATTGTAGGCATGAACCCATCAGCAGCTGTCCCGCTCTGGCTATACCTGAGTGCTCTGGACAGGAGAGGAGCCAAGAGTCACTGACCATGAAAATAGGTCCAGCACTCTCTGACGCTTCTCTAGTGCATGCCTCACTTCCAAACAACACATACACATTTTATAAGTAATCACAATAAGTCCAAAGGCTTTCATTTTCCAAAGTATTCAAGACTGATACAGCAAAAATTTCAAAAATTGCACCTAGTAATTGGTCTACTATTTAATGACATACCTTCCTGATAGTTATGTGCACCATCTGGTAAGGCAAGGAAAGGCAAATATTTCCATTCTTCGGGTAAAGTGTGGCTGTCATGTCCATCTCCTGGAATCAGTGGTGGATAAGAGAATTCAACCTAAATTGGAAAAGAATGTTAGCCAAATGGTGATTAAAGGAAGAATCTTATACTGACAAATAGTAATGCTCTTAAACCCTGGACAATGCCATTGGAGATTATCTGCAAACCCAAGCACAGAAGAGAAGAGGTTTATAGACTGCTGATTTAAAGTATCTAGTTGTAACTCTCATAAGCACGTTTAAATAGAGTTTAGCTACTATACATACTCAAGAATTCTAAAGGTGAAATTAAGGCGATGCTAGGACGACTTAGGTTCACAGTATTTAAAATACAGTTTCTTTGGGAAAATGTGGTCCAGACTCAAACAGCCAACTTTGGGATCACAACTCATTCATACATTGTAGACTGCATGCCTTATGTTGGCAGTTTTAGAATTATTATTTCCTGCTGATAAAGTTGCTACTAATAGATACTTGTACTTGAAAATAGATGAATTTGCTAATTAATTTCCAAACAGGTAACCTCCTTCTACTTGACACATACAATTTTAATAGCTACATGGTATTATTTATTTGTTTAGCAACTCTCTTGTTATTTTAGAAGTTTTTTAAACAGCTTTATAAGCTAGTTATCATTTTTCAAATGTGGCATAATAAAAATACTACTAGTTCGTCGAAGAAAGATCCTAAAATGCTTGGAACTTCCTGAGCCATAAATTATTTATAATGAGTCCCAATACACATGAGCTTATGCTTAAGCTATATTTAGGATAAGGGCTGTCACCAGAAAGACAATACCTTGATTAGAAAGAGAACTTTCAAGCCTATATTTTGCCTCTGGGAGAGAGCCTGGAGATTGAATTCAGTCATTAAATGGCCAATGTGTTAACCAATCATGCTCATGTAATAAACCTTTAAATCCTTTAACAGTGGGGTTCCGAGAGCTCCTGAGTTGCTAAGTATGTGAAGATGCAGGGAGGGAACGGATGCTCCCTGTCTCTCCTTCATACCCCGCTTTATGTACTATTCTCTTCGCAGGGCTATCCTTGAGTTGACGGTTGTGGGAACCTTTGAATTTAGGGCTAAGTTGGACAGAAATTCAAGTGGCCTGGGTCCTTGGGACCTGTAACTGTAATTTTAATAATGTAATAATCTTATGGAACCAAGCCTTTAAACTGTGGGGTTTGGTGCTAACTCTAGGTAACTAATAATAGGTCTGAAGAATAGGTAAGAATCTGAGATCAAACATGGACATTAAGCTTCCAGAGATTAAGAAACATTTGCACTGATTATTACCTACTAGTAAGTAGTAGAAATACATGGACCAAAATTTAAGTAAAATTTAGGGATCAAAGAACATGGTGAGGCATTAACACACACCAGTGTGAGGGAGACATTTATGTTCCCCAAAAGTATAAAGCTAACCAAGAAAACTTCAAGTATCTCTCTTTAAATAACCAATTCACATGGCCAGACCCACCCTGATTTCTGTTATTTGATACATTTATTCTGAAGTGATAACAGGAGGAAAGAAGACAACAATGGCTGACTCCTAAAAAGTAGAAACAATAACGATGCTCTAAATGACAAAGAATAATTTTTCTTTCTTATTTTATGTGTACAGGTGTTTTACTTGCATGCATGTAAGTACACTGTGTGGGTGCCCTTTTCTAGTGGTTACCAAAGAAACAGGAGATGGGGTCCAAAGCTGGGTATGAGGGGAGGATCTATCCTCAATTGCCTCTAAGCCTGTTAATTCCTATCTAGCTACCTAATAGGAAACATCACAACTGCCACTCCTTAGGGTTTAAAATAACGTATGAAAACAGTGAAGGCTATGTTGAGGCCCATTAAGGGAAAGCTACTTCTCTGGGTCAAAATAACAGAATCTGAATTATGCCTCCGGTCCTAGGTGGAGACATGACATTCTGATGTGTTCCAAAGATTAGAACATTATATACTATTCTCTCTTAAGAATCAATCCAGGCCAGTAAAATGGCTCAGCAGGTAACAGCACTTGCAGTCACTCCTGAAAACTTAAATTCAATCCCTGAAGTCCATGCAGGGGAAGGAGAGAACTGGCTCCCCAAGTTGTCTTCTAACCTCCACTTGTGTGCCTGGTCTGTCAATCACCCGGCCAGAAAACTGCTCCTTAGGAAAGCTGGTTCACCTGAAGGTATGCTGTGGAGTTGGGAAAAATTATCCCCTTAATGAGATCATATTCTTATCTCCAAGAAGCCCCACTCCCAAAAAGTTGCTTACAGCCCTTCCATGCTGCAGTACTACTAAGTCTGGTAGCTTTTCTAACCTAATCAGTATAACTTTTTCTTTCTACCTGTTTCTTCTTTGATACAGTCCAAAACCTGCTCAGACTCTCTGGGCCTTTTCACTTTCTATGAAGACCCCTCTACCCCCCCTATAAAAATTATAAAAAAAATTTATAGCTGTTAGCTGACTTCCATGGCTGGACCCTCCTGGTTTCTTGGAGTCTAATTTGAAAGGATTAACTTTCAGAGCCTATGAGATAGCTCAGAAGGTTAAAGGCATCAAGCCTAACGACTGGAATTTAATCTCCAGGATGCCCAAGGAAGGAGAGAACTGTTTCCAACTTGTTTCCTTTATAAGTTACCTAAAACTAGACTATTTGACATGAAATAATCTGTATATGTGTCTACAGTAAATCCCAGACTTTAATTTGTTCCAGTATATAAACTATAATTGTCAGATTGCCATTGGTTTTTTTTTTAATTATGTATTTATTTTTGAATCAGGGTCTTACTATGTAGTTTTGGAGGGCCTGGAACTCACTATATAGAACAGACTGGCCTTGAACTCAGAGATCCACCCGTCTCTGCCTCCCAAGTGCTGGAATTAAAGTCACATGCCACTATGCCCAGCTCCTTTTTAAAAAGTCATGTATGAGTACTGTCTCTACATAATTTCTACACCCCCTCCACTCTAACTCCTTCCATGTTCTTCCCTCTCCCCATGAGTTTGTCTTTATTTGTCACACTGTCTCTCTCTCTCTCTCTCTCTCTCTCTCTCTCTCTCTCTCTCTCTCTCACACACACACACACACACACACACAGACACACACACACACACACACACACACACACACGTACAAATGTACATATAAATATAACCTGCTGAGTCTATTTAGTGTTGCTGTTATGTATACATGTTTAGGGCTGAGCACTTGGGATGGACAACCTACCAGGGACTCGTCCCTGAAGAAGACTGATTCTCCCTCTCTAAGCATCCATTAACTGTAGGCAGCTCTTCACAGTAAAAGGAAAGTAAAACCTCCATGCACATACAAAATAGAATTAAAATGTAGTTAAAAAAAAAGGCATGACTTTCTCTCTTCCTGTTCTCCATCTCCTTTCCCTGGCAGAAGCCAAAATTTATAGCTTGTTGATCTTGTTTGGTCATTTCTTTCTTCCTTTTCTTTTGGTTTTTCAAGACAGGGTTTCTCTGTAGATGAGGCTGGCCTAGAAATCAGAGATTACCTGACCTTCCGAGTGCTGGGATTAAAAGTGTGCGCCACCACCATTCTGCTCATTTTTTTTTCAAACTCTAAGAAATGGTCCTTAAACTTCCTTCTGTGTCAGTTTCTAAATTGTTTTATTAAAAGACTAAAAACCCACAAGAGGAAACCCCAATTTCCTTGGTAAAGTTCCAGCTGTTTTGCAATTCTGCTTTTCCTTCCCCCTGGAAATACAGAGTGGGGCTGGAGACACAGCTCAGAGGTTAGAGTACTTGCTGCTCTTCCAAAGAGCTCAGGTTCGATTTCCAGCACCCACATCAAGAGCTCACAAGTGCCTGTTACTCCAGCACCAGGAAAGCTAACACCCTCTTCTGGCTTCCACAGGCACCTGCATGCATATGAACATATATACACTCAGGCACACACATATACACACAAAATAAATTAATAAATCTTGAAAGAAAAAGAAAATGAAATACAGAGCCACGGGGAGAGGGTCATACGGCCCCACCCATCTTTGAGGAGCTCTCAGCAGTTATAGTTGCTGGGGGATTTTCTTTAGTGGTACAGCCATTAAGCTGCCCAAGTTTCAGGGAATAACTTCTCCATCCATGCTTGTGCAGTGGGCTACACTCAAAACAACAACAAACAAAACATGAAGGAAGACTTGCTGAGAAGAAAGAAGGGTTCAGCAGGAGTGGAGGGCATGAAAAAGAATAATGGAGGATGAAAATGACCTAGAGTTTATATACTTATGTGATGCTGTCAAAGAATAAAGAAAGAAAAGAAATATAGTTTGGTAAAACCATTCAAGAGTTAAAGTTGAGCTGGGAGGTGGTGGTGCATGCCTTTAAGGCCAGCACTTGGGAGGCAGAGGCAGAAGGATCTCTGTGAGTTTGAGGCCAGTTTGATCTACAGAGTGAGTTCCAGAACAGCCAAAGTTACACAGAGAAACCCTGTCTTGAAAAACCAAAAAAGAATTAAAGTTGCTAGCTATGTATACAGACCAGGAGCTCTATCAGACAAGAGACAAAAGCAAAAATGTAGGGTGGTCAGATGGCCTAGTGGATAAAGGTGCTTGCAGCCTGACAATGCAAGCATGAAGACCTGGGTTCAATCTCTGGAACCTAGGTAAATGCTGAAGGAGAGAACTGACCCCACAAAGTTGTCTTCTGACTTCCACACACGGGTCATGCCCCCATTCCATGAACATTGTACACACAATAACAAAGTGTTGCAGAATATTTGTGTACACTGTAAAGATGTGTCTCTGCCCAAGGCTCCTTCTGATTGGTTTAATAAAGAACTTAATGGCCAATAGCTATGCAAGAGGTATAGGCCGGACTTCCAGGCAGAGAGAGAACTCTGGGAAGAAGAAAGGCTGAGTTGCCAGCCAGACTTGGAGGAAGCAGGGCATGGGCAGTTCAGAGATGAGGTAACGCCATGTGGTAGAATGTAGATTAATATAAGTGGGCTAATTTAAGTTATAAGAGCTAGTGGGACAAGCCCAAGCTAAGACCAAGCTTTCATAATTAATAAGTCTCTATATCATTATTTTTAAGCTGGCAGCCCAAAGAAAAATCCAACTACAATAAAGTAATTTTAAGGTTTTGGAAATAACTGCTATCTACTGAATGTTTAAAAATTTAAAACTATGAACAAAATTAAAGAGCTTGCCTGATACATATCTGATTATTTAACAAAAGATTATGGCAATCTGATTTATGGGCTGGCCCAGCCTAGTAAGTATAGCTCTCTCTCCTCAGATAATTTTTTTTTCTTCTTCTTCTTTACAGAAATCCACAACTTGTCAGAATGCAGAGAACTGACCATGAGGTACTCAAGCCCAGCTGACATACACAACACAAGGAACATGGTGGAAGAGGGGTAGAGAGAGTCTAAGAGTCAGAGGACAAGGACATCTCCATGTAACAGGGAAGCTGCACACACGAAATCTCCTGACAGGGCTGCCTAAACAGGACCCGCACAATGACGACAGCAGATTAGTGGATGGGGGAAATCTCACAAGGACCCACCCCTGGATGAAGAGCTATGGGCGATTAATGGAGCTGAGAGACAGAGACGCAGTCTTCTCCAGGGACAAGTCCCTGATAGGTTAGTTATTCAAAGTGGTCAACCCTAAACACACACACACACACACACACACACACACACACACACACACCAGCAGCATCAAATGAACTCAGCAGGTTAAATTTACATGTGTGTGTTAGAATATTATTTTACAGTGTGTTACTTTTATGTTGCATTTGTTTAACTCTGTGAAGTTAAACACATCTAAAACACCTGATGGTCTAAAAAAGAACTGAATGGCCAATTGCAAGGCAGGAGAAAGGATAGGCAGAGCTGGCAAGCAGAGAGAATACATAGAAGGAGAAATCTGGGAGGTCAAGGCAAGTAGACATAGAAGGAGGACTCCAGGGGCCAGCCACCCAGCTACACAGCAAGCCATGGAGTAAGAGTAAGATTTACAGAAGTAAGAGAACAGGAAAAGCCCAAAGGCAAAGGTAGATGGGATAATTTAAAGTTAAGGAAAGCTGGCTAGAAACAAGTCAGGCTAAGGCTGGGCATTTATAAGAATAAGCCTCTGTGTGTGACTTATCTGGGAGCTGGGTGGTGGGCCCCTGCAAAGAGCAAAAAACAAATAACCTAAGTGTGTGTGTGTGTGTGTGTGTGTGTGTGTGTGTGTGTGTGTGTGTGTAAGCAGGAGCTCTCATGGATACAGGCTTGCACAAGGTGTAATAATAACCAAGTTGAAACATGAATTTGAGAAGGAGGGACACAAGAGGAATTGGGAGAGGAACAGGAGGTGTACAATTATGTAAATAAGTATTCATGTATGACGTTAAAAAAAGAGCAGGGCATCTGAGAAATAAGTATTTTTGTTTGTTTGTTTTGTTTTAAGATAGGGTCTGATTATAATGTAGCACTGGTTGTCCTGGACCTCACTCTGGAGACCAGGCTGACCTTGAACTCACAGAGATCCACCCTGAACCCAGAATCTTGTGTTCACTAGGCAAGTACTCTACTACTGAGCTACATTCCCCCAGCCCAGGACTAGGTTCTTAGTGCTTTGTTTCCATTATACCCCAGGTAGGTGTCATTTTACAAAGGTGAATAATCAGGTTACTTTGAGTATCAATTGGGGAAAAACTCAAATAGGATTTTTCTGTTTCATCGCAATTATTATAAATTATCTGGCAAAAGAAACAGAGAAGGGCAAATTAGGAAGCTATTTGTATTTGCTGGTCTTGGAGTAGTGTTATACAGGCCTCCTGACTTCTACACAGAACTCAGTTTACAAAAGCAGTCACTTTTACCCTGTGTGCTGAAACCGAAATCCAAAGGCAAAGAAATGGCATAGCATTTAGGGTGCTATTGTTTCTTTCCTTTTCTGTTCTCTAATCTTTATGCAACACTACATATAGTTTCCTTTACAGAAATATATATTACCAACAAAACCAGTAAGACAGGCAGAAAACATCATAAAATCTAGACTTTCAAATGACAGCAAGAATTAGGAGACTCTACCCTAACACCTATCAATACTGATGTTTTCTTCTTTCTTTTCAGAGCTCCATTCAGTGTAGCTCAGAAGTGAGTTTCCACATCGCTCTTTACCCAGAGAGACTACACTGCCACACACGTGAAGCACACGGCACAGGAAGCAAGGGCACTACTTCTAACTCCAGGGCTGTGTTTTAGTATGATCTCAGCAATTTTTTTTTCAGTAAGATTTTTGTCAAGTTTTGTCACTTTACTCATATCTTACAAAGCAACTAATTAGTTCAGAAGCTGTAGTTCTGAAGTACTAAATCATCTTAAAATCACATGCAATAACACTATTTTCTTTTTAGTGCCATTCTATCTTTCTAATCTGTGGATAAAGGAATACAACACCTTAAAGTTAATATTCTCTTTTTTGAGACAGGGTCTAAGTATCCTGCCCATCTTAAAATAAGCCTCTTACCTCAGCCTCCCATTTGCTGGGATGGTGCCATGTGCCACCACACCTGGCTTGAAGTTAACAGTCTATACACACACACACACACACACACACCACTAACACCTCTTCACTCCCTTCACTACTGTTATCTTCTAACGAACTCAACTTTTGTCTGTCTTTTAATGTTACATTCTCTGTGATAGGAAAGAAACCAAATGCTTCGTTATCTATTAGTAGTAATCGTTTTTTCAATACCTTAAGTATTCAATCTACATCCACTAGCACATTATGACATCATTGCCTTCCAGTGTTTGTTCAGACTGAACAACCCGTTCTGTTCTATTTTGCTCCGCTGCCTTCAACACAAAGCAAATGCTCCTTTTACAGTGGGTTGCAGAGCCAGCTAAGAAGCGAATGCGTGCATGTCCATTTGCACTCACTGCCTGATAAATTACATTTTTTTTTTTTTAATTTACTGCAACTGATTTGGAGTGTCAACCTAACCAGAAGAAAATCTCTGGACAGGATCAAATCTTACATGGCACAAGAGAGGGGGGCGGGGCCGACCGCCAGCCCTAAACTACAGATTCCAAGGCTTGCAAGAGATAAACAAAGGAAGCGGATTCTCCTGAAAGGCGCCTACAAGCGCGTCGGCCTCCCTGAGCATTCGGGTGGAAGCCCACGGCTCACCACCTCCCGGCGTTCACATGCTGACTTTTTCTACAAGACTTCCTTTACGGGCAGACACGCAGCAGATCGGTGAAGACTGACAGATAACAGAAGGCGCGGCAGTCATTCTTCCCCTACGCCCGAACCCCCCGCTGCCCGTCATGCACTTCTCGGGGGGAACATTGCGCAGAAGGCCGCGGGCGCCGAGGCGCGGGCCGGTCCTCACCTGGCAGCCCTTCTTGTGGTGAAAGCCGACCACCACGATGTGCAGGACGGGCCCGCAGGGGGCGCCGTCACCCTCACGCCCAGCCTTCTCCATCATGGGCGTCCGCCGCAGGCCCGCACCGCGACTCCAACCGCCGAGACCCGGCCGCACGACCCAGAGCGGCGGCCTTCAGATGTCAGCCCGAGCGCCGCATGTGCGCTGCACCACGGGCTCGGGGGCTGCCGACCAGCTCCCGCACCTCCGCGCTGCTCCACAGGGCCTCCACGGCTCTGCTTCATCCGCTTCCGCAGCTTCCGGGCTGTCACCTGACGCTACAGCCGCCTCCGGCGCCGTAGGGGCGGGACCCGGACGCCCCAGTCCGGGCGGGGTCTGAGGTGGCATGGGCGGAGCCCGGAGAGGGGGCGGGACTAGAGGGGAAGGAGGCGGTGAAGGGGCGTGGCTGTATGGCAGGAGGGGCGGGGCCTCCAGGACGGAGGCGCGGCCTACAGAACCGGTGGAGCTGGGCTGGACGGATGCTGACCCTCATGGACCTTTAGTAGTTGTGGAGGAAAGCCTAGGGAGGGGTTGAGTGTGGCTGCTGGTTACACCTGCTCCTTTCTTCCTACGTTCTTTGTCAAATCACTTCCTTCTAAAATCTATTTTTCCTTCTGGAAATCTCCTTCCTCCTCCCTCAGTTTTACTTCTTTATAAACGTGTTTCTTCTTCACTCTTTAAAATCGTTTTGTGGAATCTCTCAGCCTTGAGTTTTAAAAGTTAACAAGGAGGCATATTTATGACGTTCGGTATCTGGTGTATTCGACGTCTAAATTAAGTTGCTTTGCTTACTCAAATTTTTCTTTGGTTTCGTTCTAGAATTTTTTTCATCGAATATCTATGTGTATGTAGTCCCAGGCATTGGCTGCATGCATGTAACCAGAACTTGAAGGGCTGAGGTGGGAGGATTGCAAGTTTCAAGCCAACTTGGGCTACGTAGTGTTAGAAATGTGCTCCCAAGGTAAAAGTTCACGACTCCAATTACAGAGACCCAGCAGAACTTTATAACTTCAGAGCCGGCCGGGCTTGGTGGCACACTCCTTTAATCCCAGCACTCCAGAGGCAGAGGCAGGCAGATTGCTGAGTTTGAGGCCAGCAGGTTCTCCAGAGAGAGTTCCAGGACACTCAGGGTTACACAGAGAAACTCTGTCTCATAAAACAACAACAATAAGAACTAATAACAATAATTTCAGACCAGAAGAGTCACAGTCCAAAAATCAGAGGAGCAAGGACTTTGGATCAGGATGGCCTCAGTTCTCCTAAGGCCAGGTTGTGGTGGTGTGGGTGGCAGCTTTTCCTCCTTAGCGGAGATTCGGTCTCACAGTCTCCTCCTGATCCACTAATTTAGAAAGTGGCTGGAAAAGAAGAACAAAGGCAGAGTACAGAGTAGTCAGTGTTGAAACTGAGCACACCTGGCTAAAGGACCTGGGTCAGGGAGAGGAGAAGATGACATGGTTATTAAAACTGTTTGGAAGAAAAGACAAGTTTCTCCCAATTGAGAGTTTAAGGTCAGTCTAAGCAAACAGGGGGATCCTTATCAGACCTGCAAAAATAAATACATAAATTATATGCAAGAGTTTGGGAGCAATGTAAGTCTTGAATCATAATATCTTTGGCAATAAAGATTTACATTTTACCTGTGAAATGATTATTCCAATACCATGATTAAATGTGTGTGCATGTGCATGTGTGTGTGTGTGTGTGTGTGTGTGTGTGTGTGTGTGTACAATTTTCATTGCATCTTCTGGGGTTTATTATAAGTAGCACAAAATAGACCTGTTGTTCCAAGGGTTTCCAAATCCTTTGCTGAATGAACTACAATTTCAAAAAGTAAATTGTTTAAGTGCTACTAAACTATTCAACATTTTCAATATGTTACTATCCATATCCTTTTTATATTACAAAATTCTTGACAGTGCTCATGGTTTTGTGAAAAATACATTATTCCCAGGATACAGAGTACATTAACATTTCTTAACATGTTACCCTTTTATGTTAACTACTTGATTTTTACTATTTTCTTTCTTTTTTAAAAAAATATTTATTTTTATATTATATATATTGGTGTTTTGCCTTCATGTATGTCTGTGTGAAGGTGTTAGATCTAGGAGTTACAGACAAGTATAAACTGCCATGTGGGTGCTGGAAATTGAATCCCTGTCCTTTGGAAGAATTGTCTGTGCTCTTAACTGCTGAACCATCTCTCTAGTCCCTGAATTTTACTATTTTCTTGATGTAAACTGTGTAAATATTTCCCACAGTTAGCATAGCTAAAATTAAGTCTAATTTCACACTTTTGTTTGAAATGTGTAGATAGATTTCTGTCTCCAGTAAACATCACTATTTAATTCAATGTTAAGGAGACATGGTTATGACTTTAGAAATATGTGTCACTTTGCATCCTAGAGTGGTCATGTGAGATTAAATCATCTATTTATAACTATTATGCTGAAACATTTGAAGAACATATCATTTAAGGTCAGTCATGTTGTATTTAGTTACTGTCTGACCAAATGCTTGACAGGAAGTAACTTAAAGAAGAAAGGATTTATTTCAGCTCAGGGATTGAGAAGATACAGTACACCAAAAAAGTGAGAGACAGAAGACTTCATGGTCTTCAAACTGGCTCATTTAACAGTTTAGAATGGCACCTCCTTTATATTAATTTTTATATGTGTGTTTTTATATGTTCGTGTGTGTGTGTGTGTGTGTGCACACGTGTGTGGAGGCAAGAGATCAGACATTTTTCTTCAATTGCTTTTCCACTTTATTTATTGACAGGGTCTTTCACCAAACCAGGAGTTCACCAATTTGGCTAAATTAGTGGACCAGCAATCCTTAGGGCCCCTCCTGTCTCTGCCTCGCCAGCACTGGAACTACAGATGTCAGTCACTATTCCCAGATTTTCTTACATAGGTGCTAGGTACTGAACTCAGGTCCTGCTGCTTGGGTGGTAGACACTTTACCAGCTAAGCCATTTTTCCAGACTCTGCATTAGTTTTTAAGTGAATTGCATTACTGTAGAATAAATTCATTAACAGGATATTCTTCACAAGGACAAATGCCTTAGCGATAAAAACAATTTCTTTTATTTTCAAAAGTATTAGGGAGGGGATTCCAAGTCTGGAAAGAAATACTAGTTAGAGAAAGTCCTGTATGTTTCTGTACTTCACGTTGAAAGGAAATTTTGATTGTGTTTATATAATGACATTTAACTTCAGAGGAAATTTAAATGCTTTTCTGGATATATAACATCTTGAAAAGCCTTTTCTACATACATATACTTTATGATGATTCCTGGATTTCGTTTATACCTGCTCTGTAAGGAACCAGTGCAGGATGCATTCTGAGACAAGGAGTTCTGGCCCAATTTCCAACTCACTGGAATTGTCACTGGAATCAGCCGCCTGTTC
Source organism: Peromyscus leucopus (assembly GCF_004664715.2). Lineage (NCBI taxonomy): Eukaryota > Metazoa > Chordata > Mammalia > Rodentia > Cricetidae > Peromyscus > Peromyscus leucopus. The sequence continues at coordinate 75,157,317 of NC_051065.1, read as the reverse complement.
CTTGCCTCAGGAAAGAACATGTCCAATAATCTTGTTCATTCTACTTTGTGAATGCCATGAGCTCACTTTTCAGAGTCTAAAATGATTTTTCTCTTTTGTGGCATTAAAAATTGCTAATGTTGCTAAGCCCAATGGTGCAGGCCTTTAATTCCATCTTGGGAATTTAATTCCTACTTGGGAGACTGTGGCAGGAGAGAAGAAAGTTCAAGAACTGCAGGGGTACAGAGTGAGTTCAAGGCCAGCCTGAGTATCTTAGTGAGAGCCTGTCCCAAAACAAAGCAAAACACCAAAACAAAACAACCTCCCCCTACCAAACCAAAAACCAAAAGGAAAACCAACCAAGCAAACAAAACAGGACAGGTTAGAAGCATAAAGCTCAGTGGGCTCATCGGTAGAGGGCTGTCCCGGTATCCATGAGGTCCTGTTTTCATCCCCAGCACTGCAAATAGAAAATTGCTAGTGTTCATTTTGTTCATGTCATGGGAGACTTAAAGCATGGATTGCATTATTCTTTTTCTGATGAAAATAAAACAGGAGTAAGGGTAGAAAAGAAGGAGGCTTCATAAATGAATTGAGCCTTACTCTGTACTTAGAACCTTACAAAGATTAAGGAGCGTGTCAATGGGCATAAATTTGGAGATGGTATACATTCAAAGAACATTGATTAGACCAAATCTAGGAATGTGGTAGCTATAGTGCACCAAGCAAGATAAATGGGTGCCTTTATATGGTTGATAGTTACAAAATAATTTTGCCTTTACATCTACTTTTCATTGGTTGGAGTGGGAGGACAGTTTTTGGGAGTTGGTTCACTTCTACCTAGTGAGCTCCAAAAGTTAAACTCAGGTCATCCAGCTTGGCAAAATGCACCTTTACCCATTGAACCATCTCACCAGCCCCCAAAATGAGAAAGTTGCAAGCAATTAATAATGCTACCTGTATGTAGTCCCTACCCTAAGCCAACTATCATGATAGTATTGGGAAACAAAGATCAATAAGTAACAACACATCAAATAAATACAGTTTGCTAGGCTAGATCTTGTCCTAACCAATTTTCATAGGTTATTTCATTTAATCATTAAAACATTCTTTTCAGTGGGTGAGAAAGATAGTTCCATGGTTAAGAGCATTGACACCTCCTCCAGAAGGCCCGGGTTTGATTCCCAGCATCCGCAACTTAAGTCCCAGGAGTTCTGATGCCTTCTCTGACCTCCATGGACACCAGGGACACATGTGGTGCACAGACATTGGGGTGGTTTGACTAAGGATGGACTGCACAGGTTCGTATAGTTGAATGCTTAGTCACTAGGGAGTGGAACTGTTTGAAAGAATTATAAGGATTAGGAGGTGTGACCTTGTTGCAGTAGGTGTGGCCTTGGAGGAAGTTCTGGGGTTGGGCTTTGAGGTTTTTCAAAAGCCAAGCCAGGCTCAGGCTCAGGATGCAGCTGTCAGCTCCTGCTCCTGCTAGTACCATGCATGTTGCCATGTTCCCCCGCTACCAGGATAATAATGGACAAACCTCTGAAACTGTAAGCAAGTTCCCAGTGAAATGCTTTCTTTTCTAAGTGTTGTCTTAGTCATAGTATCTCTTCATAGCAATAGAACAGTGACTAAGAGGGACATACATGCAAACAAAACACCCATAAATGTGTGTGTGTAAATAAATAATTAAAAAATAATACTGTATTTACCACCACTGCTTCTAATAGATACACTGATATTTAAAAAGCTTAAATAGTATACCTGTAAATCAAATAATTAGCAGAAATTGTGGTGGGGCTAATGAGATGCCTCAGTAGGTAAAGGTGCTTGTTGACAAGCTTGTTGTCCTGAGTCTGAGCCCCAGAACTCACATGCTAGGAGGAAAGAACATACTCTTCCAAATTGTTCTCTGGTACACACACACACACACACACACACACACACACACACACACACACACAGACACACACAGAGACACACACAGGCATATGTTCACTCACATGGTACACACAAATGTAATCTTAAAACATTTTTTTAAAGCTTTTAAAAATTGTGAAGTCTGAATTTGAAAAAAAGTCACTAAATTCAGAACCAGTGGATTTAATCATAATACTGTCTCAACATTCTTAGTCTTGAGGAACTCAGTCTTTTAAGGGGAGGTGGCTTTGTTGAATAATTACATAAAAAATACATCCAAATAACTCAGACAACTATTAACACTGCTGCCAGCCAGGGATAGACTCCACCAAGACCATGAAAGTCAGAATAGGTGATCATCTCTGAGAAGGGTCTTGAAACACGAGTAACATCTTTACCAGGACATGGAGGAATATCATAAAGCTAAATAAGAAAAAATGGTTAAGACTGAGGTTGTTAAGGAAATATACTTGATAAGGCAAGTGTTTTATGCTAAATGTAAGAGAAATGTGTATGGCTTAAAGGCAAGATCAGTACGAGAAGCTTGGAAGTGACACGTACCAACTGCACATAATGTCCCCTTTGCTTGGAATGCTACTCCTGCCCTTTCTCTGTTTATCCGCCCTTTAATTACCATGCAAGACTAGACTCCTGTCAGCTCCTCTGTGAAGCTTTTCAAGCTGTTCTGTGTGGCCATGGGACAGTTATTAAACTTCTTTAAGCATAAGGAACTGAATCAGATTCTTGTCTCAAAGGATGGCTGTAAAGAGTATATTTGTAATTGCCCAGGCACCTAGTAGGTGCACAAGATTTACAGAATGGGGTTGGAGGGAAAGGCCACTACTGGCTTGAAATTGAGAATGAAGTTGAGTTTTCCAGGATCCCTAGAGGCATTGCTTTATATATTAAATTTCATAGTGCTTTATACATGAAATTTATTATTTGTCCTTCTTTCCACTCACTTGGGTAGAAGACTTTTCTTTATATACCCAGCAAACTGCTGGTAATGACGGGTTTTTGTTTGCTCAATGAATAGTGCTTACCAAACATTGTAAAAATAAATGTTGTTTATTATGATTGTTTATATTTAAACTGTTTAGCTTTAAGTCCCTCATATACAAATGAGACAGACGAAGGTAAAGAATTTGTCTGCTTTCTATTTTTCTTTTTCTTTTTTAAAGTAGGGCCCAAACCAAGGGCCTCATGAATGCTAGGAAAGCACCCTACTGCTAAGCTAGATGTCAGCTCTCATTAGTTTCTATTTCTTATTTTGTGTCAGGGTCTTACTAAGTTGTCCATGCTGGCAACTGTGGCTTCCTTCTGTCTCCTGAGCGGTAGGATTGCTGGCCATTCCACACAGCAGCTTTTTATCTTTTTCCAAAACAGAAGTGTGATGGCGCGTTTTCCGAATGTGATCACAACAACACACGGAGTGACTTCTAGCGGTAATTCAATAATTGATAGTAATTTAAAAAGTCTGTAGTAAACTAGACTTCTAGAAAGGACAAGAAGAAATGTATAAAGTAGTTAAAAAAAACAAACAAAAAACTTGTGACTATCTGGTATAGATTTAAAAATATGCTTTGTATAGGTTTTCAGTCCTCTAGGCTTAAAAGTACCAGATTCCTTAAGAAAATGAGTAGTTGTTGAGAACAGCGCAGATTGATGGGAAATCTGATTTTATAGTTCTGAAGAAAGATCCCGGCTTCAGATGCAACCTTCTAGAGGAAAGCTAGCCGACTCAGAGATCTCGTGTGTTGTGGTCTTCCGGAGTAGAGGAGGCAAACCATCTCCCAAGTTTAGCAAAACTTGGGGGTCACCACAGGTGCCTGTCAGGATGGTGGCACCAATAGAGGGCCGAACGATTCTATCGAATCTCTCGGTGATCCATTTGAACCCCCCCCCGGATCGCAAGATCGGCCTCCGATTAGTTCTGTCTGAGGCGGTTATGAAAAAGGGCGGAAGCGCGCTCTTTTAAAGTCTGCGCCGGTGGCCTTATGCCACTTCCGGCGTGGCCATGGCGGCTAACGCGACCACGAACCCGTCTCAGCTCCTGCCACTAGGTAAAAATCTTCGCCGAGGAGCGGGCGGGTTACTGCAGCTCTGCGCCAGCGGCCGAGGTTGGGTCGCTGTCCCTCCGGGCTCGGCCGTCCCGCCCTTGGCGTCCCTGGGAGGACAGACCATTTTGCCTGTCGGTGGCCGGCGGAGGTCCCTCTTGGTGAGGTCGTCCTCGGCCTTCTGTGTGAGCCCGCCAGTTAAGATGTCATGGGTAGCCGTCCCAAATGGCAGTTTGGCCTTTTCGGTCCCCAGGTTAGGCTGCATTGTATCTGGTTGTGCGAGGAGGGCGCCACGGTCTACAGTGACTCTTCAAAGAGCAGTCTGGAAACTAGCCCCGTTATTCATTAATTCAACCAGCAGTTCCCTCACTATGCCAGGGTGTTGTGGAATAATGAACTTAAGTTACAGCCACTGCTTTCAGATCGTGCGGAGCAGTGTTAGGTTGGCTACAGAGATGCTCAGGTTGGTCTCTAGGCTCAGGTTGGTCAAAGGCATAGTGAGAGAAGTGATGTCGATCATAATGCCCCTCCCAGGCAATGTTTTGGCGCTGGTGAAGTTAGTGAATGTGGCTGTGGTCGAAGGTCTTTGCAGTGTCCACTCCAGTATATGCTCGATACTGTTCATCGGTAGAAACACTGACAAGGAAAAAAATATCATGGTTTCCATCTTTTGGTGTGAGCATTTTCGTATACTAACCAAATAATCTAAATAAAATCACAGTCATATTGATTGCAGAAAAAAAAAAAGAGGTAAGTGAATGCTAAGGCAAACATTCGGGCTAATGGTTGAACAGATATTTGTATACGATGTAAAGTTATTGAATAACTGCTTTTTGTTTAATTATATGACGGTAATAAAGTAAGCACTCAAATGTGCTTTTCCTTCCGCAGAGCTCGTGGACAAGTGTATAGGATCCAGAATTCACATTGTGATGAAGAGTGATAAAGAAATTGTTGGTACACTTCTAGGATTTGATGACTTTGTCAGTATCCTTTTAAAAAGTGGTAATGTACAGGTTTTTGAAGATGTAGTAATATAAGAACTATAGTCAGATGATGTGTTTCTGGTTATTACATTAAAAATAAGTTTATTTTCCAGGAACTTGGTGGCATTTTAAGAGGTATGCTTGCAGAGCGAAGATAGGGTTCTTGCCAACAACAAACCTTTTGAATTTGCACCATTGTGTTGAACATATTTGGAACCAAACAAAAACATAAACCAGAATGAATTCAACCTTGTTTATTTTCTTAACACCAAATTTCAGATATGGTGTTGGAAGATGTCACTGAGTTGTAAGTAGTATTAAAAGTTAAAGAATTGGGGCAGGAGGGGAGGAAATCTCTTTTGGAACTAAAGGCAGGTGCCTTAGTTACTTTTCTGTTACTGTGAAGAAACACCACGACCAAGGCCGTTTATAAAAGGAAGCATTTAACTGTGGGCTTGCTTATAGTTTAAGAGCGTTTAGAGTCCATGATTTTCATGGTGGGGAGTGTGGCAGCAGCAGGCAGGTGTGGAGCTGGAACGGTAGCTAAGTGCTTACATGTTGAGACAATAACCATGAGGCAGAGAGAGCTAACTGGGTATAACTTAGCCTTTTGAAACCTCAAAGCCCACCCCCAGTGACACGCCTCCAACAAGGCCACACCTCCAACAAGGCCACACCTCCTATCCATTCCCAAACAGTTCTACTAACGGAGGGCCAAACTTTTCAAACATATAAGCCTGTGGAGGCCATTCTCATTTAAACTACCATAGCAGGTTTAGAATGATTGATTAAAAAAAGTATTACCTGTTGGAATTATTTTAATACTGAAACTTTATTTACTTGTATTGTGAGGTTGGGCCAGAGGATTATTATGTTAATATTATTATTCCCGAATTTCTAAGAAATTAGTGTGAACAAGCTTCACAGTACACTATATTTATGCGACCATTAACCAGTGGGCAAAGTGTATTTCTGAAAATTATTGTAATTGTACAAATTCCCATTCATTCATATGTTAGAATAACAGTTTTGGTGTTAGGGATTGAACCCAGGTCCTTGGTGTGCTCTGCCACTAGGCTAGTCTCCTTACCCCAGGAATAGTTTTTAGGGAGGGAGAATGTTTCCAAAATGTTGCCTTTGAATGCTTGTTTATCCTGACTTATTTTATCTATTTATTTAGTGAAATTACACCAGAAGGAAGAAGGATTACAAAATTAGATCAGATTTTACTAAATGGAAATAATATAACAATGGTAAGACGTTAAAGCTGTTTTGTTTGAATTCAATGTACTTTGATGGGGTAGGGATTCCAGAACTCACTAAACATCTGCTTAGCTCAGCATTCATGGCCTAGACATGCTGAGGATGGGAAGGGAGCCCTTGGTGATCCATGCCCCGACCCATCTATTGAAAAAGCATTGGTCCATAAGATTGACTTCTTAATCTTTATAATCTTTTAGTTTATCAGGAATCATAGTTGAAACTCTTAAGCATCAATTAATGATGCTGGGATTACTAACAGATATTGATGACTTGAAGAAAATGGGAATTGAAGGATGGGGAGAGACAAAGGTGGCTTTGGTCCATGAGGATCACGTGGGGGTTTTTAGGTGGTATGATAGTGTTATTAATAAACTCTTTTTCTCTATACAGCTGGTTCCTGGAGGAGAAGGGCCTGAAGTATGAATGGATTTCCTTATGCTAGATTCTGGCTTTTTCTTAAACCTTTAATGTCTATATTCTATAAAATGAAGTTTCCGTTAAAAGGAAATACTTTGAATATATACACCATTTTTCTAAACTAATCATGGTTATTTTGAGAAAGGAAGAAGTTTGTTTTGTTTTTTAAAAGACTGAGAAAATAAAGATGTTTTTGGTTAATTGTGATTTTATTTATTATGTTGAAATATCTAGTGGAACAAATATAGTTTTGATACTTGGTTTCATATTGATTTCTGTTTATTTTTTTTCTCATTTATTTGATTCGGGTGAGGGCATGCCATTTTATTCAGAGGCTTGAGGGAGGGAAGGGAGGAAGAGGGCTAGCTGAGTCGATGTCCACCAATGGCTGGTCTTCTGGCCTCTTTGCTAAGAGTGAACTTAATCCTTGCTTTTTAATAAATATTTTATTTATTTTTATTCTATGTGTATGAATATCTTCCCTTCATGTAGGTCTGCTTCATGTGCAGTGTCTTCAGAGGCCAGAAGAGGGTGTTGGACCCCCTGGTTCTAGAGTTAATGGTGGGTTGTTAACTGCTATGTGGGTCTGGGATTGAACCTGGGTTCTCTGCAAGAGAAACAAGTGCTCCTAACTGCTGAACTGTCTCTCCAGCTCCTGAACTTAATTCTTAAACAGCATTTAGTCCAAAGCAAAATGAGCTTTGATTTTGAATATATCATTTAAAAAACCTTAATGATTCCTTAAGAAAACTGAGTTCAAACTCTGATACTTTGTAATGAAGCTTTCCACATTGAATTCAGTTTTTACTAATTCCTATTAAAAACAAAGTATATGGGCTGTATGTATATTGTAGAAGTGCAGGTAAGCAAAAAGTAGCAATCACATTTTATATTTTCCTAGACCGGAAAAACATTTTTATTTTTTTAATGTGTGTGAGTGTTTTGGCTGCATGTATGTCTGTGTACCACTTACCTGCTTTGGATCCATGGAAGCCAGAAGATGGTGTTGGATCCCCTGGAACTGGTTACAGGGGATCATGAACCTTATGCTGGGAATGAACTGGGGTCATTTTTGAGATCAACAAGTATTCTTAACTGCTGAGCTATCTTTCCAGCTCCATCTTTTCCTGTACTTAACCCCTCCCCACCCCCCAAAAAAACCAAAACAGTTACTGTGGGTGTAAATATGTGGGTGTCTGAGTGCCATGGAGCATGTATGGAGGTTAGAGGACAACTTGCAGGAATCAGTTTTCTCCCTTCTATCCTATGGGTCCTCAGTATTGAACTTAGGTCATCAGGCTGGGTAGCAAGTGGCTTTGCCACCCAGTGATCGCACCCACCCCTATCAAAGGTTGTGTGAGTGTGTACATTTTAACAAAAATTTGCTTATCCTAAATGTTTAGGTCCCATTGTAAGTACATTAAAAAAAAGACTAAATGATGAATATCTTCTGTGTGAAATATTTCAATAGTAATGTCTATTAAATTTTTTTACAATAAATTATTTAGCCTATGCTTATTGGCTACAGTAATTTTAACTACCTCTTTATATTTTTTGTTTTCCTAGAGTAAATTCAGAGTACATGTTTGTCATATTGTCAACAGAAAGTTTGTATCCCACTACTTTTCCAGCTTCTCAATACCTTTTACACCCTTATCAACATTTAACTCCTCTGTTTTTTCTTCCACTTTGATAAGCAAAACCTAATTTAAAACCTTTTTGAACTGACTTGTATTTTAAGAATTATTTGAGGCCTTCTCACCCCAACACTTTTTGGAGACAGGGTCTTGCCATACCTTCTAGGCTGGTTTTGAACTCTCATTCCTGCCTCCGTCCCCTCAGCACTAGGATTACAGGCATGTTCCACCACATATTTGTATAAAGCTTTTACCTATTTGTCTTTAAAATCAATGACAACAAAAACTTGCAAAATCTTTTGTGAGGTATTTCTATTTAGTTATTCTTCCCATTGCTGCAAATAGACACCCGATGAAAGCAACTTAAGGAAGGGCTTGCCTTGCTTTATAGTTCCAGGGGTAAGAGAGTCACCACGAGGAAGGTATGGCAGCAGGAGCCTGAGGCAGCTGGTCACACTGCACTCACAGTCAAGAAATAGAGAGCAATGGATGCTGCTACTCGGCTCCCGTTCTCCTTTTCAAGCTAGGAACTCAGCCCATGGAATGATCTTCCCATCCCAGCTTCATCTATAAAAATCCCTTATGTACATGCCCAGAGGTTTGTTTTTATGGTGATTCTAATTTCCATTGGGTTGAAAATTAAGATGAACCATTAAATCACTTTGTCATGTAGTTTGCAAATAACATCCCCAGCCTATAGTTTGTCTTCTTGTGGTATTTTTTGATATAATGTATTTTTATGTAATGATATTGACCTAGGCCTTATTTTCATCTGGCCCAAATTGATCAGAACATGCTTTGCTGTGGGGGAATATACACATATGCGCATGCACGTGGGCATAGACACACACACACACACACACACACACACACACTAGGGTCTTATGTTTTCAGTGCTTTAAATCTTGAACTTAACAGGAATTTTAGTGCTTCAGCTTTTAAAAACAATTTTTAAATTTCTAAAACAAGTTACTTATTTGACTTACATGGTATAAATATTACTACATTGCTAAATGATATAACACTGGCTTTTTTCACCTTTTTATTTTCAATACTAGAGAAACATGGTCATTGCCAACTTCCTTTTTTTTCTCCTAAGACTGAGTGTCCTGCAGGGAGCACATGTTTAGTATGTTGTAAGTCTTTTAGGAGGGGGCATAGTTGCTCGTGTGGCTGTATGAATGAGTCTCCTTGCCTACTAGGTCCCCTAGTCTGTTTTTTCCTCAGAGCTGAGAATCAAATCCATTGTCTTGTACATGCTTGGAAAGCACTCTTCATTGAGCTGTGTACTCAGCTCTAATCTATAACAGTAATAAAAGTGATACAATTCCCCTCTGTTTACACCTTAATCCTCAATTTGTTTAGAGAAGGTACTATTTTTAATTTCTCAGCCTTGGCAGTCAGGATTTCTAACCATGAAATAGGAGTAGAATACCCACTTCACTCACCGTCTGTTCAATTATAACAAGAAGGTCTCCAGACACTGCCACATATCCTCAGGATTATTGACTGAGAACCTTCTAAATAAGTAGGTACTATTTATTGGGCTCCCCAGAATCTCTAATGCTTATTTAGTCATGGACTAGGAGCACTGAATTTAGATAACTAAAATTTGGGGAGAAAAGACTGCGACAGAAGGTTCTAGCAGGGCAAGATTGGTGGTTTTAAGCTTGAAGGATGCTGACTTGGGTGCTAGTCATACATGATCTCTCCCTTGGGCAGGTTGGTAGCCTCTGGCAAGCTGATGACACACTAAAGCTATACTTGAGCTCCTTGCCCAGCTTGCAGGCAGCTTCCACCGGAGTCTGTCATCCCCAGGGACTGTTGACTGCTTTCCAGCCCTGAAGAGGGGCTCTATGAATCCTGTAAGTTTCAGGAATTTCCTGAGCTTCTGGAGTGTTAGGTGCCTCCCTGCATGAAGGAATGTTTTAATTCAGAGGAAATGACTATGTAACAGAAGCAGGAGTGTGACCAATGAATTGAGGAAAGATTAATGAATGAGGCAGAGTGCACAAATGCATTAGAATGAACTGGGACACGGGTCACCGCTGCAGGAATAGACGAAGCAGAAAGAAGGCTGCTTCAGGCCAGCACATCTGAAGATAGGTCCTGATAGATTCCAGTTCTCAGTAGGTTTATAGGAGTTCAGGCTTCAGAATTTACACTGGGAAAACTTACATTTGCAGAGTCTGCTGTGACTTTGACAAGGTTACATTTGGGGTTCTAAGATATCTTTACTTGATAGAATCAAGAGTTGGGTTCTGGGAGGAGTTTTTGTTGTTTGTTTGTTTGTTTTGTTTTGTTTTGTTTTGGAAACAGGGTTTGTCTGTGTAGCTTTGCGCCTTTCCTGGAACTCACTTTGTAGCCCAGGCTGGCCTTGAACTCACAGAGATCCGCTTGTCTCTGCCTCTCAAGTGCTGGGATTAAAGGCGTGCGCCACCACCGCCTGGCTCTGAGAGGAGTTTTCTAAATTGAGTGCTGGGGCTGGTAATAATCTTTTATATCCAGTTAATGGTTTGGTCCCATTAAAAAGGGATGCATGGGCCTGGAGAGATGACTCAGCAATTAAGAGTACTTGTTGCTCTTTCAGAAGACCCTACTTCAGTTCCAAGCATCCACATCAGGTGACTCACAACTTCCTGTAACTCTATCTTCAAGGCATATGATTCCCTCTTCTGGTCTCCACCAATAACTGCACACATGACAGACACACACTGATACATTTAACAAAAGTAATTTATAGAAATGAAATGAAGCAAAACATGAGTAATAAATGAATTGGATGTCTAAAATTAAAAACTTAAGGAGTGGGACTGGAGAGATGGCTCAGAGGTTAAGAGCACACTAGCTGCTCTTCCAGAGGTCCTGAATTCAATTCCCAGCAGCCACATGGTGGCTCACAACCACCTATAATGAGATCTGGTGCCCTCTTGTGGCTTGCAGTCCCACATGCAGACTGAACACTGTATACATAATCTTTAAAAAAAATTTCAGGAGTCATGCTGTATGTCTGTAATCTCAGCACTTGGGCTGAAGCAGGAAGTTTGATGCAAGTTTGGGCCCAATCGGGTACAAGCAGTGAGGAAGGCTTAGGCAGGGCTATGGAACAGAACTTTTTTTGTTTCTAAGAACACCTCAAGAAGTGAAAAGATAAACCACAGAGTAGGAGAAAATATTTGTGAGTCAAATTGCTTATAAGAGACATATATAGACTATATAAGTACTATATAAGATAATATAAGTCAATAATAAGCCAGCTAGAAAATGGGCAAATTATCAAAAGGCATTTCCCCAAAGAAGACAACACAAGTGTCTTCAGGTTTCTATTGCTGTGATAAGATACCACGACCAAAAGCAATTTGATGAAGAAAGGGTTTATTTAATCTTACAGCTTGTAGTCTGTCACCCATGGAAGTCAGGGCAGGAACTGATGCAGAGGCTGTGGAGGATGCTGTTTGCTGGCTTGCTCCCCAGGGCTTGCTCAGCTTTCTTATATACCCCAGGAGAACCTGCCCACAGGGAGCATAAACTGCGGCCAGATTGGCTGGTCTTTCCCACATCAATCACTAATTAAGAGAATGTACCACAAGTTCTCTGGCCACAGGCCAATTTGGTGGAGGCATATTTCCAACTTGAGGTTCTCTTTTCAGATGATTAGCTTGTGCCAGATTGACATAAAGCTAGCCAGCACAATTGACTCCTTGTTAATTTGACATACAAACACATTATTGTTAAACCATGACCTTCTGTTTCTTGTTCATCCTCAAGATATCATATTAATTTTACAATTTTTTATACAAAACAAGTAACTTAAAAAGTTCCACATTTCTTTTATTCTTTTCTTCCTTCCTTTCTTTCGTCCTTCCTTTCTCTCTCCCTCCCTCCCTCCCTCCCTCCCTCCTTTCCTTTCTTTTTCTTTCTTTTTTTGTTCTTCTTGAGACAAGGTTTCTCTGTGTAGCTCTGGCTGTCCTGGAACTCACTTCATAGACCAGGCTGACCTCAAACTCACAGAGATCCACCTGCCTCTCCCACCCAAGTGCTGGGATTAAAGGTGTGCACCACCACCACATAGCTTAAAAGTTCCACATTTAAAAAAAGATTTATTTTTATTATTTTAATTATGTGTATGTGTGTGAGACTTATGTGCACATGAACGCAAGTGCCTACTGAGGTCAGAGCTGTGAGGAGTTGTAAGGCATTGTAACAACAGGCAGTTGTAAGCCACCTGACATGGGTGCTAGGATTCGAACTCAGGTCCTCAGGAAGAGCAGTATGTGCTCTTAACCACTGAGCCATCTCTGCAGCCCCAATATCCACATTTCTTAAAAATTCAAATACTCCAAAAGTTCAGTATCTCTAATACACACAAGTCTTTCAAAGTTTCTCTAAAATATCCCAGGTTTCTCTAAAATTTCCAAAACTTCCTTAAAATTCTGGTTGCTTAACTGTGGGCTCTTGTAAAATGAAAAATAAGTTAAATACTTTCTTGCTCCATGTCTTATTTAGGGTTACTAATGCTGTGATTAAACACCATGACAAAAAGCAGCTTGGGGAAAACAGGGTTCATTTGTCTTAACTATCTCTACTCACAGTCCAGGAAGGGAAGCCAAGGCAGGAACTCAAAACCCAGGTGGGGACCTGGAGGCAGGAGCTGATGCAGACACCATGGGGGTTGGAGTGGTTCTGATGGCTTGCTGAGCCTGCTTTCTTATAGAATTCAGGATCACTAGCTCAGGGGTAGCATCACCCATAATGGGCTGGGCCCTTCCTCATCAATCACTAGGAAAATGCCCCACAGGCCTGCCTACAGCCTGATTTTATGAAGGCATTTTCTCAAAAAGTTCCCTCTCAAATGACTCTAGCCTGTGTGAAGTTGATTTTAAAAAAGTCAGCACAATTGACTTCTCATCAACTTAACACAGCCATAATCTTTCCTTTCTTGTTCATTCCCTGGTCCAGGAATTGCGTTCAACCTTCCTAGAGCTCTAGAAAGCTAATGCTTGCACTGTGGCAGGCGTTTATACTTAGCACTTTTGTTCATTCTTAACATACTGTCTGCTCAAGGGCTGGCCAGCAGGAAGAAACTCTTAAAGGAGCTGTAGTCTCTCTCTCTCTCTCTCTCTCTCTCTTTTTTTTTTTAAGCTTTCTCAGGCACTGTGGAAATTTGAGCCCCACATTGGGTGCCAATTGTTGGTCTCTTTTTTAAGTGTCGTTGTCTTTTAAGCTATAGCTGTCTGAATCAGCAACTGCAACACCACCACTACCAGCAGCAGTTAGACTTAAGGGCCCACAGCCTGAGGGAATTCTGTTCCCTCAGGAACTGCCTCTTTCAAAGCAATAAAGAGAACCTAACTAAATCTCTGTCCCTCTAAAGAACTCAAGATTCAAAGGTTAAGATGGAATTCTGCTCTTCAGAGGCTGAAGAGCAAGTAGCTCACCTCCTTTCCTTGCTCTCGTCCTCCAAAAAGCCCTCATGCTTCTCTTAGTCACTCCTTATAAACCCTTTCTCACCTGGCTCAGACCTACCACTTCCTGTCAGCTAGTTGCTGATTCAGCCTCCTGACCACAGGTGAATTTATTTACTCAAACATATCTTTGCATCATTAAACAAATGTTCCAGTTCCATAGTCTTTGAACATTCAAACACTTAAAAAAGTTCATTATCTTAAAGTGTAAAAAATTTGTTATCTTAAACTATCCAGTCTTTAAAAATCCAAAGTCTGTGTAAAAATCACTAAATTGTGGGCTCCTGTAAAATAAAAAGTAAACATTTTCTTATGTCAAAAGGGAAGAACCAGGGCACAGTCACAATCTGAACAAAGCAAAATCAAACTCTAGCAGTGTAAGCAACTCAGTATCCAGTGTCTGGGATCCACTCATGATCTTCTGGCCTCCTCTAAAGGGCCTGAGTCACTTCTCCAGCTCCATCCTCTGCAGCCAGTGCAGATTGTCTCCTAAGCTCATGCTGGCTCCTCTCCAAGGCTGCTCTTCTTGGTAGTTGTTACATGGTACTGGCATCTCCAAAATGCTGGAGTCTCTTGCTGCAGCAGGGCCGCACTGGTTCTCTTTTGGGACTCCAGCCTTGTCACAGTGCCAAGCCTCAGCTCTTTTCCATGACCCCTTTATGGCTTCAAAACCAGAACTACCCAGGTGACTTAGACTGTCAAGTTTAGCTGCCAGCATGAAGTACAGCAGTTGGCCACCTCCTAGAACACAACTTGTGTGTGCTAACATGGAGGAAACACCTTCCTGAAGATTTCACTTCAGCAATGCTGGTCTCTTTTTAATTAATACTAATTTCTCAGTTCCCGCTAACCAGTGTCAATTATCCCAGCAAAGCAAAGGTTTCACTTTAGTGGTACTGGTATCTTGTTGCTCACTGCTGGTTCTTAAGCCACAGCAAAGGAGAACCACAGATTCTTTTTTTTTTTTTGTTTTGTTTTGTTTTTGTTTTGTTTTTCGAGACAGGGTTTCTCCGTGTGGCTTTGCGCCTTTCCTGGAACTCACTTGGTAGCCCAGGCTGGCCTCGAACTCACAGAGATCCTCCTGGCTCTGCCTCCCAAGTGCTGGGATTAAAGGCGTGCGCCACCACCGCCCGGCAGAACCACAGATTCTTAACTCAAAATACATTACAGCCCCAATAGACTGTCTGAGTGAATCTCATACTTCCCTCTGGAACTTCACAAGCCAGGCCTCCATCATGAGCATTCTCTCAACACTCTTATCTTTCAAGCTCCCACAGAACAGTTCACCAAGCTTTGGACATTTAATGGCTTTTCTAGCCCAAAGTTCCAAAGTGCTTCCACAATCCTCCCGGAAACAACATGGTCAGGTCTGACACAACAATCCCCCATATGTTCGTTATTCTGTGAAAAGACACCATGACCAAGGCAACTCTCATAAAAGAAAAGCATTTAATTGGGGGCTTGCTTACAGTTTCAGAGGGTTAGTCAGGTATCATCTTGGCAGGAAGCGTGACAGCAGGCAGTAGGCAGGCATGGGGCTGAGAGCTTACATCTTGATCCGCAGGCAGGCAGGCAGGCAGAGAGTGACACTTGGCCTGCATGGGTTTTGTTTGTTTGTCTTGTTTGTTCTCTGAGACAAGGTTTCTCAAAATAACAGTCCTGGCAGTCCTAAAACTTGCACTGTAGACCAGGCTGGCCTCTAACTTACAGAGATCTGCCTGCCTCTGTCTCCCGAGTGCTGGGATTAAAGGCATGCACCGCCATCGCCTGGCCTGCATGGGCTTTTGAGACCTCAAAGCCCACCTCCAGTGATACACTTTGTCCAAAAAGGCCACACCTGTAGTGGGTAGCCATTCCAGCTTGGATCTGGAAGTTCCAACCCCCATTGAGACTCTGGCAACTGTCACGCCTACGAGGCGGGGCGAGGGGAGGCGCCTGGGGACCCGAGAGCTGGATGGGCCAGCGCTCTCTCTGTGCGCTCCTCTGTGCCGGGACGCTGAACGGTGAAGATGGACTGTGCAGAGCTCCGGAGAACACCGCTGGACTGCAATACACCTTCCCCAGACCCTGCGACCTACCTTTCACTTAATTTGTGAGTTACGCCATTAAATAAATATCCTTTTAACTACGTGGAGTGGCCAAAATAATTTCTTCAATACACACCTAATTCAACAAGACCACACCTCCTCATTGTTCCCAACAGTCCACTAACTGGGAACCAAGCATTCAAATAATATGAACGTATGGGGCCATTCTCATTCAAACTACCACGCCCCACTTCTGGTATCAATATCAAAATCTGTAATCTACATCAGCTGTAGTTCTCTAGAGGAATGAAAAAACTGGTTATTGGTTTGCTCTCCAAGGCTTGTTCCTGCTTTCTTATAGAACCTAGAACCAACTGCCCATGGGTAGCACCGCCCACAATAGGCTGGACCCTTCTACATCAATTACTAATAAAGAAAATGCACCATAGGCTTGTCCACAGGCAAATCTGTTGGGGGAATTTACTCAATTGAGGTTTCCTCTTCCCAAATGACTCTAGCTTGTGACCAACTGGCATAAAACTAGCCAGTACACCACATGACCAATAAACAAAATGATGTCTGGCAGTGTTGCCCTTACAGAAATGCAGATTGAACCACATGAGTGACTACTTTGCACATGGTATCATAAAACAGAAAATAAAAAAAATTATTGAGGAATGGAAGAAATTGGACTCTAGCACATTGTGAAGGTAAAATGATGCAACCACTATAGAAACCAATCTGACAAGTCCACAGAGTTAAATGGTGATACATGGCATAGGAGTCCCACTGCTGGGCTACACATTCAACAGAACTGACATCACAGCTACACGAATGTTCAAAGCAGCATTAATTATAAAAAAAATGCCCAAATGTGAACAATATCCATACTGCCATCAACTGTAAACATGATGAAGTACTGCCATGCAACAACTCATCTTGAGAAATTGATTTCATCCGTACGACGCTTTTCCGGCAGGCAAACCCACAGAAGGAAAACAGTGGTTGGTTGTCAAGGCTGAGTAGAGAAAAGGAAAGTGACTGTTGAAGGGTATAGTGTTTCTTTCTGGGTGGTGCAAACATGGAGTTGCCGATAATAATCTACAAGACTTGGCGAATATATGAAAACCCACTGCATTCAGGTGATATTGATATGCACATTATGTCTCAATTTTAAAACTCAGGAAGGTGTGAGATCTATAAGATAACAAGACCTTAAAAGAATTATTTCTGTGAATGTCACTCAGGCTGTGACTATAAGGAGTCTGACTTTTTCTGAACATCAAAGTCCCTTGGAGAGATGGCCCAATGGGTAAAAGCACTGGCTGCTAAGCTTGACCTGAGGCGATCCCCAGGACCCACATGGTGGGAAGGAAAGACCCAACTTTCAAAAGTCCGTCCTCTGTCCTCCATACTCAAATCCCTGTACACAATAACTGATTAAGCAAATGAACAAACAAATAAGTAGTTTTAAAAGGCCCCTTCTGGTTAAGCTGGAACAGAATAAGAATTCAAGGAATGTTGTTTTTGGCCATGAGAATGTTGAACTTTTTTGTGGGGTGGGGATGGACAGGGCCACACTATTTGGCCCTGGAACTTTCTATGTAAACATGGTTGGCCTTGAACTCACAGAGATCTGCCTTCCTTTACCTCTAGAGTGCTAGGATTACAGGCACAAGCCACCAGACCAAGCAGAATGTTGGACTTTTAACTCACTGAGAAAAGGGAATGCCATTTAGATTTTTAATTCTGTTAAATTTAACATTTTTGGATTTTGCTTTTCAAGATTCAATTTTGAAATTTCTCCCTATAAACTTGATAATGAGAGGGTATTATTTAGGTTCGGCATATCATTGCTGTTATTAAAGGGTCTAAGTCCTCAGATGTGCCAATTTAGATCATGTTGCTGAGTATAACCCAGGATGGAAAATAGAGTGAATTTTTTAGACTTGGAATTATGGAAGCCTGAAAGTTATTTTAATTCATGTATTATTTTGACCCTTTCTAAAGCACTTTGAGACAAAATACCTACTGCTTCCAGGGATCCCCTGAAAACCAAATGTACAGCAGCTGGTATTCGGGAGTGATTCATGTCAGATTACACTGCCCCATGTTATTGGTTAAGGCCAGCAGGTCAGAGAACAAAAAGCCTGAGAACATGAGGGAGGAATGCTGCTTTGCCATTTGTGGTGTTTTCTTTCGTGTGGAGGAAGAGTAGTCGGCACACCTGGGTGCTCTCTGCTTCCACAGATTGATTTGATTAAATGTGGGAAGACGAAGACATGGACTTCGTTTTCTTCATGGACTTCGTGAGCACTTCATTTTCCTCTTGGGATTGAGTTGCTGGAGGGAGTATGAGTTTTGCTCTGTTCTTTGCTGTTTTATGGCTATCTGCTTCGACACATGAAATCTGAGATTAGACAAATCTGAGTAGTTCTAAAGTTCATACAAAGAAGTTAACCACAGTCCAGGGATAGAAGCCTGCAAGCCTGCGTGTTCCCTAAGACTCAGATAGCCCTCATCCGCTGTGTTTGTGTGACAGCCTTCTCTAGCTCCTGGCCGTGCTCTTACCTTATCACGTACATGTCTTCCACAGCCTTCAACCACGCAGGTGATCTGTCTAAAATGCAGAGTATAGTCACATAACTTTGACTTTCAAATCCTTCAGCAACCTACCATCTATGATGAGCCTAAGCTTTAGAACAGGATTCCAGGACCTGTTGACTTACTTAACAGAACTACCTGGCTCCCCGCCCCTCCCCCCCATTTGGATTTTGGCTTAATGCATGTCGAGCCTCTGGGGGAATGGTCCTGTTCTATTTATGACTGGCTGTAGTGTGGGAGATGGTCTGCACTTGACTGTGCTAGGGTGAGTTCTTTTGCTTCACCCCTTGGCATCTCTATAAATACCCTGGGGCAGAGACAGTCAGGACTCTTAGGTTCCAGGCCCTCTCGAGGCTATCCTTTATTTTTTATCTGTTTATGTCCACAATCTAAATCCTTCTATCTAATATTTCCTGCTGCTTTCACTCAAGAAAACTCTGGGGGAACTGTGGGGTTGGTGGGTAAATGCCCTGCACTGTAGTATCCCCTCCTCCAGGAAGTCCTCCAAGATCCCCTACTAGTACTACTCACTGCCTTCACGGATGGGTCATAGAGACTTTAAAGGCTTTCTCAATCTTGCACAGCTATTGACTTCTTGGGAAGTTGTACCCAGCATGCATGCCCTGCAGAGTTCTGGTTTCAAGGGAGATGATCAATTAGAAATCAGAGCACGAGCTGCTCTCAGCACCAGCCTGTGCATAGCTTGCTGGCATAGTTGCCTGTTAGTACAGTGAGGCGCATTTATCAGGATTATGCTTCTGGATTGAACTGAAGGTTCAGGAATTCAGAGAACGAAGCTTGGGAGGACCCTGTGCTCTGTGGATCCCGCTTTAGGAAGACAACACCTGGCATCTCTAACTAGTGATCTCAGGGCAGCCTGATGCCCTAGTTCATATCCTGTGGACTCAATCTCAAGGACCATGGGAGCAGCTGATACTTCCTGGAACAAGATGGGTGGAAAGCAGATGAAATCTACTTAAACAAGGGTGAAACTGACTGAATCTGATTATCAAGCCTTCATTTTCAAATTTAAGAAAAATTCACGAAGCCAAGCACAGTGATGATGGCTCCTGCTTCTAATCCCAGCACTAAGGAGGCTAAGACAAGTGTGAATTTTACATAGTGAGTGAGTTCCAGGCCAGCCTGGGGTGAGAGCCTATCTCAAAAGCCAAAACAATACAAAACAAAATCATTCTCATGAAATCAAGTGACCACCAGAGGGCACTGTGGGGCTAGACTGTTAGTTGTTGGAGCCCGTGACTTTCAGCTCCCCAGAGGCTCATGGGAACTTGATTTCTGGTTACCCACTCTGCTGTACTTAATACTGGACCATAAAATAAGGCCAGGGAAAGTTTTAACACATGCTACTGTTTCACGCTTTTTTCTGGATAGGGTCTCACTATGTATCCCTAACTGGCCTGGAACTTACTATGCAGACCAGGCTGACTTTAAATTGAAAGGGTTCTGTCTCCTGAATTATAGTATTAAAGATACTCACTACCATGCCCTGCATATACTTTTTATAAAAAGGAAATCAACTTTTCATTCATGTATTCATATTTTCTGCAGAATCATGTGTTTTACCAGGACTATGCCTCATGTCTGCTAGGCAAGTACTCTATTATTGAACTTTATTCCATATTTTTAAATTTAGGCACAAGATATCCCTAAGTTATTTAGGTTGGCCTTGAACTCACTTTGTATCCCAAGTTGGCCTTGAACTTTCAGTCCCCGTGCTCCAGCCTGAATGTGGTGTTGTGAATACAAACATGAGCTGTAGGTTCAGACTCACCCAGTCTCTCATGGTAATCTTGGCCAGCAGTATGACTTTGGATAGGTTACACACTTAACCCTGTTGGCTTCGATTTCCTACTTTGTAAACTGGGGAAAAATAACTACTATTCAGAGTTGTGAAGATTAATAAAGGCTATATATATAAAACATTCATAATAGTTTAGGGAATGGTGGCTTTTTACTGTTGAAGAGCCTCTTTTCACTAAAACGTAGCCTTATTTTTCAGTTAGAGTAACATATATACGCAGCATTGTAATGGGCTTCCTTACGGCATTTTCAAACACCCTTAGTTTTGGCTGATGTTCCCCACACCTGCTCCTCTTCTCCTTTCCTCGCATTCTCCACCCCATCTTTTATTCTCCCTCCTGGGCTCCTCTTTCCACATCCCATTGAAATGGCTTAGGAGGTCAGGTTACCCTGACCACACAAATCTCCTCCCTCAGGAGCCACATCTTGCATGTAAACAAACGATTTCCCACTTCCGAAAAATGATGCTTCTGAGATTTACAGATCAAAGGGTTCCTCCTTCCCTGCTGGGAAAGAAAGTGAAGGTAAAGACCCACCTCCTCCCTAGCCAAGCGAGTTTTGGTAGCTGACTAAGGTCTGTGAGCAGGCACTCCTCGCCAGGGTGTCCTCCACCCACCACCCGGCTTCTGTTGGTCCGCTGCTGGCCTGGGAGCCTCACTTACTGGGTGCTGCAGGGACAGAGTGGACAGAAGCCCGCATCTCCGCAGATGATGTCATGAAGAGCTGTTCTTCTACCACAACCAGTTACTAAGTGCCTACTTCCTAAGAGGCCCCCAAGCATCGGGGCCTCCCACAGCCATTTTCTCCAACTAGTGGAGAATCTTCTAGCTGATGTGTCCACTGACATTTATGATGGTTGTCCCATTTTCGGGAGTGGATGTTCATAAGATTGGTGAGCAATAGGCTGGAACCATACTACAAAAACATAAAAAAGTCCATGGAAACCCACATCAAAGAGGACTTCTTAAAAAAAAAAAAGATTTATTTATTTATTTATTTATTATATATAGTGTTCTGCCTGTATCTCTGCCTGCAGGTCAGAAGAGGGCATCAGATCACAAATGGTTGTGAGCCACCATATGGTTGCTGGGCATTGAACTCAGGACCTCTGGAAAAGCAACCAGTGTTCTTAATCACTGAGCCATCTCTCTAGCCCTGAAGAGGGCTGCTATGGAGAAATTTTCAATATGGCCATTGGTGGTTACCTCAGACCAGAAAAAAAACTTCGATTCTTTCTAGAGTCACTTATTACAGCTATTCAAGGTGATACTAAAGAAAAAACAATCCAAAACAACAAAGACTGGATTTGAAACACCATGATGAAAATTTCTTCTAAGTTTCTAAAGGCAAAGTTTTGAATGGCCACTGATGAAAGGTATCTTATTTATCCATGCACTGTAGTGTTTCACTGCTTAGGATTTAGTCTCACCTTGGTTGTATTTAACTTGTACATTTTCCTGAAACTGAATTAGTTT
Source organism: Peromyscus leucopus (assembly GCF_004664715.2). Lineage (NCBI taxonomy): Eukaryota > Metazoa > Chordata > Mammalia > Rodentia > Cricetidae > Peromyscus > Peromyscus leucopus. The sequence goes on along the minus strand of NC_051065.1, from coordinate 75,135,666 downwards.
GGCAGTACAATGTGGTTATCCTGTTAAGCTTCAGCTACTAAATCCACCATGTTGCAGTACTAAAAAGATCCATTCAGAAATCACGATTCTTTAATGGAATGATGATTAGAGTGAGCCACCAGAAAGCCAGGGTCTTAAAATGGAAATGGAATCTCTGTGAGTGTGGGTGGGAAGCAAGTCACTGGAAGGAGGACTGAAATTCCCAGGGTTAGCACCGGGTGTGCTGGGGAGCATGCTGCCTGGAACAGAGAGGGCTTTCACGGGGAACAATCACATGAAATTCACCAAGGAGGAAAATCCATGCTGTGTTTGTATTGTTTTGTGCATGATATAATTTTATAGACATGAAAACTTTTGAGTTACAGTTTCCGGTCTGTTTGGAGCTCTCTCAGTTTGCGTGGCCTAGATTGTTTTCCCGTCAGGGTTTTTGTTCATTTGCTTTCTGCACAGTACTAAAGATCGAATCCAGGGCCTCATACACCAGGCAAGAGCTGAAACAGAGCTAGATTCCCAGGCCACTTCCTCTTTAGAGACCTACAATGTTTTGCTTTTGTGTTGTTAAAACTCCCTTTACTCTAACATTTTTCTGATTTTGGTTCATTTTTTCACTTTAAGTGGTTGATGCTATTCCCATCGGGAATATCCTACAACATGTGTGTCTGCCATTCTGCTCATCATTGCATAAACAGTGGTCAAGCACAGATCTGCATTGCATTTTTAGGAAAAACAGAACAAGAAACTTCATCTGCAGGTTTCTTTGGGATTGAAGTGAACACAGTTATTCATTTGCACACATCAATTTTTTCCCTTTCTTTTTACTTTCCTCCTTTTTTTTTTTTTTTTTTTTTTTTTTTTTTTTTTTTTAAAGACAAGAGTTTCATTATGTAGCCCTGAATGCTCCCAAACTCAGAGATCTACTTGTCTCTGCTGGAATTAAAGGAGTACACCACTATGCCTGGTTATACCAGTTTCTTTCTTTTTTTGGTTTTTCAAGACAAGGTTTCTCTGTGTAGTTTTAGAGCCTGTCCTGGAACTTTCTCTGTAGATCAGGCTGGCCTTGAACTCACAGAGATCTGCCTGCTTCTGCCTCTGCCTCCCGAGTCCTGGAATTAAAGGTATGCACCACCACTGCCTGGCTATAACAGTTTCTTAATCAAAACCCACAAATACTTGTTTTTCCTTTAGGAAAACTATTTAATAACCAAACAATAAAATAAAAGCATTTGTTTTTTAATGTGGTCCTTTGTTCTCAAAACAAATGTAAGCCTGCGTAGCCCTGTATGGACAGCTTCTTAAATATAATTTAATGCCCCTCTAGAGAGACCCTGTAGCTTCCGAATGTAGAAAGTTTTAGTTAAATATATTTATACCTTCTGTTTTTCCTCTTACTCTAAGTTTTGGCCGCTTGAGTTCTTTTGTTTATATTGGCAGAAAGTTAAAATTCGATCTCTCTGAAACTGGATTACGATTGCTTTGTGCCATCAGCATATTGGATCGTTGTTCACTGTACAGCAACATATTTGCTGGTATGGAGACACTACCTATGGGAGGATAGACATTAAAGGATGGAGAAGGGAACCTGTACAACATAAACACATATATGGAGCGTGTGTGTGTGTGTGTGTGTGTGTGTGTGCGCGCACGCGCGCTTGTGGGGTGTGGTGGGGGATGGAACTCCACCTTATAAATGGTAAGTAAGTGCTCTACTAGTGAGCTGCCTCCCTAGCCTTGAAAATACACTTTTTGATATTGGAAATCCCATACTTTGAAGAAGCCTTAAATATCAGTGGATATATAAAGCAACTTAAAAAAATTAAAAGTACAAAAATAGATTTGTGTTTGCTCAGTGGGATAGCTTGCTGCTAATTATGTTTTCATTAAATGTATGAAAGTTAATACATTTTGTTAAATAGTCATTGCTTTTGGAAATACATGGTGTGTGGGTTTAGGGATTAGTTAATTGTCTAGACTTCAAAAACTGGATGGTCCGCGTATTATAAAAGGTACAGCACTATTTTGATTAGTCTGGATGTTTTCACAGGGCTTGAAATAAATTTGACTATGTGATTAAAAAAAACAAAAAACAAACAAACAAACAAATACAAAAAACAAAGAAACCAAAACAACCCACCCCAGCCTGCACTGTCTGTGATGTGAGTACAGACAGGCTTTGTGGCTTTAAACCCCTCCCCTGCCTGGCTTTGTGACTGAGAGTTCTTTGTGGGAGGGGCCTGCTGTCAGTCACCAGCTTCTCTGAATAAAGGACTCTCTGTCCTCCTAACTGGTTTAATTAGCATGGTGGTCTGTAACCTTCTCAAGTCATCTATAACAGCATGTGTTCCATTGCCCTCCCCACTGACTTCTCTAAAGGCTTCTTTCCCCATCTCTCATGGGTCCTTTTCTAGTTTTCTGACCTCTACCCACACTCATTCTCACATAAATACATGCATTCCATCACTTATTTGTATGTGGGGCAGGTAGGAGTCAGTTTCTTCCATGGATTGGACCTTCTTGGGGACCACCATGGCCCTTGTCGATGGCACCAGAGGCCATGTTGGTATCGGTGGTCCATGCTGTTGCCCCAGCCTGCGATGAAACCTGAGATCCATGTGGACATATGCAGTCTGTTCTGCTGCTGATGCCTTGGTGATGTCCTCAGGCTTTGCTGCCTCAGGGTGCCACTCTGAAGTGAGTGGCATGTGTAACTACCTGAGGCCATGTTGAGGCTGTGGTCCACGGAGCCACTGAGGGCCGTAAGTGGGTCAGTGGCCTGATACAGTCCCTGCGATGGAACTCAGGTGGTCAGGCTTAGTGGCCAGCACCTCCAGCAGCTGAGCCATGCCATGCATAAAAATTAGAAGCTCAGATCTGCATGTGAGAGAAAACATGACTTGTTTGTTTTTCTGCACCTTTGATGATAGTTTATCTTGCTGTGAAGAAACATTTAAAAAATTATTTACTTATATATTTTCTGTATATAGATGCTTTGTCTGCTTGTACACGTGCATACCAGAAGAGGGCACCGGATTTCATTATAGATCAGATGGTTGTGAGCTGCCGTGCCAGTGTTGGGAATTGAACTTGGGACCTCTGGAAGAACAGACATTTCTCTTAACCTCTGAGCCATTTCTCCAGTCCCAGGAAGAAACATTTTGATTTCACATAACTATGTCAGTTCTTGAAGCATAATCGTATGCTATTTGGGGTTCTATTTAGAAAGTTCTTGCCTATAACTTGAAACTGCTAGGGGAAACATTTCAGGATGTAAGTATAGGTCTTATAGATGTTTCAAATCTGAGGCTCTCTGATCCATTTTCAGTTGACTTTCACACAAGATCAGAGATAGAGAGTCATGTTCTGCAGGTGGACATCTAATTTTGCCAGCATCATTTATTTGAGCAGGCTTTTCCCAGGGCATAGTTTTGAAATCTTTGTTAAAAGTTTCGTGTTCACACCACATTGGTTTTTTTTATGACTTCTATTATCTTCCATTGGTCTAAATGTGTATTTATACATCAATGTCTTTGTCACTATGGCTCTGTCATAAAGTCTAAGGACAGGTAATGTGTTGCTGCTGCTGCTGTGTTCTTTCTGCTTAGGATTGCCTTGGCTACATGTGACCTTTGGTATTTCTGTGTGAATTTTGCATTTTTTCCTAGATCTTATGTCATTGAAATTGATGAGATTCCTAGATAGATTTTACCTGAAACTATTCTGAATGGGATGTTTTCCCTAATTTATTTATTTAAAATGTTTTTAAAATACATTTTGATCATATTCTTCTTTCCCTTCCCCAAACTCCTTTCAACTCTTCTCTACTGCCATACTCACCCAATCTCTCTCTCTCCCCTTTCTCTCCCTACCCCCTTCAAAAGTCACATAAATAAAAAAGCCAAATGTCAACACATAAACAAAAACAATATGTAAAACAGTACCAAGGCAAAACAAAAGGTACACACACACACACACACACACACACACACACACACACACACACACACACACACGGAGTCTGCTTTGTGTTGGCCAACTACTCCTTGACATGGGATCTGCCTTGGAGTGTGATTGATATACCTAGTGATACTCCATTGGAGAAAATTGAGTTTCTCTTTTCTGGCAGATATCAATTTCAAATAGCTTCTTGGTTAGGAGTAGAACTTTGTGTCCACTTCCCCTTCCGAGTGCTGTGATTTTGTCTGGTTTGAACTTGCTCAGGTCTTCTGTGTGTTGATACAGCCTCTGTGAGTTCAAACATGCATTGTCGCTGTTGTGTCTTGGAGTTGTCCACCACCTCTGCCTTTTACCAATCTTTCTGCCTCCTCTTCAGAATAGACCCCTTAGTCTTGAGGGGAGGTATTTGATGAAGACACTCTTTTTTGGCCAAGTGCTCCAAGATCTCTCAGGGTCTGCACATCATCCAATTTTGGATCTGTATCTCCATGTTTATTACTATCTACTGCAAGAAGATGCTTCTGTGATGAGAGCTGATCAAAACATTGATATATAGGTATAACAATATGTTTGTCATTAAGAGTTATTAATTAAGGGTCCTGTGCTATTGTTCCCTTAGGGGGAGGGGGCCAAGCAGGCACAGAGTCAACGACACAGACTCTGGGAGAATGTTGAAACAACAAGCTCAGTTTATTCAAGAAGAGGCAAGCCTTATATACCCTCCACCCCACCCTGGGGAAGGTCTGATGAATATGCATCTGCTGGTGTGACATGGCTGCCTCTCATTGGTCCAGGTCATCTCTAGATCATGTCTCAGCTGCTGTTGCTAAGGCCCTTAGGCAGACCCAAGTTTGGTCTCAGAAAGTATCTGTTTTACTGGTTTGGGCCGGCTGGCCCTCAAGCCTGTTACAGATGAGTCATCCCACATTATTTTATTCAGCAGAATAATAGTAGATTTTCCTCTAGCATCAATGACCTATCTAGTCTATCTGAGGTTCTTGTCCTTATCAACAGTTTCAGGTGTGGGTTCTATCTCATGGAGTGAGTCTTAAGTCCAATCGAAAAGTGGTTGATTATTCTCATAATGTTTGTGTCAGTATCACACCAGTATATCCTGCAGGCAGGTTGCTGAAGTAGGCCCTAGTGTTTGTAGCTGGGTGATATTGATGGCTACTCTTCTCTCATAGTGTGCAAAATGTCTTTGAGCACCATGAATGCTGATTAGTAGGTAGAGATGCTTCTAGTTGAGTACCAGTTCAACTTCTCTCTGATGACATAAGCAAATGGTGTCTTCAATTATAGGGTTTCATCATCAGGAGGGTAATCAATGAGATCTATAGAACCTTTTTTGTGCAATGACTCAACAAGATGTAATCACTCCTAGCAATGGAGATTTTACTTGGTGGAATAAGATGTTGAATTGGGGCATTATTTCCCCCACTAAATAGCGATTCTATTTAAATTCTTCCCATATATGTATGTATTTTAGGAAGCTTCTACTGTGTTAGGCTTTCATATGACTTTTCAAAAACTAATCCTAATTAACTGTTAAAAATATTTGTTTACTTCTTTATTTACATGTATATATATGTCACTATATGAACTTATGTGTACCATGTGCATTCAGGTGCCTGAGGAGGTCAGAAGAGGACTTTAGATACCTTGGAACTGGATTTATAGGCAATTGTGAGCTGCCTGATGTGGGTACTTGAACCAAACTCAGATCCTCTGCAAAAAAAAATAAGTCCTTTTAATTACAGAGCTATCTTTACAGCCCCTTAATTTTTTTTCTCAGCAAGTTTGTTACTGGTATATATAAAAGCTTCTAATTTTTACATGTTCATTTTATATCTTTTATCTTTACTGAAAGCATTTATTGGATCTAAAAATTTTCTGGTGTAGTCTGTGGATTCTGTTAAGCAAACACTCGTGTTGTCTTCAGATAGTGATACTGTAGCTTCTCTAATTTTTATCTGGTTTACAGGTTTCTCTTGTCTTACCGTTCTAGCTAACACTTACTTAGAGCAGTATGTTGAGTAAGAATACAGTGAGTAGCATGTGGTGGCCCATGCCTTTAATCCCAGTGAAGGTAGATGGATCTCTGTGAGTGTGAGGCCAGCCTGGTTTATGCAGTGAGTTTCAGGAAAGCCAAAGGTACATAATAGAGAGATGTTGTCTCAAAAACAAAACAAAACACCAGTGAGTAGACATTGTCTCACTCTGCCTTTTAATAGAAATGCTTTGCAGCCCCCCCCCCCCATTTAGTATGATACTAGCTGTAGGTTTGTCAAGTATTGAGGTTGTTCTGTCTACTCCTAGATTTTCAGGACTTATATTATGAAGTGGGTTAAAGTTTGTCAAATACTAGTTCCATCTGTCAAGACGACCGTACAATTTCTGTTTTAAGTCTGTTAATATGATATAGTATATTTATTGATTTGCATATGTTAAGTGAACTTTTCATCTAAAAATTTCCTTTCTTTGTTATTGTGTCT